>NC_136763.1:1327500-1567500 GCF_936440315.1 Barbus barbus
AGACCCTAGAGTCTTTGTGCACTAATAGCAGGTGAAATAGGAAAAGATGACCTTCAGGATGAGGACTGAATGTGATATTACCTGATTTTATAAATGAAATCCTTCACAACAGGGCAAAAAAATCACTTTCCAAAACCTTCACTCTCTCTGATCTTCTCTGGTGGAATGAGCTGCTTAACTGCTGAGACCAGCACATCTTTCAAACAGCATCTGAATACAAGCACTTAACCATCCACACTCTTAAACCAGTACACACACACACACACACACACACACACACACACTTCCCAATCTAGTTGTCCAATAAACCTATATTACTAATATTTGACAAATTGCTTTGTTTCTCTTTTGTAAGAGGCTTCGGATCTGATAGTCTGCTAAATGCATAAAAAACACAAACAGCATCTCAGTGACCTCTGACCATGACTGACACACAATGGCTCGTGTTCAAATCAAAGGACAGCAGGACACATTAATAATTCACTCGCACTCTTCGGGAAACATAGTGACATCAGCGCTCCCAGCATGCATCAGAGAGCGGGTCATGTGACCACAGATGTATTCTTATAACATGAATCTCATACACAGCAGATGAATTAATATTTCATAACCATCCCTGGAGGTCTGTAGAAAGAACACATGATTCTTTAATGGGACGGGGGCTTTAATGAGTCGTGTGTGGATGATGAAAACGCTCCATCAGCTTCTGCTTTAAGTGCTTCCTGACGTCTATAATGTGTTATGAGGTGTTTCGCTTCACAATTAGCAAACAACATCATTAAGAACAAGTCATCATCATCATCACCATCATCATCAAGTGTGTGGCCCTTTTGAAGCCTCTCTCTCGGGTTTGTTTTACCCTTCAGAATGAGTGAATTTGACAGTTTTATGGCAAATAGAGATAAAAACGGTTCACTTTAGATGTGCTGCGCTAGATCTTTCACTACAGAAGTGACACTGAAACAGCTGAAACATTATGTGCATTACTGTAGATGATGTATTATATAATGATTGTGTGTGGGGGCAAACAAGAAACTAGATTTTCAGTTTCTGAATTAAATGTGACAGTTTGCCTTTGCTAAATCTGCTGGTACAATGAAAGCTATACATATAAAATAAAATAACATATTATAATACATTAAATATTTTATATATATAATATATGATTGTATATATAACTTATGCATATTAAAACATAACAATGTATAATGAAAAATAATAGGCTGTATGTCATTTTATATATAATTAAAATTTGATATGAGGAGAAGGAGGAGGACATGACATGTGGCCAACACACGCACACACACACACACACACACCATGGACACACACCTGGAGAACTGATATGTGTTGTTTGACATATTAAAACAATACCTAAACAACTTTTTTGCACACAATATTTACATACAATAGAAAATGTCTAAAATTATTTATATATAATAATATTTTTATGTTATGTTAGGCATATTAATATATAACTACATACTAATTAAAAATGAAATTAAAATGAAATTAAAAATGATTAATTATTATTATTATTATTATTATTATTAACATTAAAACAAGAGCTATTACCAAATATTTTACACAATATTTATATATAATAAAACATGTCTACTATATTTACATATGTATAAATGAATTAATTAGACATTTTATGAATGTATACACACATTTGAAAAATATTGGTAAGTGTTCTGGCTTTACAGATATTATTGGATCAGAGAACAAAGCAAAAATCCCAAGTGTGTTTGTGGCAAAGCAGCAGGTTTGCTGATACACTGAAACACCTGCTGACAACCGTCTGTCACACACACACACACACACACACACACACACACACACACACACGTTGGTTTTTGTGGTTTATGGGGACTCTCCATAGGCGTAATGGTTTTTATACTGAACAAACTGTGTTGCCCTACACCAACCCTACACCTAAACTTAGCCCTCACAGGAGACTTTGTGCATTTTTAGATTTTCAAAAAAACACTATTTAGTATGTTTTTTAAGCCTTTTGAATTACGGGGACATAGGCAGTGTCCTCATAAACCACCTTCATATTGTAATACCTCTGTCATACCCATGTCATTATACACATTTGTGTCCTCATAAACCACATAAACACGCACACACACACACACACACACACACACTCACACGTGCTGTTGCTGTCTCTTGATTCTCAATGTGATTATGAATCCATACACATGACACACTTTTGGCTTTACCTTCTCATTTGTCAGATGGCTCTGAAGCATCCGCTCGGGTTCAGTGTGAGACACAATAATGACCTGCAAAGAAAAACAGACCAAAAATGCATCTATCATATACAGTTTGATGGCTGGTAAATGTTCTTAAATCTGTGCTTGTCACAACACACTTGAACAGCGGTCTGTAGGTGGCAGTGTTGATCCAGCAAAACAAACTCCTGACAGGATAAAGTCTCTGTCTGACCCCAGTCTGAGATCAGCTTTAGATTATTTTACTATAGGGAGATGAGAGGGTCTGTATTACTTACTATTGGAGAAAGCGTAACGGTCAACTTGGATCACGTGTGCCTTAATAACCAATCACAGTACAGCCTTGGCGTCACTGAATTTCCGTCAGAGTTGTGCGACACTCAATCCATGTTTACGGATCCCATAGGAATGAATGAGAATGCCATAAACTGAATCCCACCTGTCGCAAAAAGTCAGTGACAGAATTTTTTTCCGGTGTAAACTCTAAGAATAGTTCAGTCCAAAAGTACTGTTTAGTGTAAAACATATTGAAGATTAGCAGATAGGCTGTCGATTCATTAAATGATGAGCTGTTTCCTCTAAAAAGCTGTTCATTGAGCGTAGTGAAGCCTCTCCTCCATTGACATCCATTCAAAAAAACGGCCTCTGGCCTCTTTTCTGTTAGCTGTTACGTTTTTTTGGCTAACGGTTGCAGATTTACCTTTTAGTTGCTTTGGGCGCTGTTTCGCACACGATGACTTCATAGGAGCCCTGTGAGTGTGTTTCCGAGATGTGGGACAGTAAATCATCATTCAGACCCTCACAGACCTCCAGCAACAAACCGCACACATGTGAACTGAAAGCGGAAGTTTAGTCTGGCGCCGTTAATGCAGACACTTGCAGCTAATGTGTTTGGCTGCTAATGGACATGGGCAGCATTTACAGAGGAGAAAGTGGATACTGCACAATAGTTATAATATATATATATTTTATTTTCTATAAAAAATTACTTTTATGTATAGCTGTTGTGCATATTGATATAAATAACTTTGTTATTAATGTTTTTGCACATAGTAGATAAACAGTAAAAATTTAGTGAAAAAATACTTGTATAACATAACAAGCAGAGTTTCTCAGGAGCTTTGCAGGAGGTTTCTTGAAGCGTCTTGGAGACACAGTTCTTCTGGATTTAGTCTCAGTTTGTTCTGTTTCTTCATGTCATTCCAGACAGACTGATGATCATCAGATCAGATCTCAAACATCTCACTGGATTATTACAATTAATGACAAAATTAATGTTTGGAAATGTAAACTGATATTTCCTACTGACACACTCCAGCAGAAGATAGAAATAACTGACTTCAAACCATTTCTTACCTGGTGAAAATACTAGTGTTCTAATAATTTTGGCAACCACTGTACATTTTTATTTGTTATTTATAAATATTAACTTTTATATATAACCTATATACTGTATGTGGTTTGGGAACTTTTTAGTTTTATTAGTTATATTTAAGAGTAAATTTATGAACTTAATTTAATATTGTCACCCTAATTACGATGCTCATTGCGCTATAAATACTGAGTCTGACAGCAGAACTGAATTATATTTATAAAGATATTTCCACCTTTAATGAGTTCAGAGTAGTTTCCGAGGCTGTGATGCTCTGGAATGCTGCGTCTGACCTCAGACCCCTGACCTCCTTTATTGAGATCATGTGAACAAGAGAGAAAGAAAAATAAAGGATAAAGTCATGGGGAAGAAAACGAGGTCAGACAGAAGATGAAGGAAACCCGAGTGATTTCTGAGGCGTGAACGGTCCAGACGCTCTCAGTGGAGCATCACATGATCAGAGGTGTGTGGAAGTCATGAGTCCTTGGAGCGGACCTGACTTACATTTCACTGCTGGTTATACTCTGTATAATTGTGTATGTGACGAATAAAAAATCTTGAATCTTGAATCATTGCAACCTTCACCACTTGTGTCGAAGCCGCTGCGTCCTTGAGCTGTCAGCAACAAATAAAAAAATAATAACCATACCTAATAAAGCCTGTCAAAAATCATCAACCCATACCTACTGAAGCCTGTTTCTGCCACAGAATAAAACAATAAAAAGGCTAATTGCGACTTTTTATCTAACAATTTTGATTTTTTTTCCAAGAAATGCAAAATGCAAACTCAGAATTCTTACTTTCTCACAATTCTGAGTTTATCCTGAATTCTAAGTTTATATCTCATAATTCTGTTTATAGCTTGTAATTCTGAGCTTGTATATCATAATTCTGAGTTTATATCTCATAATTCTGAGTTTATATCTCGTAATTCTGAATATCTCATAATTCTGTTTATATATCATAATTCTGAGTTTATATCTCGTAATTCTGAGTTTATATCTCGTAATTCTGAGTTTATATCTCGTAATTCTGAATATCTCATAATTCTGTTTATATATCATAATTCTGAGTTTATATCTCGTAATTCTGAGTTTATATCTCGTAATTCTGAGTTTATATCTCATAATTCTTTTTATATCTTGTAATTCTGAGTTCATATCTCATAATTCTGAATATCTCATAATTCTGTTTATATCTTGTAATTCTGAGTTTATATCTCATAATTCTGAATATCTCATAATTCTGTTTATATCTCATAATTCTGAGTTTATATCTCGTAATTCTGAGTTTATATCTTGCAATTCTGAGTTTATATCTCATTATTCTGAATATCTCATAATTCTGTTTATATCTTGTAATTCTGAGTTTATATCTCATAATTCTGAATATCTCATAATTCTGTTTATATCTCATAATTCCGAGTTTATATCTCGTAATTCTGAGTTTATATCTTGCAATTCTGAGTTTATATCTCATTATTCTGAATATCTCATAATTCTGTTTATATCTTATAATTCTGAGTTTATATCTCATAATTCTGAATATCTCATAATTCTGTTTATATCTCATAATTCTGAGTTTATATCTCATAATTCTGAGTTTATATCTCGTAATTCTGAGTTTATATCTTGCAATTCTGAGTTTGTATCTCATAATTCTGAATATCTCATAATTCTGTTTATATCTCATAATTCTGAGTTTATATCTCATAATTCTGAATATCTCATAATTCTGTTTATATCTCGTAATTCTGAGTTTATACCTCATAATTCTGAATATCTCATAATTCTGTTTATATCTCATTATTCTGAATATCTCATAATTCTGAGTTTATATCTCATAATTCTGAGTTTTTATCTCGCAATTCTGAGTTTATCACAATTCTTACTTTATATCTCAAAATTCAGACTTTTTTCTTGCAATTCTGAATAAAGAAAAGGTTATTATTATAAATTATTAATTTTATAATTATTAAAAATACAAGAAATAATCCTATAATAATAATAATAATAATTATTATTAATATTATTACTATGCTACTTCTACTACTACTATTTTATAATGATTTTTTATAAAAATAACTAGATTTTCTTATTCAAAAAACAAACTATATGGCCATCAAACCCACACTTATGAACATTGTTTTCTTAAGACAAATATACACAGATGGTCAAAATAAGACCAGAACATGTATTAAGAAACCAGATTTAATTCTCGAATTCTTAATTCCCGTTTCTGAGCTCAGACCAGGATTTGTTTAATTTCTGTGAGCTTGACATTTTATCATCACGGTTGAACCTGTTCACAGTCCGGGTCAAGCAATCAGATGTGGGATGTATTGTGTTTTTAGAGGAGAGGACACAGGAGCTTCAGTCTCTGCTCACAGTATCCGTTTCCATCGCTTTAACCGATGATGTCATGCGCATCCCATGAGGCCGTGCTTCTGTTTCACCATCGCTTCAATTATTTACAGTGTTTAATTGAATCAGTCGAAGCAGAGAGAGACTCCCGTGATGCCCGGTGAAACTGTATCCGCTCTCAGGCCCGTCCGAGAGTATCGGTGCTCGACATCAATGATTCTGTGATTGCGCATGCGCTGGAAATGAAACGCAGCAGTTCGGGTCGGATCTCTCACCCACACAAACAAACCGAGCCGAACACAAACAGAAATGCAGGGAAACTTGCACACGCACACAGAGCTGCAGATGTGAACACAAACACAAGCTCAAACAAACAAACACACATCTGTTCTGTGCTGTCCTGATTTTACCTCGACCTATAACGCTATTAAACTACCATCTGCTGCATTGATTTACACCTCAACACGTTATTTCTCTTCATTTCACAGATTTTAATGTTAAATGCATATATATACAGTTAACAAACGCGAGAGCTCGGTGACCTCAGCTGAAAGGAAAGTCATTTCAGAAGCGATTATACAAAGAAAATAAACACATTATTTCTTGGATTGCACTCATTATTTAACATCTTTTAAATGTGTATATTATGCATATACATTTTAAATGCATTTATTATCTTAACTTTTAAACACTATTATTAAATTATTTCACCTTTTTAATGCATATATTATGATTTTGAAATGCCTTTAGGGTTCGTTTTTTCAACTTTGTAACACTATTATAATGTTTTACAAGCATGAGGGGCTAAAACAATAAGAGCTGAGTAACGTCAACTGAAAGTTATTTCTGAAGTGCTTATAGAATGAAAATAAACGACATATTTGACTTTCATATATATATTTGAAATGCATTTATTTAAATATTATAATTGTTCAATTTATTTAAATATATGCATTTATAAGTGCATATATAGAGTTAGTTTTGTCAACAGTACAATTTATTAACATAAGTGTTAAATGAAATGTAACAAATTTATTAACATAAAATGTAACAAAAACAACTTTATCATGAATGAAATGTAACAAATGTATTAATATGAATAAATAAAATTTAACAAATGTATTATATTAACTACACACAGTATATTACTATTAATTATATCAACTATCAATATTATTTTCATTTAAAATGCATCTATAGTTTTGTCAACTTTTAAACATTATTATATTGTTTTGCAAGCATGAGGAGTTGAAAAAGTAAGACTGCTCATTACTTTTTGGATCTAGCTCATTATTTAACAATTGAATTGAATTGAATTATTTTAATTTTAAATGCATGTATAGATTTAGTTTAGTAAACATCTCAACACTATTATATTGTTTTGTGAGCATGAGAGTTTAAAAAATAACTAATTATTTCTAGATTTCACTCATTATTTCACCCTTTTAATGCACATATATATATATAATTTCAATTTTAAATGTATATATTGAGTTTTGGCAGCTTTTTGAAGCAAACTAACTTACAAACACTTGTAATTAAATAAACAAAAATTTGAGTTTACAGTATGTTCTTTCTTAAACAGCAACAAAAAGCACAAGGACCAATAGAGCTACAGTTGTGCGCATAAACTAATGAAATGATAATGCACCAGTCACTGCTGTTTATTCTGAATAATGCTGGAGTGGTTTGGACTGCGTGTCTTGTGAGGTTCAGGATATTCAGCGTTTATTACTTCACCACACCAAACACAAGTGGAAAGATGCAGCGACTGAATGAGCCGGTTCGCTTTCCAACATTAGCGGTTGCTGGAAGAGTGAAGTCGAGTCTAGAGAGCATATTCATCATTCAGTCTCCCGACACAAAGACAGGCCTTGTCTCCTGCCCAACACCCATCAGCGCTTCTCCTCTCCGCTCGTCCCATCGGAGACTTGCTTTCCAGAGCACCAGAAGAATAACCCTTAGCAGCTCGCTGTAAAGCTAAATACCTTAGTTCACGAATATGGTAATCAGTCAGTACTATGGTATATATCCGAGTATGCTGGAAAACCATCACTGTCTGTACCATGGTATAATCACAGTACTATTTATTAGCATAAATGTAAAATAAATAAATGAAATAAAATTTTACAAATTTATCAAGGTAAATAAATACAATGATATTTAAGTAATTTATTAACAAATAAGTTACTGAATCAATTAATAAATTAATGAAATATAACAAATTTATGAAAATAAACAAATAAAAATGAAATGTTACAAATTTCGTAAAAAATAGAAACATTTGTAGCGCCAAACACTCATCCAAAAGACCAGTATAGGCCAATAATATAAGGTGACCTCAGAATAATAAATGATATAAGCCTTTTGGGCTAAATTTGGATGAGTGCGGATCTCCTTCGTCTTTAAATAAATGTAACAAATTTATTAAAGGGGGGCATATGATGCGATTTCAAGTTTTATCAGTTCAAGCCTGAAAGGGGAACAGAGTCATGTGACAAACACAGTGTTGATGCTCGTATGTATTTGCACACAAGCCGCGGTTAAGAGGATTTCTGACAGGCTACACTCCGCTGTGATGTGACCCTGTTCCCCTCACACACACACACACACACAGACACACACACACACACACACATGACGCGTTACGCGCAAAACTCCTCATTTGAACAGTCAATTGCAAATACTTGAACTAATAACAAAACATACACTTACAGTCGCTGATTCAGAAGCACCAGATTGTCATAGCCAAGTCAGAATATACCCTTTTTTTTTTTAGAAATAGCCTTCGTGCAGCCAGCCTTGTACTCTCCTAGGTTCACAAAATAGTTTTTAAGCATTTGTGCGTTGCACAAATTCTAACATTTGGGTTGTGCTTTTCTGTTGTAAACAAATCTTAATCAATGATTCCTAACTGCATCTACTTCCGGAAGGCCAAATAAAGTGCTTGCTTTTGCATAGAAACACACAGCATCTCCCTGACATGCTGCATCAACACTACTGCGGTTACTGAAACCACGCATTCTTTCTTTGCGTGAACATTTGGGCGGCATTACGTAAATATTTCCACATCATGACGTAAACATGTGGGGTGTGTTTGAATGAGCCGTTTTAGGAGGGCGTGGACGAGTCTTACCTTTTATAAAGAATATCTCTTTGGTTTTGAGACTTGAGTCTTTGCAACTTCAGGGATCTCAGCTATGCACAAACAGCTTGTAACACTCCAAAGAGAAAGGAAAACTAACCTGAAAGCTGAAGCTGGCGATTATAGTGAGGGGCGTTACATTTCCAACGCGTACTTGTGGTGTTCGGCCAATCACAATGCACTGGGTCAGTTGGCCAATCAGAGCAGACTGCACTTGTTGGAAGGAGGGGCTTTGTAGAAAATGACGTGTTTGAGAGAGGCGGGGCATAGAGGAACTACAATATTGTATATTTCATATTTAATATTTAATAATATTCAAATATTGAGTATTTGAAAAATAATGTGTTTTTTGAACATTAAAGCATGTCAACATATTCTGTTACACCAAACACACAAAATAATGATCTTTAAAATAGCATTATATGACCCCTTTAACACAAATAAATAAAATAATAAATGAAATTTAATGAATGTAATTAAAAAATAAATAAAATGTAACAAATGTATTAACAAATATATTAATAAATACATTAAAATAAATAATAAATCAATAATGTAACAAACAATACAAATGTATGAAAATAAATGAACAAACAAAAAATGTAACAGCTGTATATGAACAAATGTATAAATAAATGAATAAATAAATAAATAATTAATTAAATGTGATATGCTGTCATAACTCCAGATGCATGAAATGCATGTGCGCATCAGTTAAATACACCAAAGTTAAAAACTAAATTGTTAAATTTTCACATTAGACTAATCAAGTATAAAAATAACTTAAATCTATGATTTAAATACGCTATTAAGAGCGATGCTGTAAGTTTGTGTGGTTGCAGCAGAAAACAGAAGCTCTGGGAATGTGATGAAGTGTGTCTTTGGGCAGGAGAGGCACATGTCTGGCCCAACATCAGCTCACAACTCAAATACCAGAGAGAGGGAGGGGGAACCATAAACTTACAATTTCCTAAAAACACACTTTCCTTAAATCCCTCTAAGCTTTAAACCACACACACACACACACACACACACACCCACACACACACACACACACACACACACACACACACTCGCCCCGACAGGCCTCTGTCTCTCCTGATTGTGTAAGAGGTTATTTTTGACAGGCTTCCAGTTCTTCACACAAAGCAGAGAACATTTGATCTTTAGTTTGACTTTTTCAGCTGTTCTCAAACAAACATTCAAACTGTGTTCAAAAACACGTGAGCTGCCAACATACATAAACAGATGCCTTCGAAGGTCCAAAACACACACTCCATGAATGCAAAGACTAGATGCATAAGCTTGATTTCATGCATTTGTGAATTATCAAATGTGTCAGACTGCAATAACAACACTATAGCATATAAAATATGTAAATGATTAGTGTCTCATATGAAGCAAAGGCTTGATTGTTGATGGTTAACAATGGAATGTTTAAATTAGATTCAACCATTTTTAATAAATAATTTTCAGTATTGAATGCAATATTTATATCAAAGTGTCTTGTTTTAGAGAATGAGCTTGGTGCAACAGTATGCACTGCAAAAAAAACAACAACTAATTTTGTAAATAAAACAAATATTATTGAAGTAAAAAAAAAAAAAGTATATATATTACTAGCAATTTCTGAGAGAAAATTGTTTTTAAGCTATTTTTTCAGTATTGAACTGCCTTTGTTGTAAAGCATAAAATACAACAGTTTAATGCCTTAAAGTGCTGACAAGGAAGGCGGCTCTGTAGGATTTGGAGACTGCATTGGGGAGGTTAGAGAAAGGGCTGGTTACTCACTGTGGGCTGGTCGAATGCTCTACTTTCCATTAATGGTAACTGGAGCTAATCTGAAGTGCATGAAGGGTCAGGCTGTTCAACAGACCACAACATAGATCCGACTGTAATCCTTCTCCTGCACGCAAGCTGGATCCCTGAGCTGAGAGAGAGACAGAACGAGGATTACAGCAGAATCAAACCCTTATATTACACCCCTGTGTGTTTACATATGACATATACCTCCAGATGAAGTCCCTGTCCTGCTGTGTGGACGCCAATATTCATTTTTATTGTGGTGCAGGTCAATTTGACCTGTGATTTTTAAACTGCTTGAAACACTCGTTGAACTATTTATTTCTTCTTGAAATTTTGTGACTTTTCTCATTTAGGGTCATTAATATAACTCTAGGTTTTGACAGACAAATGTATTTTAGAAAGGCAAATTTGAGTGACTACACTTGTGTTCATAAATGAATAAACAATGTAACAAATAAAACAAACTGCTTAAATGCTGGTTAAACTGTTTGTTTCTTCTTGAAATTGTGTGACTTTTTCTCATTTAGGGTCATGAATGTAACCCTAAGTTTTGACACATCAATGTGTTTTGGAAAGGCAAATTTGAGTGACTTCAATGGTGTTGCAGGTCAAATTGAGCTCCATTGGTTTCAATGCAATTCGCCAAAAATCAATCTTTTGAAAAACAGCAAAGACTCAGTTAAAAAGCCTGTGTTGTAGCTTCTCATTAATTAAAATATGAAATACACGAGAACATATGAAATTTAAGACTCTAAGTTGACTCAAAATTTAAGACCCGTCTTCTCAACGCTCAAATAGGGAGAATATGCCATTTCACAGACAAAAACTCTGTGAAAGGATGTTTTTGGCTGTTTGTTTTTTGGATCTCAATTGCTAGTCTATTGCAGCACTGAAAATAAGCATGAGAAACAAATTTAGAGTAACCCTAACAAAGGTTGGAGAATCAGATATAACAAAAATGCAATGGCTCGGCCCGATCTCAAGGCAATTCGTACATATTTTACGAGGTGACAAATTCGTATGATTCATATGATTTTTGCTAAATCGTACGTATTTTTTGTACGAATGACCTACACCTAACCCCACCCCTAAACCTACCCATCACTGGGGTTTAGATAAATCGCACAAAATTCATATGAATTAGCCACCTTGTAAAATACGTACGAATTGGTTGTGAGATAGCGTTGAATGGCTACACTGTAAAAAAAAGTTGAGCAAACTTAAAAGTTCAAGGCAACCAGCTTCATCAGATTTTTGAGTTGAGTTGTAAAAAAAAAAAAACCTACAAAAATTCTATATTTTGTGTCTGTGCAGCTAATTTTAAACATTAAAATTTGTGGGTCAAATTGATCTCCAACACAAAGAGAGGAACTATTTTTTTTATCCCAGCAGAAGTTCATAATATCTCATATTTTTTGTCGAGTCTCTGACAAGCTACAATAGAGGTTTTCTGTTTTTACATGACTCTTTGGTAAACTGTATGGAAACAAATGGGACAACACAAACGGTCTATGAGAACACAACGGCTGACCACGTTTGTGCTCTGATGGATTACTCCTGATTTAAACGTAGAAGAACCAGCTCTCTATCTGACATCTCAATATTGAATGACAGAATCCATGCATGAAAGGTCATGTCTTGCTAGGTAATCTTAGCTAATGGAAACGCCTCAGGCACGATGAATCAATAAACTCCTGCCGCGTCACCATCAGCCATCGGCGGCTTCCAGGAAAACTCTTGCTCCAAGAAAAGAGGATCCTACGGAGAACACAGGAGATTTTCCAATACTATAAAAATAAAAAACTATGAGCAAACTGACCTCAGGCAGGACAAGCGCATCACTCACCATTCCAGCCGTTTCATGACCTCATATTGTTTAGTGCACTGAAAAGCAAAGGTGCATTGAATAGAACTGATTATTTCTGGACACACAGCAATTAACCGCTGACCCAGTGACCCTGTGACCTCTGGCCTTATTCTGCTCACTCTTGACCGTACCTGGAGCCTTACTAATCGGATTTAATCTCAGGCGTCTCTAAGACGCTCTAAATCAATCGATTGTGCTGTCAGTCACAACTAATCTGAATTACTGTGTGGAAGGAGGAGTGAATTTGCTCTGGATTCTCGCATTGCTGCTATTTTTATGAGGTTTAAGTGCCTAGGTGATTAGTTTTTTTTTTTTGGTTACACTTTATTTTAAGGTTATTTTATGGTTAGGGTTAGGATTAGGGTTTGGTTTAGGGTTACTTGCATGTAATTATGCATAATTAATTGTTATTATAATAGGAAGTATATGCAACACATGTAACAAGGGCACCTTAGAATAAAATGTTACCATTTTTTTATTATTCTTGAAACACTGTTTCTTCTTGAAATTTTGTGACCTTTTTTCATTTAGGGTCATGAATGTAAACTTGAGTTTTGACATAGATATTTGTTTTGGAAAGGCTGTATAAATATTAATGACTAAGATAGCGTTTGAGGTCCATTGGTTTCCATGCAATTCGCCAAAAAAATCAATACTTTGAAAAACAGCAAGGAGTCAGTAAAAAAAACTGTATGTTATTTGTATTTTTACATTGTATTTTTATGAGGTTTATTTGTCTACAAGATGATCAGTATTGTTATTCATTTGATTTATTTTCTGTTTCCATCACACCAATACAATGAGAAGTCATTCATGGAACAATTATACGATTCAAAAGTTTGGGCTCAGTGAGTTGTTTTTATTTTTTGAAATAAATTATTACTTTTATGCATCAAACTGATCAAGAGTGACAGTGAAGTCATTTATAATGTCACAAATAATTTCTATTTCAAATAAATGCCGCTCTTTTAAACTTTTCATACATCAAAGAATCCTGAAAAATAACAAAATAACAAAAAAATCAACATTGATAATAATCAGAAATGTTTTTTTGTTTGTTTTTGTGACACTGAAGACTGGAGAAATGATGCTGAAAATTCAGCTTTGACCACAGAAATAAATTACATTTTAAAAGATATTCACAAAGAAAACAGCTGTTTTAAATAATAATATGTTTTCACAATTTTTACTGTATTTTTGATCAAATAAATGCAGCCCTGATGAGCAGATGAGACTTCTTTCTGAAACAGTAGTGTGTATATATGAGGTTTCTTCATCATACACATATACTGTATAAATCTCAAAATCAGCTCTTTGATTGATGAATTTTATGTGTTGATGCCATTTTTACTTTTCATTCCCTAATAATTATTTCCCCTCTTGTGTCCATCTTGGCTGCAGTCCACACCAAGCGAGATGAACCCAAAACGATAAGACGCAAAGGGCCATCCGATATGTTGTGAACGGAACAGCTCTCCAACTCCCTTTGTGCTGCCGCAGTGCATTCTGGGACGTTTGTGGGTCCAGGGATCCCGGCCAACAGCGTCTGACAAGAAACATTTGTTTCTCATTTGGCCGGCGAAGTTGAATGAGTCGAGCGGATACTCGCGTTTCTCCAGTTACAGGATCTGTCCCGTTTTGTTACGTTCCAAACGATGAGGAATTGGAGAGCGCACAAAAGCCAAAAACCCCAAAACTGAGCCATTACTGACTGAAAAAGCAGCCACATAGAGAGCTGCTGGCTCGACGGATGAGTTCAGGGCCAAAACAGACAATATTTAGCAGCAACGACATTCCCTTTCAAGTGAAGGAGCGCAGGAACTGTGCAGTGTATATGATTTCTTAGAGAAGTGCGTGAATGAAAACACTGCTACTGTAGTGTAATTGCTGTGTAGTTCATGGTTCACACATCACTGAGAAGATGAAAGTCATGACACAAATGCCTTGTTCAGACATGATGCATTATGATTTCTGCACACATGCGATCCATATGCATTCTAGGTTGTTGTTTCTAGAAATACATGAAGAGAAGGAAGGGAAATTCGTTTTTTTGGACACATCTGGCTTCAATAAGTGACGAGCGACCCCTGCTCTCAATTTAACCCTGTGATGGCATGGCTTTACAAAATCTGCTGCAATGGCAACTCAATGTCATCAAGTGTGGCTGGATTAGCAATGTTTCTGAAAGAAGTCACCAAGGCTGCATTTATTTAATCAAAAATACAGTAAAAATTGTGAAAAATTATTATTATTTAAAATAGCTGTTTTCTATGTGAATATACAGTGCCCGCCACTAATGTTGGCACCCTTGATAAATATGAGCAAAGGTGGCTGTGAAAATAGTTTATCCTGCATTGTTTATCCTTTTTCACAAACAATTTACAAAAAAATTCACAAAATTCTAACCTATCATTGAAGTAAATAATTGAAAGTGGGGAGAAAATTTCATGATGATATAAATTTTTTTTCTCCAATGAATGTTTGCCACAATTATTGGCACCCCTAGAAATTCTTATGAGTAAAATATCTCTGAAGTATATTGCCATTCATATTTACATTTTTTTAGCACACCAGGGTGATTATGAACATGAAATTATCCAGCCATGGCTTCCTGATATATATATATATATGAGGAACACAAAGGCCAAATTCCCTTAATCATCCATCACAATGAGAAAATATTTTGTAAAGTATATTATACCAAAGAATATATTTCTGATGTGCAGCAAAAGATAATTGAGCTTCACAAATTAGTGAAGTGGCTTTAAGAAAAGAGCCAGAGCAGTGAAAATCCCCATTTCCACCATCAGGGCAATAATTAAGAATTTCCAATCAACAGAAAATGTTACGAATCTGCCTGGAAGAGGACGTGTGTCTATATCGTCCTAATGCACGGTGAGGAGGAGAGTTTGAGTGGCTAAAGACTCTCCAATGACCACAGCTGGAGAATTGCAGAAAATAGTTGAGTCTCGGGGTCAGAAAACCTTAAAAAAAACTGTCAAACAGCACCTACATCAGCACATGTTGTTTGGGAGGGTTTCAAGAAAAATTATCCTAGCTCATCCAAAAACAATCTCCAGCATATTCAGTTATCAGACACAACTGGATCTTCAAATGGGACTGGCTTCTATGGTCAGATGAAACTATAAAATGAGCTTTTTAGCAGAAAACACTCAAGATGGGTTTGGTGAACACAGGGATAAAAAGTACCCCATGTGTACAATGAAATATACTGCTGTATATTTGTGATGTTGTGGGCCTATATTTCTGCTGGAGGTCCTGGACATCTTGTTCAGACGCATGGCATCATGGATTCTATCAAATACCAGCAGATAAAAAAATCAACAAGTGACTGACTCTGTTAGAAATCTTATAATGGGCCATGTTTGGATCTTCCAACCGGACAATAATCCAAACACAAACCTCAAAAACAACACAAAAATGGGTCACTGAGCACAAAACCAAGCTTCTGCTGGCCATTCAGTCCTCTGACCTGAACCCTGTAGAAAATGAGTGAGGTGAACTGAAGAGAAGAAGCTGTGAATCTAAAGGATCTGGAGTGATTCTGGATGAAGGAATGGTCTCTGATCTCTTGTCAGGTGTTCTCTAACCTCATCAGGTATTATAGGAGAAAACTCAGAGCTGTTATCTCGGGAAAAAGGACGCTGCAATAATTGGGTGCCAATAATTGTGGCCCACATGAACTAAAGAAAACAATAATTTTCCAGAAATTTTCATTACAGTTTTTACAAAAAAACAATGTTATTTTACAGCTTTTTCCTTGTTTCAATTACGATATTTTACTTTAATTTAAATCAAACTTGTGGTTTAAAATGTTAACGTTTTATCATTAACAAAATGTCATTGATTTGCCAAAATATAAAATATAAAATCATTAAAAAAGATGGGGAATGTTTTTTTTAAGCTTATTTCATTTTTAAATATTTAAAAATAATTAGATAATTTTATTATAAAAATATTTTACAAACACAAACACACATTATATTCTATATTCTTTGTGATTAAATAGCTCCTGCGTCAAATATTCATATAACATTTTATTATGCAAATATTGCTAATTGTTTTGTTGCGTCTACTGCAGGTTTCTTCATTAACGAGAGTGTCTCTCGTCATCTGAGCACTGACATTCCTGCTGTCAGGAGATTCTGCTTAGTAACCCGTTGTCATGGTGGTGGTCCCGCGCTCTGATTGGACGAGAGGCAAGGCCTCAGGGACTCCAATGGTAATTGCATTTTTTCTCTTCCCAGACAGAAAGCAGAGCAGGAGGAAGATGTTGTGTAACTGACATGCTTTCATCTATCACACACCCACGCTCGCTCTCTCTTACCTTTGTTATAATAACAGAGAGAATTATGGAACACACAATACATCAACACACAGACAAAAATAGAAAGTGTAGAGAAGAAAAATGAATGAGAGAGATAAACGCATGTCTCCTGCAAAACCAGAACGCTTCCATTATAATCAGCACAGCAGTATGGTTGATTATAATGAGAGCGCTCTGGTTTGTTGTGTCCCATTGCTTGCCGTGTGGTTATGGTCGACCACACCAGCTACACTACTAGTTACGCACTAAACCGACCAATTATAATCAACAAAGCATGAAAACATGTGATATTGTTGCTTTTAATGGGAGTGCTTTTGTTTGAGGCATCCCTTTCTTGTGTAAGACCAGTGAGATTTTAAAGAAATTAATACTTTAATTCAGCAAGGATGCATTAAATTGCTCAAAAGTGATAGGAGAGAAATTTTTGATGTTACAAAATATTTCAATTTCAAGGTCAATGAGATTTTTTTTTAAAGAAATTAAACATTTTATTCATCAAGGATGCATTAAATGAATCCAAAGTGGCATTAAAAACATTTATAATGTTACAAAATATTTATATTTCAAATAAATGCTGCTCTTTTGAACTTTTCATGCATCAAAGATTCCTGAAAATAACAAAATAACTCAAATATGAAATATGTTTTCAACACTGATAATAAACAGAAATGTTGTTTTGAGCAGCAAATCAGCATATTAGAAGGATCATGTGACACTGAAGACTGGAGTTATGATGCTGAAAATTCAGCTTTGATCACAGATATAAATTACATTTTAACATACAGTAGTCCTCCACTAATGTTGGCACCCGTGGTAAATATGAGAAAATAAATCTGCATTGTTTATCCTTTTTATCTTTCATTCAAAAAATTCACAAAATTCTAACCTATCATTGAAATAAAACAATTTAAATCTCAATGTGATATAAATGTTTTCAATTAAGATATTTTACTGTAATTTTACGGTTCTTGTAGCTGCTAGTCATTTGACCGTTTTTTATGATTTTTTGTTTTTTTTCATAGGTCAGGCTACACAATGCACGCAGGTAAAACTATAATCAGCTATTCTTAATTATAGCCTCAATGTTGAAATGGCTCTTTAGGATCAGTCTGCGATAGTTAAACAAGCGTTTCTTTCCTGTTCTCAGAGGAATTTGTGCAAACTGCCTGTCTGATCTTAAAATAACACGGTCCAGTCAGCATCTCTCTCTCTCTCTGTCGCTTACAGAAAACTCTTTGTTTTTGCTAATTATTTTTTCTCTGGCACCTTGTCTTAAACCCAGGACCACCCATGAGCCCCGGAGCTTAAGCAGCAGCTCTCAGACGGGCTTTATGGATTATAACACATTCATCTACAGGTGAGACGTGATTATGAGCAGAACGGGCCGGTTCCTAAAGGACAATCTGTGTGTGTTGGGTGATTTTAGGAGGAACCTGGACATTAAAACACTGAGTTTGAAACTGAGTATTGATTTTCTTGTTTTATGAACGAACAAATATATAAAGTGCTGTCAAACGACTAATCATGATTAATCGCATCCAAAATAAAAGTTTTTGTTTACATAATGTATGAGTATATTTCTTATGTATATATAAATTCAATCACTTGCGTGTATATATTTAAGAAAATATGTTATGCTTATGTTAAATATAAATAAAATATAATAATATAAATATATAAATGTATATACAAATATTTAAAAAATATATACTGTATGTGTTTTTGTATGTGTATTTATAATAAATAAACATAGTAGACACATATTTATATTTTGGATGCGATTAATCGCAATTAATTATTTGACAGCACTAATATATGCATATAGAATAATATATATATATATAATGGAAATGTAACTTATATATTGTCATATACATTATAAGAGGATATATAATTTTCACATACATAGATAAAGATATGAGTTTCCATAACAAAATCCCCATAGTAAAATTAATATATTTACATATGTTAATAATATCCATATGATGATTTTTATATGGTATTATATGTAGCAACCATATATGTCAACAATATATTTTATTTATATATGCACCTTTATAAAAACAACACATACACAAAAAAAATAAGTTTTTGTAATTATTGTATGTTATATTTTTTATATTTAAGTTGATTTACTAAAATAATATGTGATATAATATTTTGGATATACATGTACATGACATATATGTCCAAAAATGTATTACAAATACATAAACATATTTGTATGGCCTAGATATACATATATGAATTGTTTCAATTTCTAAGATATGTTTAGACTGGCAACTCTCTTTTTAAAAAAAAAAGTCTCTATGTTGGTCAAATCCTGGTTTGTTCTGCTTCAGGCCGTTCGGGATTGACTCACATTCCTCCTGACCCCCGACGGGTTTCTGCCAAGCCAGCGAGCTGTAATTACTGGGGTGGAGGCACTACTGCGAACTCGTTTTCCGGAAATCTGGGAATATCTTACCCACTTAACTGTACTTTGCTCAACACAACAAAAACAACAACTCCAGAGGAAAATAACAAGTGGAATGAGTGCCATGTGTTTCAGAGGAGAGCGCAATGTTCAGCCGCGATTATTCAGAACTCAACACGCACGCCACAAACACATGGAAGAGATCTGCGCAAAGAAATATCAAAGAGAAACCGGACAGGCTGTGCTATTTTAAACATTTCAAACCTCAGGCTGGTTCTGTACTCGACTATAAAGAACGTCAACCGGTTTGGAGAGGTGGTTGGGTCATTTAGACGCCGTATGTGATGTATTTCTGGTGAATGGAAACAGATGAAAGTACCGGGGTACAGCACTGGATGGTAAAATGATGCCTTCCATTCAACTTCCATTCAAGTTGGAATTTACTACTTGGAAAAATACAAAAGAAGTTGAAAACTTTCATTGATAGTCTTTCCACAAATCTAGTTAATATTGTTTGAACTATACAGCAAATCATGTTAAAAACATCATGTTTTCACCTTCACTGTGAAAAAATCTGCTGTAAATGTGCTCACCTTCAAATCATCTGAGATCAGGATGAGTTTTTTTCTTCATCAGGTTTGTAGAAATGTGTCACTGCATCCACTGCATGGATTTGTTTCAGCTTTGGTCTTCTCCAGATGTTAACTGATGGACTGGAGTGGTGTGGATTATTGTGATGTTTTTATCAGCTGTTTGGACTCTCATTCTGACGGCACCCATTCACTGCAGAGCATCCATTGCTGAGACACTGATGCAGAGACACATTTCTACAAACCTGATGAAGAAACAAACTCATCCTAATCTGGGATGATCTGAGGGTGAGAACACATTTTCAGCATATTTTCATTTTTGGGTGAACTATTGCTTTAACCAATGGTTTAAGCCGGACAGTGGGGCGTTTCCTCATACGGATGTTCTGATTGGTTCAGTCACATGAAGGCCGTGTTGCTGTGGTGATATTGTGTGAGAGAGAACAGGGCCCTCTTTTAAAGACTCAAGTGTGTGTGTGTGTGTGTGTGTGTGTGTGTGTGTGTGTGTCAGTGAGTTTACATTGCCTGGCTGCCATCAACCCACAGAGCGAATCTTGGAAAATTACTGGCTTACAGCTTTATAAACACAGCGACTGAGGGTGACCTCGAGACAAACACACTGTACAGCACAAGAACTCAATGAAACTATTTTAGGGTACATGCAGATCACGAGGCCCAGACACACTAGAAGTCTCTCAAAATCACACAGACTCTCAGGTAAACAACAGCTATGATGAAAACTACTGACTTTTCATTAAAGAATTGCAAGTTGAAATAAAATATTGAAAGGAAAATAAAAACAAAAAAACCTAAACTTAAACAGTGGCTAAAAAGGAACTAACACAGTAATAAACTGACACAATTTAACAAAAATAAACATAATCAAGCATGATCTTCACATGACTTTAGTCATCTGAAATGGGAGAAATATCCTATGATAATAATTAGTAATATGATAGTTTGATAGCATGATAATTAGATAGTAAATCATGCTAAATAAAACGTTTTGATGAATCCACAATCAGGGTTATTATAGTTAACTAAAACTGAAACTAAAATTAAAACCATACAATTTTTTAAAATGTTAACAGAAATAAAATATATAACACACACACACACACACACACACACACACACACACACACACACACATGTTGGGTTTCCATGTTTTATGGGGACATCCCATAGGCGTAATGGTTTTTATACTGTACAATCTGTATGTGCTATTGCCCTACACCAACCCTACACCTAAACTTAGCCCTCACAGGAGACTTTGTGCATTTTTAGATTTTTTAAAAACTTTATGCTGTATGATTTATAAGCTTGTTTCCTCATGGGGACCAAAAAATGTCCCCACAAGATTAAGATTTACTGGTATTACTATCCTTGTGGGGACATTTGGTCCCCAGGACGTGATAAATACCAGGTGCACACACACACACACACACTCACACACACACACACACACACACACACACACACACTCGCTCACTCACACACATAAAGTTACTAAAACTTTAGACCTAATATTAAAATTAAAAGAGAAATAAATACTGATTCAAATAATATTACAAAAATAAAATAACTAGTGAATAAAAACTGATTCAATATATATATATATATATATATATATATATATATAAAACTATAAAAGTATCTTAATAATACTAAAATAAAAAATTCAGCTGAAACTAAATAGAAATTTCAATCAATCTGAAAATATCACATTAAAATAAAAACTATATAATACAAAAACTCATTTAAGAATGAACTCTCTGCTGGAAAAAAAACAAAAACCGAAAACAAAACATAAACCAGCCTAAACCTATCCTAGCCTGATAAACCCCTCTAAAACCAGCAAACTAGACCTGGCTGGTTTGAGCAGTTTTAACCCAAACAGAACTGCTTAATGAGTGATCTGTAATGCTCTACATAGGCAGCAGCTGTCTATGTAATGTTCATGTTATAAGTTAATGATGCACCAGTGATGCCTTAAAATGCTGTCTAGTAAGGTTTCACGTGTTGGATATCGAAAGCATGCTTAAATATATCAAAACTCGCATAAGACAGATGGAACAAATCAACACTGTTTCCTCGCTGAGGTTACAGTCTCACAGACGGGAATTAAGAGTGAATCTGGGTTTAACAGTTAAGCACATGATTGCATGTGAAAATTACACTGCTGCTGCTGCTGCAGGGAGGAACAGACGAGATGCTTGACGTAGGGATGTGTGTGTGTGTGTGTGTGTGGTCTGCTGACAGAGGGGAATTCCAAACCTGCGATTAACTCCGGCTGATGGAGGGCCAGCGTGCACAGGACGCAAGGAATGCATTACGGCGGGACACAGAAAGCATGTAATTATAAGCTGCATGCTGGAGAAACACACACACACACACACACACACAAACACGGTTGAGAGTACTTCAAAGTACATTTCAAAACAACACAAACATTCCCTAAGGGGAAAATCCAAAATATACACTTTCACTGTTTACCATTATATTTGGCATCATGCTTTTTGTAATGTTAAAAAATTATATATACAGTATATATAAATCAGATTCTCAATTATGCTTTCTTTAAGCATCAGCTTTTTCTCCAGTGTTTCTCCTAAAAATCCTAAAAATAAATCACAAATAAGTCAATAGTTAAGAGCTATAAAATGAAGCTCAGGTCATTTAAATGAGTGATGTTTGAAATCATATTGAGATTCTGATTGCTATGGAAGCTTGTGTCTGCCATGGGATGAAAAATAAAAAACATAATTGCAGCCTTTTGACTTCACGGGGGAAGTCGTGGCCTAATGGTTAGAGAGTCGGACTCGTAATCGAAAGGTTGCGGGTTCGAGTCCCCGGCCGGCAGGGATTGTAGGTGGGGGGAGTGAATGTCCAGTGCTCTCTCCACCCTCAATACCACGACTGAGGTGCCCTTGAGCAAGGCACCGAACCCTCAATTGCTCCCCGGGCGCCGCAGCATGGCTGCCCACTGCTCCGGGTGTGTGTTCACGGTGTGTGTGTGTGTGTGTGTGTGCATTTGTTCACTACTCACTGCTGTGTGTGTGCACTTGGATGGGTTAAACGCAGAGCACCAATTTCGAGTATGGGTCACCATACTTGACAATACGTCACGACTTTACTTTACTTTTTCACAACCTGGATCTTTACCCAGGGTGCGAACTACGGGGGAGCTCGGCTCCCCTTAATAAGACATGGGATCCCCTGAAAACGTGATTCGTGAAATTTTAGGGGGTCTCAAAGAATATTGACAATGTGTTATTTTGACGTGCAATTTCAGTTTTGTGTAATGTGATCATCGTGGATTATTATGTTTAAAATTGCAAAAATATCATTCATGCATGCATGACGGCGATTTAAACCTAATTCACTTCAATAAAGATAACTATACATACTATTCTTGTCATGAGCATCAAGGTGTGGGGGGCTGTTGTGCAAATTCATGTTTAGTATGTTAACTCAAAGATTCGTAGAAAAATATAAACGTTGGATTCAAGATTGGCCATAGATCTGCGCGTGCAGTCCTTGAAATCCATTCTGCAGTTAGCATCATATAGCCAACATGGCAAAAAGAACACCAGGCAGTTTAATGGCACGACCGATTCACCTGCTGCAAGCCCTGTCAGCACACCTCCCGTCACCTGCACCCTCCATCAGCACACCTCCCTCGGGGATGACAACACAAGAAGTAAGTCATTGTAAGTCCACGCGCAAGCGCACAACCCCCCCCCCCCCCCCCCCCCCGGTAATAATAATAAAAAAAAAAAGGTGGGCTCCCCCAAAGTTCATGGTATAGTTCGTACACTGTCTTTACCTCAGAATTGTTACCTCAGAGTTTTTACTTGTACCTCAGACTTTTTATCTTAAAATTCTTAGGGAAAAATGTTAAACAGAACTGCAAGAAAAAAGTCAGAATTCTGAGTTTATATCTCGAAATTCTGACTTTTTTTCTCACAATTCGGAATTACAAGATATAATCTCAGAATTTTGAGATATAAACTCACTTAAAACTCACTGCTGTGTCTCACTTTAATTCTGAGAAAAAAGTCAGAATTATAAAAGGTTAACTTGCAATTGTAAGATATCAACTCACAGTTCTGAGGGAAAAAAGCAGGTATAGTGAAATAAAAAGTTGCAATTCCCTTTTTCCCTGTGGTTGAAACAAAAACAGAACTATGAGATGTAAACGCAAAATTCAGAGAAAAAAAGTCAGAATTACGTGATATAAACTCAGGACTGCTTTACAGCTGAAATAAAAACATTTTCAATATAGATTCATAGTGCTACATTAACAGTGTAACAGGAAAAATCCTGTTTATTAATATGAAGCTTTGTATAAAGTGTTATAGAAATAAATGTGATTTGACTGGATCGGAGCACAGTTTGAGACATTGAGATCTGAAGCATGTGAGATTACTGGGTCTTTTCTAAGAAGAAACATATTTAATCAAGAATCTTGTGATCAAGGAGAAACAACTGAGCATTTAAAAAGATCTCATATGTGGGGAAGGGTCACTGCTATCAGACTGACAGCAGATGCTTTGTGCTTTTCCTCCAATCCATCATCACCTCGTTTCCCAATGGCATGTTTGTGTAAATAATCATCAGGCGTTGAGTAAGGCTGCTCAGAGTTCCCTGTCACTCCGTCACTCTGTTTACTAGGCCATAGTGCTGCTCTCTGTGTGTGTGTGTGTGTGTGTGTGTGTGTATGGTTTGGGAGTGTCTGCTTTCACTCTTTCATCATCAAATCTTGTCTGTATGCATGGAGTTTTTGAACAGAGTTTTAGCTCTGTCACAAAGTAAAAAATGGCATTTAGAGATAAGTATAAACCATTAATGATGGTGTGCTTCAGTAGATGACATTCAGTCAGCCTGACCTGAAATGAGGCAGAGAAAATAGTTACCATGGAAACATTGTTACCATGAATTTGCTTAGCAAACAACTGATAGCCTAATTGAACAGTTGATATTTATAGACATATGAGCATTAAATTCTCTTTCTGAGAAGCATGGTTTAGTTGTTCACTCTTTCACCATTTCCAAATACATAAAGCCAATCTTTTAATGTAGTTTGAAATGGCACAATGACATTTATTATCACTTCATGCTAAATTATTGCTTTTTCATGCACTGGTGAATTTTTGAGATTTTGTTTCCATAAATGTCTTCTTTCAGACTAGTGGAAAGAAAACATTCGAAATACACATTTAAGTGTTTATTTTATTACACTTCAACTATTTACGTCTGTAGATTTTAACAGACAATATATATTTTTAAAAGTTTTCTCCTGTACTTCAGCAGCACTTACTTACACCAAAATTTATATTCCTATCTATATTCTTAAGGTTTTTACTGAGGGGTTTGTGAATATATCATTTGTCTGTTTTTTTTAATAACATTTTATTCCCAAAAACACGCTGAAAAAATGCGTTTGTCAGAGTATTTTCTGATTTAAGGAGTGAAAAAAAGAGAAATCCAAAATCCCCTCAGTAAAAACCTTTAACTCTAATATGTCAACAAAATCAAACAAGAATTTTGAACATGGCTGAATCCAATGCACAGATTAATCTTCTGGAAATCAATGCAAATTATTGCACATTTAAACATTTCAGAAAAGTTGCAATACAAAACAATTGACTTTAATTATTGCTAAAAGTTTTTTCCTCCACTTCAGAAGCACTTACATACTCCAAACTTTACAGTTTTATTCCTCAGTATATTCTGAAGGTTTGTACTGAGGGGTTTGTGAATATATCATTCACACTGATTTATACAATGTTTTATTCCTAAAAACATGGTGAAAATGTGTTTTTCTATATGTGTTACGGTATTTTCTGATTTATAGAGTGACAAAAAGAGAAATCCAAAATCCCTTCTGTAAAAACATTTAACTCTAATATGTCAATGAAATCAAACAAGAATTTTGAATCTGGCTTAATCCAGTGTTCAGATTAATCTTCTGGAAATTAATACAAATTATTGCATATTATGGCATATTTAAACATAACATTTCAGAAAACTTCTCATACAAAGTTTTACTGTGATTAATCAGCTGGGGAAGTCACCTGTGGCGTCTTGCCTTAAATACATCTAAAACGGTAGCTTACAAATCACTGAAAAAGGCCAGGTTTCTCCGAACAAGCGTAAAGGACAGACATGCATGGAAAGCGATAGCTTTGGGAAGCTGACATTAAATGCAGGAGGAGTGTCTCTTGTCATGAATGGAGAAGTATTTGGGTTACACGGGGAAGAACTTATTTACACAATGTGCTGTACAATCCCATGACATGTAAAGCTCAGAGACGCACACACACACGCTCGCTACGAGGAATGAAACCGGTATCCCCGGAGTCCTCTGTCGCTCTACAATGGACCTGAAAGTGTCCGTGTCTCTCCCCACCCCGTGAACCGCTCTTTCCCACACTTCATAATTAACCAATGAAAAACGAGCCGCACAGGAAACTCGAGACACAAACCTGAACTTTTCCTCCTGAGAGGCTGTTTGGTCACCTGATCCGGCCGACCAATCACACATCACTCCTCCTCTGATAAGAGCGGCCTGACCCGAGCACCTATTCATGTGTGTGACATAATGAACCCGGCTCATTTAGTCTGTTTGCCGACGTGTGTTTTTCCACAGTAAATGTTT
The DNA here is from genome assembly GCF_936440315.1 of Barbus barbus. Taxonomy (NCBI): domain Eukaryota; kingdom Metazoa; phylum Chordata; class Actinopteri; order Cypriniformes; family Cyprinidae; genus Barbus; species Barbus barbus. Next base: position 1,354,315 of record NC_136763.1, read on the forward strand.
CATCAGTGAAAGGTCACAGGTCACGTGTGTAAATGTGGTATGATCCAATGCGAGACCTTCACGACTGTTGAGTAAAGTTATTAAAAGCATATTTCCATTCACAAGTCAAATATTAGTCTTGTGAATGGAAATATGCTTTTAAAAACTTGAATCAACAGTTGTGATTAAAGTCGATATAAATATGGGCCATTCTTCAGAATTGGTGCAAACTGCAGTCCCACAATCAAGAAAGTTTTAAAATCTTAGATGTTTACTAAGAACCCTGTATTATCTTTTTAATCCCACAATAACATAATTTATTGGGTATTTTCAATTGGGAGGTGGCTGTCCCGAAAACTTTACTTTTACTTTACTTTTAGTCATTTAGCAGACACTTTTATCCAAAGCGACTTACAAATAAGAAAAAGTAACTAAAGCTAAAAGTCAAAACTCTGTAAATACTATATACACACATTTAAGAAAATAAAGAAATTAAATAAAATTGACATGCATACAACAACATTCCAATACTAAACATTTAAATGAAAACTAACCCCTAAATTTCTTATGAAAATATTGAAATATTTTTTATATTCAAATTTTATTCCATTGTTTTTTTTTTAAATCTTTTTGATTTTTCAAAAACATTGAAGTAAAAAAAAATAAAAAAAATAAAAAAAATAAATTTTCTTTGTGAATTATAAAATTTGTAAAAAAAAAAAAGAAGAAAAAAAAAAGAAGTACCTACACCCCTACATTTATGATCAAGTAATATTCCTGTGTCCCCCTCTCTCATAACTACAAGGTGTGAGTAGATAGGTCTCATCATTTGAGGTAAATTGTTTTCAAAAGTCTGAAAATATGTGTGTAACTTTAAGGAATGTCACTACCGAACACCATTTTTCTATCATTAAACACATATTTTTGGGAGTTATTCCATAACATTTAGTTTTTATGTGTGTACAACTGTTTATAACTGTGCTAGCTAATCATGTACTGATTAGCATCTTTGAGCTAGGCTCAAAAGTATCTCAAATTGTCACTACCGAAACAGTCACGAGCGAAACATGTCATTGTTTTGGTAGTGACAAAAGGAAACACATAATCCTTTATTTAGGGGAAATAAGCAATATTTTTGGACGGATATGCAAATTATTAGTATTTTTGTATATTTTTGTAGTGTTTTAATATGCAAGTTATTCATATTCTGTAATGTGATGTGGTCGCTACCAAAGCATTCCTGTCACTAACGAAACATGCAATGCTTTGTCAAAAATAAAATATATTGAATTAACAACTAAGATATTATAATAGTGTTTGGTTCAATGCATATTCAAACTAATGAATCCTTAACTTTGAAATCAGTATTATCAACTTTATGTCTTTCACAAAGAAAGACTGGATTCAAAATACAACAAATCTCATTAAATCACACTTGAAATATTGTTAAAATTGTAATTGTTATTGACATTTTTTGTTTTTGAAAACTTTTTAATAAAATAGCAAAAATATAGCCCTTCTTATTAAATAATATATTATAGTGTTTCGGTAGTGACAAATCTGGGGAGAGGAAAAATATTCCAAAACTTCATACAATATGAGAATTAACTGCACAATTACTAGAAATGTGTAGCTTGGATATTATACAATTTGCTTACATACAAAGTACAACATTTGTGGCAAAAGACTCTTGTTTGTCCAACTCTGACTTTGCACCAATTCTATATATATATGTATATATATAGACTTCTAGTAAATGATTTGATACTTTAATTTTCATGTAATCTTGACACTGAAACTGAGTGCGGTTTATTATATAAACAGCAGAAGGATTGCCAGACATTGCGTTATCCGCTTCTGAAATAAAGAAATCAATGCAAGCGTTTGAATACAGAAACACACTTGCGTATTTCACACAGAACTCGTGCTTTAGATCTGTTTTCATCTGTGAAGATTTGACAAAAACATGCTCAACAACCATGAATGCTTGAAGTAACAAACACGACAGTCTACAACCGGATAAAAGCAGGAGGATGATGATGAAATTAACTGGTTGATGGAATAACTCAAGCCCTATTGAAACTTCAAACTTCCGATGACAGAGGCTGACCTTCTCTAGGTGCATCCGTGAGACGGTTGCTATGGCAACGGACCGCCGTCTCTGAGATGCTGCGGTGACAAAGCAGATGTTTATTTTGAACTGTCTGACATAAAAAAGATGAAAAAGATAAAGAAACATCTAGTGCATCTCTTTAACATCTCGACTGTTTTTCCAGTTCAGATTAAATGAGTTCTGCTGATGCGTGCTGCTTCTCAGATGCTTCTCCCGAAAAAAGTTGAGTGAACTCACATGAGTCTCAACAACGTCTCAAACTGAGCTCAACTTTTCAAATGACAAAAGTCATTAATTCTCAAAATGAACTCAAACATGAAATGAGCAACATTCATTTTATAGCTCTAAATTATTACTGTACAACAACTAGTGATGTTAGCAACTGCCTAGCAATTACCAATAACACACTAGCAACTGCACATCTATGCAGAAAAACAGTATCACTTAGATACTATTATAGTTTTTATTCATATTTTGAATTAGTTTTTATTTTATTTTAGGCTCTTATTTTAGGTAAAGTTTTTATATATTTTTTTATATGCCTATATTTTTTTTATTTCAGTATTATTAGTTGTATTATTACAGTATTATTTGCTATTTTGTTACTTTAAAATAAAAATGGTTGTAATTTTTTGTACATATTTTGTTTACATATTTTTACACAACTTTTTAGTAGCAAATTTATTTTTTTAATGATTTTAGTTTTAAATATAACAATAATAAACCTGCGGTGTAAATGTCCCTTTGACATTTATATATATATTTTTTTTTTTTCTAAAATATGCCTTTAAATATGTATTTTTTTATTAATTATATTTAAGTTTTACTAGTTTTACTTTTATTTATTTTAATACATCAAGTTAAACTAAAAATGCGAAATGTTGCTGAAATAAAAAATATACTTTGCTACAATGTAAAGTAGTGAGTGTACAGCTTGTATAACAGTGTAAATTTGCTGTCCCCTCAAAATAACTCAACACACAGACATTAATGTCTAAACCGCTGGCCACAAAAGTGAGTACACCCCTAAGTGAAAATGTCCAAATTGGGCCCAAAGTGTCAATATTTTGTGTGGCCATCATTATATTCCAGCACTGCCTTAACCCTCTTGGGCATGGAGTTCACCAGAGCTTCACAGGTTGCCACTGGAGTCCTCTTCCACTCCTCCATGATGACATCACGGAGCTGGTGGATGTTAGAGACCTTGCGCTCCTCCACCTTCCGTTTGAGGATGCCCCACAGATGCTCAATAGGGTTTAGGTCTGGAGACATGCTTGGCCAGTCCATCACCTTTACCCTCAGCTTCTTTAGCAAGGCAGTGGTCGTCTTGGAGGTGTGTTTGGGGTCGTTATCATGTTGGAATACTGCCCTGTGGCCCAGTCTCTGCTTCAGTATGTCACAGTACATGTTGGCATTCATGGTTCCCTCAATGAACTGTAGCTCCCCAGCGCCGGCAGCACTCATGCAGTCCCAGACCATGACACTCCCACCACCATGCTTGACTGTAGATTTCAGGGTCTTGGCAATCTTCTTATAGCCTACGCCATCTTTATGTAGAGCAACAATTCTTTTTTTCAGATCCTCAGAGAGTTCTTTGCCATGAGGTGCCATGTTGAACTTCCAGTGACCAGTATGAGAGAGTGAGAGTGATAACACCAAATTTAACACACCTGCTCCCCATTCACACCTGAGACCTTGTAACACTAACGAGTCACATGACACCGGGGAGAGAAAATGGCTAATTGGGCCCAATTTGGGGGTGTACTCACTTTTGTGGCCAGCGGTTTAGACATTAATGGCTGTGTGTTGAGTTATTTTGAGGGGACAACAAATTTACACTGTTATACAAGCTGTACACTCACTACTTTACATTGTAGCAAAGTGTCATTTCTTCAGTGTTGTCACATGAAAAGATATAATAAAATATCTACAGAATTGTGAGGGGTGTACTCACTTCTGTGAGATACTGTATATGTATATATATATAAAAAATGATTTGAGTTATTTTAGTGCAGAAGGTTAAACTAAAGACAATCAGAAATATTGCTGAAATAAAATGCATATACATTTTTATATTTTATTTATTTTAATTAAAGCTTTCTATTTCAATTAACATTTCTATGGTGTTAGTTTTAGTTAATGATAAGAACCCATACACCTTCTTTTTATATATACAAACAGCATCCTATTTCCTTCAGAAAATGTAAATATTCTAGTTTCTACTTCTACTTCTAAACCAGGAACATCTGAGACAAAGCTCATTGTTAAAACGAGAGTCTCCTGAGCTGTAAGAGAGCCTCCTTTGAGCAGTATTCAGCATTTTCCTGTGGGACGACACACATTAGTGCTCCACATCTCCTGTTACAGTTGGATTGACAGTGAAATCTCTGCTGGAGACGAGTTTCCAAAGTCACATTGAGAGCCATTCCCACTGGAATTCAGTCAGTGGCACACCTGTGGCTCTAGTGTGTGTGTGTGTGTGGGTCACAGCTGCCATCATCCTCCCCAAATATCCCCCTGTTTGTTATCCCTCTTTCTATTTATATTGCTGCTCTGTCCTTCAGGAGTCTTAGAGACGCCTGCGTCACCACTCCAGGTGCTCTGTGGGCAGTCGCCATGGTTACGGCGGCGGGATTCCGCCCAATCAGGCGCCGGCAGGAGAATCTGTGTGTCTGTGCTTCAGGAAAACACGCGTCACGTGATGTTTTTCCAGTAGGCGGCGAATCAATCGCACTATCCTGATTCTGTCGATTATGATTGCAAGTGATTCTGCTGCTGCTTTTCTGGTAATAAACAACAAGGTTAATTTGCATATCGTCGCATAATGCAACCAATTAAACTTACAGCACGAGCCTTCAGAACACTGATGCTTTGATAAGTTCCCTACACTGAAGAAAATTATGCTTTGGACCAATTCAAAAATGTTACAGCCAAACATATGAATTTTTACTTTAATGATATTTATGGTATTACTTAATAATACATAATTATTATTATTATTTATAACTTAATATATTTTCTTTAGACACAAGCTAAAAATGTTAATTAGAAATGTTACTTATATATATATATATATATATATATATATATGTATATATAGAGAGAGAAATATATATTTGGCTTTTTACATCTTAAAGTTCACCAAACACAAAAGCTAAATTAGCATAATATAAAAGCAGAATATTCACCTAAAATAAATTGTGTTAGTCATCGTTTTAATTTGGTTTACTTACTATAAATAAAGACTGTCTTTGAAAAATATATTGTCTTTGAAAGACCTTAGTGTTTTTTGTCATGTCTTTTTAAAGTAGGCATCTATTCTGTTATGTGCCAAACAAACAAACAAAAAACACCTACTGACAGCAAAATATTCTTATTATTATTAATTAATTTTTAATCATTTTTTAAAAATTTAATTTAATTTAATTTTAAATTTAATTTGCATAACAAAAAAGATTATGCATGTAATATGCATATATTCAGGACATCAATGCTGCATCAAAAACTATGGGAGTGTTATTTGCTTTTAGACAAACTGAACGAAACAAGTTTACACCGGAAAGCATGATTTTTGATTAGGCCAATATAATTATGCATTTTAAATAAATGATACGGTCAATGCTCTGCTTTTTTGTAAGGAAAACAGAAATCTGATGATGTCACACAATAATCAATCCGCTTGTTAGCTTATTGTGAGATTTATTCATTTAAATAAATAAAAAATTTTATTTATTTATTTTTTTGTTCGTACATAGCAAAAAAGATGCATAGAATGTGCATAGAATCTTAAATGTCTCCATAACAACATTGTTCTGAAATCCTGCATGTAACATTTCCACAATGTTTTGTTTCCAGAATGCATTACAGATGACAAAACATCTGCACTTGCCTGTATTCTGATTGCACCTCACTGCATCTCTAATAAGTGCAAAAGCGAGACAGGAGACACAGGAGGGGTCGATATCACGGAGGACTTTCCTGGAAACGATGCATCAGTGTTATTGTCCGTCCATCAGGAGTGACCGCCTGCGATGCTCAGATTTACTGCAACACAGAACCACATTCATCACTGAAAGGACAATAGATTTCACTCTCCATTTCACCTCAGCTTTCGATCGCCTTCGCTGTAATGAATCGATATAACCTTCGCAACCTAATGTTAAATATCTCAGAGTCGGAGCGGACGGCGCTGATAATATGACTATATTTAGAGCGTTGGGAAAGAACGCAGTGATAAAGTTCTCTGAAATCCATCCGAGCGAATAACCGCTGGATGTCAGCCACTGTAAACTCAGTTTTCCTTGAGCTGGGAAATAATAAGCAACAGCTGTTGTTATTGTTTTGTTTTGTTCATGGCATGAAATTCCAGAGATCCCAGAAAACATGAAGGTCAAAGGTCAGCGCAGCTATGATAACTAACCTCTCTGCAGTGTCCAAAAGCTGAAGACGGTCAGCTCTGATTTAAAGTCCCAAAACAAATATCCATCCTCAATAATGAGAGAGAATAAATCATTACATATTTCACACGCATGCATGCTTTTTAGTGTAATATTGCCCACATAAATGTGAAATAATAATACATTTTAGAGGAATTGGTTACCCAAAAATGAACATTAGTTGAAAACCCTCACCCTCATACCATACAAGATGTAGATGAGTTTGTTTCTTCATCAGGTTTGTAGAAATGTGTCTCTGCATCATGTCTCAGCAATGGATGCTCTGCAGTGAATGGGTGCCGTCAGAATGAGAGTCCAAACAGCTGATAAAAACATCACAATAATCCACACCACTCCAGTCCATCAGTTAACATCTGGAGAAAACAAAAACTGCGTGTTTATCCGAGTCCATGATCCATAATAACGCTTCCTCCAGTGAAAAAGTGCATCTCCTGTTGTCTCTCACATCAAAATCCAGACACATATTTGTTTAGAGCTGTTTTGGACTGATTCTCTCTCGATTCAGACAATACCACTTTTTCACCAGAGGAAGCTTTATTATGGAGTGTATTATGGAAAGTTACTTTTAAAAGTAATGTGTTACAATATTGCATTACTCCCTAAAAAAAGTAACTAATTACGTTACTTAGTTACTTTTTATAGAAAGTAATGCGTTATGCTACTTTTGTGTTACTTTTGTATTGTGGTTTAAATCTGAGCTGGGCTTGTTTGATTTTTTATTAAAAAGTTGTATTTTTGTCAAATGTAAAAGTCCTTTCACACCAAATGTGAAATGAATGAGCATCAGGCTGAAGGAAATGTAAATTCACATCTGTACAGTAGAGGGCATAGGTCTGCTGTTCTGGATTACATGAAGAATAGGATACAGGAGAAGAAAGTTTAACACTCTTCAGCAATAAAAAAAAAAGTGAAACAGTGTTATGTTTATCTAATTTTTGCTTATTAGTATGGATGAATTGGATCAAAGGTCAGCAGTAGATTAAATACATGAAGTATATGTGTGTGTTATTTAACATTTAATTACTGCAGGTTTGCGTCATATTCTGTTTTTGTGCAAGTGAGATGAGTAAACGCATGTTTACATTTAGTCTAGAACTACAGTAACATCATGTTCACACACAGTGCACACAATTTACTCCCGATTTTAACTAAGTAAATCAAATATTTTCTCATAAATTAAAATTACTTGAAAAAGGAATCTGATTACGTAACTTGTAATGCGTTTCCTTCAACACTTCTGCAGAATCATTCACAGTGGCTATGTTTCCATCACCCTGTTTTAATGCGCATTTTGAAGTGTATCGCATCAGAAATGAGTGATGGAAACGTCAAATTTCGAATAAAAATCCCTTAATTCGCAAAAATGTTTTTACACTTGAGGTAGGCTACACTCACTTGAGCCCTGTTACCCTCATCAAAATACCCTTGTAACATAATGCTACATTCAAGTGACATCAGCTTAAACTGCGTCTCCTGCACTTTAAACACAAGCATGTTTCTCTCTCACTTCTATAATGCTCTATTTTTGATGATTTATGAGGCTTGACTGGGGGGGGGGGCATCATGCAGTGTCAATCCTGTTATCATTTTTAAAATGTAAATTTCTATATATGTATTCTAAATATGTAAAATCCTTTCAAAGTGTATCAAATTTGTTTGAAATCGTCAAACTTGTTACTGTTACTTTTTAGAGTAACCGGTTTGGACATGTGGGTAACAGGGATGACATTGATTAGGTTTGACCCTGTTTTTAAAGATTGTCTGTGTAACATTGAAACATTTTAAAGGTCACCCTCGGTATATTATTAAGCTAATGCCTATATCATTCAGTGGCATACGAGTTCTAATTAAACTATAGTATCTAGTAAAGCTTGTGTCGGTAACAGCGTTGACAAAAACACCAAAACATGAGGTAGAAAAATAGCTATAAAATAATAAATTACATAGTCTGAGATGGCACAATACAATTTCTTGTCATTTCATGGATATTTAAAAAAATTGTGATTAAACTTTTTCAATTTTTCCGAGTGGAAAAGGCACATATTGCTGTATTAATATAGTGTTTTATATGCTCAATTGTGCACCTGCTGTTTGATTGACACCAGAGACTGTCGCAGCGTTCGGCCGCTGCAGATGTTCAAGGTCGCTTGATTTGTGCCTCTGCTTTCCGAAAGCTGTAGCCAAACTTTCCGGGGTTGAAAATAAATCAGAGTGATCACCAAAGGAAAGTATGCTCCATACTTTTCCGCTTTCAGAGCTTCCTCGCTGCCCTTATTTAAATCAGGCCGTTTTTTGGCCCGCATGCGGCGCTTTCCTGCCGAGTCGCGTGTCACTCTGATATATAGACTCATTTCTATTGATGAAGAGCCAGACACACAGAGGACAAACCTGCAGAATCACTCAAACGTTCAGTTGTTACATCTCACGCGTGTCACCTACTCCATCCTGCCCTTAAATGTCCTCTAGTTCTAACCCACATGAATAAATACTATACTATAGTGTTTTTGAACCATACTATAGTGTATTATACTGTATATATTATAGCATTTACAACACTTTGTTCATCAGTGCTACAGCATACTGTAGTATAAACTATAGTGAACTGATAAACTGAAATACTATACTCTAGTTACTACAGTAAACTGTAGTGTATTGTAGTATAATATACCCTATAGTTGTAGAAAACTTGGGTAATTTGTTTATATTACTATAGTTGTTATATTACCACAGCAACTATAGAATTACCACAACAAATTCATTCAAGTACTTTACTATAGTATGGTTCAAAAACACTATAGTATTTACTATAAATTACTATAGTATTTTGTGACCGTTTGAAACCAGCAAGAGTTTAACTCACATGTGCATCGCATTATTACGACATTATCTGACGAACGCATGCATTATGATATCACACACATCTTAAATTATCCTGGATTTGGTTCTGCTTTAGCAACTCATTTGTAAACGATCGAGTTCAAGTAGTTTTTACGGGACTTTGCTGGGAGTTGGTGACCCGTCCAGGTTCATGGAAGTCATTCATCGCTCGTTTCCGTAGCTGAAGTTTCGCTCGCGGCTCTGTGTTGATCCGATCCGGTTTCCTTCCTCTGATTATCACTGGAAACTGCATTAATTTTGCACAGTTGTATTGCATTTGAATTTTTGCCCTTGGTAAAAGGATGCAGATTCAATTCTTGGATATGAATTCAGGTAAAGGACAGTATTTGATTTTAAATATAATTTAAAAATGATTAAAATGGAATGAAATTGATATAAATTCCAAAATACTGTGATGTTCTCAGCATATATATACGCTCTCCGGCCACTTTATTAGGTACACCTGTTCAGTTGCTTGGTAACACAAATTGCTAATCAGCCAATCACATGGCAGCAACTCAATGCATTTAGGCATCTAGATGTGGTGAAGACGACTTGCTGAAGTTCAAACCAAGAACAGGAAACGGAGGCTACGATTCACACAGGCTCACTAATATTGGACAATAGAAGATTGGAAAAATGTTGCCTGGTCTGATGAGTCTTGATTTCTGCCGCGACATTCAGATGGTAGGGTCAGAATTTGGCGTAAAGAACATGAAAGCATGGATCCATCTCTCCTTGTCTCAACGGTTCAGGCTGGTGGTGGTGGTGTAATGGTGTGGGGGATATTTTCTTGGCACACTTTAGGCCCCTTAGTACCAATTGAGCATCGTTTAAACGCCACAGTCTACCTGAGTATAGTTGCTGACCATGTCCATCCCTTTATGACTACAGTGTACACATCTTCTGATGGCTACTTCCAGCAGGATAGTGCACCATGTCACAAAGCTCAAATCATCTCAGACTGGTTTCTTGAACATGACAATGAGTTCACTTTACTCAAATGGCCTCCACAGTCACCAGATCTCAATCCAATAGAGCACCTTTGGGATGTGGTGGAACGGGAGATTCTCATCATGGATGTGCAGCCGACAAATCTGCAGCAACTGCGTGATGCTATCATGTTAATATGGACCAAAATCTCTGAGGAATGTTTCCAACACCTTGTTGAATCTATGCCACGAAGAATTAAGGCAGTTCTGAAGGCAAAAGGGGGTCCAACCCGGTATTAGCAAGGTGTGCCTAATAAAGTGGCCAGTGAGTGTGTGTGTGTGTATAAAAATTAAATATTAAATTAATTTATTATAAATATTAAATTAAAAATAACAACTATATTTACATATATTTAAATATTAATATTTTATTTAGAAATTAAATAAAATATTAAATTAATAATTAATAATATTTAATTATTAAATTTTATTGCACACACACACATATATTAAATAAATATATATAATAAATATTTACATATATTATATTTAAATATTTACATTAGATTAAATATAAATATATATAAATTATATATATATATATATATATATACACACACACATACACACACACACATATATACAGACACATTTTTATTAAATTTAATAAAATATATTTACGTTTTGGGCCATGGTAGATTGCTCTAATATAGAATTTATATATATATATTTTTTTAGAAAGTCAATATTTCTTTGCATAAAGTTCTTTATTATTAATGTATTATATTATATTATATTATATGAATCTATTTCTGTCCTGCCCTAATGGCAAAGTGTTTATATTTCATTCCGGCTTTTTATTTCATAAGTTCATTTAGAAAAAACGTTTGGAGCATTTTTTGTTCATTAAATAAGTTTTTTATTTTTTTAAGTAACAAAATCAGCAGAATCAGCAGCAGGATATCTGTGTGTCCTCACATGTGTGTCTGCTTGTGCTGAGAGAGGAAGCAGTTTATTCTCACGCGGCTTCAGCGGCCGTCGCTGCCAAGAACATCTCAATCTCACCCTCGTCTCCTCAGTTCTCATTATAAACAAACCCAAAGGAGCCAGAACATATCCTGACCTGGGTTAATATGATGACTCTGTGGCGCTGCACATTAAACTGGGGAGAAAAACAGCAAACCCAGAGGATGCCAGGCTTCTCAAGCTTGATGTGTGTGGACCAGAGGGTTGCCAGAGCCTCATTATTCCCATATAGGTCTGCTCCAGTTTCAGTAGCTTTTCTGCCCATTTGGCAACATCATCCGTCTTGGCACGAGAATCGCCGATGATGAACACAAATTAATCAGCGGTGCTCAGCATTAAAAACTGTAGGCCAAAAGTCGCTATGGTTACATACATTTGGCAGATGCTTTTTAATCCAAAGTGACTTCCACTGCATTTAAAATCGGTTTCGAATCCCCCGGTTTCCCTGGGATTCGAACTCATGATCTTCACATGATCTACCATTTGAACTACACAAGTGTTTTCTCAATTTAATTGCTTGTTCAGTAGCAGATTATTTGCCATTAAATGGGACTAAAATATAAAATGATATTGACATATGGATCAAGATATATGTTTAATTTCTGGTAGAAACTGCTACACTGAACTAGTATGATGATCTCTGTTATCCAAATCATACTACACCTACAATACTGTCTTTCAGATTAAAGCGTTTGCTAAATCACTGTATTATTTTAGTGTCAATAATATACTATCATATTTGATGGAGTCCTAATATTTAGAAATTATTTATATTACTAAATATTATACATGAAAAATTTAATAAAATTATATATATATATATATATATATATATATGTTATATTAATATAATATAAATATATAAATTATATATAAAGTATTTACTTCTATACTCCTCGGACCTGCGTTAACAGACAAACAAAACTTCTGAAATGTCATATAAACTCAGAATTGCAATAAAAAGTCGCAATTATCTTTTATATTTTTTTATCCTGTGGTGGAAAACACTTCCATAATATTTTGTATAATATTCTGAATTATTTTTTATTTTTTATATTTTCCATTTTCATTTTAAAGTTTTATCAATTTTGTTGTTTTTGTCATTTTTTTTTAAATATTTTAAAAATAATTTTCCATTTTCCTTTTAGTTAAAGTTTTAGCAATTTTGTTGTGTGCTTTTGACATTTTATTAAATAATTTTAATATTTTTTTTCATATTTTTATATGTTTTATTATTTCAGTTTTAGTTTTGCTTATTTGACTACTTCAGCTTAAACTAAAGAAAAAAGAAGAAATGTTGACTTGTCCACTAGCTTAAATAAAATAAGTGTAAGCTTTTAAGAAATCAATTTTTGTTTTTATGGTTTCAGTTAATGATGAGGTGCATTTGGTGCATGCTTGTATCTAAACATTGCATTCAAGGTGTACATTTATCCTTGGGAATCGAACCCCATGACCATGCTGTTGCGAGCACTATGATCTACTACAGGAACGTAAACACAGAGGAATCTGTACTACTATTGCTGCCTACTGCAGTGGATTGTGGGTAACGGCATCCTCTGCGTGACCTCAGAAAAATCCCAGTAACAGTTATGAAATCCCCGTCAGGTGCTTTCACTTCTCTTGTGTCGCTTTCGATTCCGGCCACTGAATCCCCAACACTGTAACTACTGTAGAAACACAGCACCAGCAGCAAAACAAACACAGCGGACACACACCAGTTTCACTCGGATCGCCAGTCGCTTTCATTCTGACGAATGACGGATCGTCACAAGATAGGAAGAAGCGTAAAAGTTCAGCGAGAGCTGTGCGAAATGTCACTTTCACTTCTGAAAATGAAATCAGAGGGCCATTCCTACTTTACAGCACAGTTTCACATCTCTATACGGCTTAAAACACTGAACAAAATACTCAAATATTAAACTCTTACTGCTGGAAATTACATTTCGGTTTATATTATGGTTTGACTGAATATTCATGTGCACTTCTACATTGAAAAACTGATAATTTATTAAGAAATAAATGATAATGTGTTTCTTCTATACTCACAAACTTACAAGCAGAATATTGTTTTTCTGTTTGTAATTTATAAAATATATCTTTAACAAAATTAAATTGTTACTGGTTGGAAAACAACAGGACAAATATGTAATACTAAAAGTTTGATGAGAGTATAAAAAAAGTTAAAAATGTCAAATACAAATGAAAAAATAATTTAAAAATTTATTTGAAAAGATGTTATTTTTTTTATTAATATTTTGAGTTTATTTTTCAATTTTCATTTTAGTGTAAGTTTGTTGTGTTTTTGTAATTTTTAGTAGTTTTTATTAATTTTTTAGTTTTATTTATTTTAGTACATCAAGTAAAACTAAATGAACTAAATGAAAATGAGAAATCGTGCCTTGGCAACAAGCTGAAATATTTTTATTACATTTAAATTTTTATTTGAATAATAAATAAAAATAATTATTTATATTTTATTTCAATTAACATTTATTTTATTTCAAGCAATTCAACATTTTTAAGGTTTTCAGGTTGGCTATAATCACCCTGTTTACAAGAAAATATTATTTCTAAAATATAAAAATATTCCTAAAAATATTGTTTCTACTTTCTTAAAATGTCCTGTTTAATTCAACGTGTTACTTACCAATCCTGAAATTTCTGATTGAAAACTGTTTAGAAGTAAATCCTACACCAGTTTTGTTTTTCAGTGTTGTCTGTCATAGAAACACTTCCTTAAACAAGAATAAGTTGAAAGCTTCTGCAAAACAGCAATGACCCAATGAACACATGTGAGCTCAGGAGTTTCCGCTCTTTCATAGTTTACGCCCGCTTGACTATAATTACGAGTCAAATGAGGTTTTACCTTTTTCTTCTCCATCCGTCTGCATCTTTCTTTCTGTTCTCCTTTTCATCTCTCTTTATTTTTCCTCCAAGCAGCCGATGATGATTTCACTCAAGCGTAATTAAAGACAAGTTCAGCTCCATTAAATTGGGGAAAATATTTAAAGATAAAGAACAACACTCTGGTCTTGTGTTTCTGTTCAGTCTAAACTACACCAAACGTCTGTCCAGTGAAGCATCAGGTCAGTCGTGTCGATCTTCTCATGCCGATGAGGTGAGATGGAAATTCAGCAGATAAAACGACTAGATAATATAAATCAGATGTGTCTCAAATCACATGAATCCAGAATGACTTTTAAATTCCAATTCAGTTCCTGAATTTAAACTGAATTGTGGTGAAAAATAGAATGCAGAATTGCAAAATTTATATCTAAGGAAGCAGAATAAAAATGATGAAGTGAAGTTTGAAGGTTTATATGTTTTAGAGACAGAATGATAGAATGATAGATAGATAGAACAACAGATAGATAGATGAATGAACAAACAATAAATAAATAAATAAATAGTTAGAATGAACAAATGAACAACAGAACAAATGATAGATAAACTGAACAAACAAAACAAACAAATGAGAGAGACGGACGGACGGTCAGATAGATGGATGGATGGATGGATGGATGGATGGATGGATGGATGGATGGATGGATGGATGGATGGATGGATGGATGGATGGATGGATGGATGGATGGATGGATGGATGGATGGATGGATAGATAGAGGGGAAGTCGTGGCCTAATGGTTAGCGAGTCGGACTCGTAATCCAAAGGTTGTGGGTTCGAGTCTCAGGCCGGCAGGGATTGTAGGTGGGGGGAGGGAATGTCCAGCACTCTCTCCACCCTCAATACCACGACTGAGGTGTCACGATTGATAGAACAAATGAGAAAACAAACAAACGAATGAATGAACAAATGATTGTGGGAGTTATGAATCATGACGCATTAAGCAACACAATGATGTGTGAAATCCAGACAGAAAGTCAAACGGTTAAAAATCAGCTTCACACAAACGATCTCATCACTGATAGTGTGTGTGTGTGTGTGTGTGTGTGTGTGTCTGATCATTAACTCAAGGCTCTTGACAGCAGCTTCACTCTTATCTATCTATGTTTCCATGGATCCGCTATCCGTCGCAAACTTGGAATCCGGTTGTCATAGAGATTCCTGAATCTCTGACTTTATCTGAGGAGATAATCTGTGTTTCTGATGCGCTCAATTCCTCTCAGACTTCCTTCAGCTCTTCCCGCTGTCTGGATTCAGGAAGCAGGTGTCCATCTGGGTTTCCATAGCAACACGTGACATTATGGGCTGCGTTTACATGATCCATCTGGTGCAAACACAGGTGTGCTCAGTGTGGACCAAACAAACCACAGCGACACGCATCATTAGCAGCCAAAACACACGTCTGAAACACAGAGAGACAATTACAATATGTGACCCTGGAGCACAAAACCAGTCAATTTTATGAAATTGAGATTTATACATAATCAGAAAGCTGAATAAATAATCTTTCCATTGATGTATGGTTTGTTAGGATCAGACAATATTTGTCTGAGATACAACTATTAGAAAATCT
The DNA here is from genome assembly GCF_936440315.1 of Barbus barbus. Classification (NCBI taxonomy): domain Eukaryota; kingdom Metazoa; phylum Chordata; class Actinopteri; order Cypriniformes; family Cyprinidae; genus Barbus; species Barbus barbus. The sequence continues at coordinate 1,370,178 of NC_136763.1, forward strand.
GGAATCTGAGGGTGCAAAAAAATCAAAATATTGAGAAAATCTCCTTTAAAGTTGTTCAAATGAAGTTCTTAGCAATGCATATTACTAATCAAAAATTAAGTTTTGATATATTTACAGTAGGAAATTTACTAAATATCTTCATGGAACATGATCTTAATATCCTAATGATTTTTGGCAAAAATGTTTTTTTTTTATCCATACAATGAAAATTTTGATCCATACAATGTATTGTTGTCTATTGCTACAAATATACCTGTGTTACTCATGACTGCTGTTGTGCTACAGGGTCACACATTATGTCGTACGGAAATGTGTTTAAAGGGACAATTCACCCAAAAGCTTATGGGTAATAATAACAGGGTTATTATTGTTAACTAAAACCATAAAAAAAATGTAACTTGAAATAACATAAACATGAATTAAACTAAACTAAAATATATATTTTATTTTAGCTAGTTGCCAAAGGCAGCATTTCTCGTTTTCATTTAATTTAATTAGATTTACTAAAATAACCGAATAAAAGAAATAATAATTAAATAAAAATGAACATATTTCCGTATAGATTTAACTGCTAAAACTTTCCCTTTAAAATAAAAATGAACCATATAAACAAACTATAGTACTATATCAGTGATACCAAAAACCAGATCAAAAGAGCCATGCACACAAAATAAAAATGTGTCAAAATCAAACACTAACTATAAATTTGTACAATTATAAAAATGTAAAATAAATTTTAAAAAGTTAAATAAAAGTTATTTTCAAATAAATAAATAATTTTAAAATCAAAACAAATCAAAACACTTACTACTATATACAATTATAAACATTTCAAATCAAATAAATAAATAAATGTAATATCAAATAAAAAAATCGAAATAAAACACTTAAAAGGTTGAAAAAAGTAAACATTTAAATCATAAAAATGTAACATTAAAATAAACCATTTTAAAATAAACAATAAAAAAAAAACACTTACTATAAAAAAGGTGTTTGTTTACCATGAACATGCAAATGTGCTGTTAAATTAGTGAAATATTAACTTTGAGTCTCAGGGAGACTAGCCCAAAGGGATATATGTAAATCTCTGCTGCTCCAATTTGCCAAGATCTCTCAACAAATGATCCGAGCCACTCCACATTCATTTTATAACCCTGTACTGTATTTCAGACAGAGACAAAGTTAATGTGTGAGAATGAATTCTCCTGAGCGCCGGTGAAATGATCCAGCGCTGAGATCTGTAATAAGAAATGTTTGAGTTCATATTGAGATCTGTGAGCTGGGTGGCTTTATATCAGCTTTACAGTATTTAGACGAGGAAATAGTTTGTCGAAATAGTGTCATTCTCCTCTGGCCAGACAAAATCAGCAGTTTAAATCTAGGCTAAAGCAGAATCAGATTGTGCAAAGGACTCATCTGGTTCCTGTGGTCTTGTCCCGATGGCCGTCTTGGAGACAGGGTCTTCACTGGGGGTCAGTCTCTGGGGCTCATCTAGGTGTCCTGGCTGTAGAGGTTATCTCTAGGAGCTGATCCACCATCTGATCTGGATACAGTCTGGATCTGGGTGGCTACGGTGACCTTGGAATAAGAAAGAAACACTAATATTAGCGTGGATGCCATTCTTCTAACAATGTAACAAGTACATCCGGTGTTTTGGGAAGTGTTCCCGGTTCCGGTTGACCAGATTAATACAGCCTAACAATCCTTTAACGGATTTGAATTATAGAAATACGATAGTGTATTATGTGTAAACCAGGTTAAAGAGATGGGTCTCTAATCTAGATTTAAACTGTTCGGGAAGCAGACACACTCTGTCAGTGTTAGGTCGATTGTTCCAGAGTTTGGGTGCTAAATAGGAAAACAATCTCCCGCCCGCAGTTGATTTTGATATTGTAGGTATTATCAAATGGCCAGAGTTTTGAGATCTTATCGCATTATAATCCTTCACGCAGCGGACGTGAAGGATTATAATGCGATAAGATCTCACTCAAATACTGAGGTGCCATACCATTCAGGGCTTTATAGGTAATTAGCAAGATCTTAAAATGTATACGATGTTTAATAGGGAGCCAGTGCAGTGTTGACAGAACTGAGCTAATGCTCATACTTCCTGGTTCTAGTAAGAACTCTAGCTGCTGCATTTTGAACCAGCTGGAGTTTGTTTAAGTGAAGTGACATTCAGCCAAGTATGGGGACCCATACTCGGAATTCATGCTCTGCATTTAACCCATCCAATGTGCACACACACAGCAGTGAACACACACACACACACACACACACACACACACACACACACACACACACACACCGTGAACATACAGGCAGCCATTTTATGCTGCAGCGCCCGGGGAGCAGTTTGGGGTTCGGTGTCTTGCTCAAGGGCACCTCAGTCGTGGTATTGAGGGTGGAGAGAGCGCTGGACATTCACTCCCCCACCTACAATCCCTGCCGGCCGGGGACTCGAACCCGCAACCTTTGGATCACGAGTCCAACTCTCTAACCATTAGGCCACGACTTCCCCAACTTTATTAAACGTGCAGAGCAACCACCCAATAAAGCATTACAATAATCTAGCCTCGAGGTCATGAATGCATGAATTAATGTTTCTGCTTTTGACATTGAGAGCATTATAGGTCACAATTTAGATATATTTTTAAGATGGAAAAATGCAGTTTTACAAAAGCTAGAAACATGTTTATCGAAGGAAAGATTGCTATTAAAAGTACACCTAGGTTCCTAACTGATGACGAAGTATTTACAGAGCAGCCGTCAAGTATTAGACAGTGATCTAGGTTATTACATGCAAAAGTTTTTTCCAATAATTAACACCTCTGTTTTTTCAGAATTTAGCAGTAAGAAATTGCTAGTCATCCAGTTTTAATATCAACTATACATTCAGTTAGTTTTGCAAATTGGTAAATTTCATCTGGTAGCGAAGGAATATAGAGCTGGGTATCACCAGCATAACAGTGAAAGCTAACACCATGTTTCCTAATGATATCTCCCAAGGGAAACATGTAAAGCATGAAAAGTAAGGGACCAAGTACTGAGCCTTGAGGTACTCCATACTGCACTTGTGATTGGTATGATACCTCTTCATTTACTGCCATAAATTGATGGTGGTCAGATAAATACGATTTGAGCCATGCCAGTGCACTTCCTCTAATGCCAACATAATTTTCTAGTCTATTTAAAAGAATGTTGTGGTCGATACTGTCTAATACGGCGCTAAGATCCAGTAGCACTAATAGAGAGATACAACCACGATCAGATGATAAAAGCAGGTCGTTTGTAACTCTAATGAGAGCAATCTCAGTACTAAGATATGGTCTAAAACCTGACTGGAAATCCTCACATACAATGCCCTCCATTAAGTATTAGAACAGTAAAGACAAAATTGCTCTGTTGGCTGTGGAGTCAAGACATTTGCAAATATGATTAAAAGATGAATATGAGACAAAACTACAGAATGTCACCTTTTATTATTAGACGTTTCAACACATAGATGTTTTACCAAATAAAAAGAACAGCACTTTTAGAGTTCATCCCACTCATTGATATGAGCATAAGTATTGGGACAGTTGAACATAAGGCAGATATAAAAGATTAAAAGCTATTATTTAGTTGCAGATCCCTTGCACACAATCACAGCAGTGAGTCTGTGACCCATAGACATCACCAGACTCTTTGTCTCATCCTTTGAAATACTTTTCCCAGCCTTTAATGCAGCCAATTCCAATTGTTGCTTGTTTTGGGGAGTTTCTGCATTTCTGCTAGTTTCTGTTTACTCTCCTCTTCAGCTGGTGAAATTCATGCTCAATCAGATTTAAATCTGGAGATTGACTTGGGCAATCTAAGACTTTCCATTTCTTTGCTCTTATAAATTCCTTGACTGAACTGCAGGGTGTTTTGGGTCATTGTCCTGATGCAATATGAAGCACTTCCCAATGAATCTGGTGGCATTTTCTTGAATATTGGTAGGCAAGATGGTTTTGTACCCTTCCAAATTAATTCTGCTACTGTCATCATACATTAAGTCATCAGTAAAGTTGAGAGGGCCTGTTCCAGAGACAGCATGCATGCCCATGCCATGACACCACCTCCACCATGCTTTACAGATGAGGCTGTATGCTTGGGATCATTGCAGTTCCTTTTTTTCTCCACATTAGTGCTTTCCCATCACTTAGATAAAGGTTCATCTTTGTCTCATCGGCCCATAAACACAGTTCCAAAACTCTTCTGGCTCACCTTTGTGCTTTTTTGCCAACTCTAATCTTGCCTTTCTATTTTTGGTGCTGGTCAGAGGTTTGCATCTTGCTGTGTAGCATCTGTAATTCTGTGTCAAAGTCTCCTGAGGACAGTAGATTGTCAGAGCATCACCCAGCTTTCTGGAAGTTGTTGCTGATTTTACAGACACGTCTTTTAGGGTTCATTTTCACAGCTTTTATGATTTGTGTGTCATCAACTACTGTTGTTTTCTCAGCCGATCAGGTAGTTGTTGGTTGCTGGTGCCCTTTGTTTTTGCTAGAGCTCTAATTGACTTCCTCTTTTCTTTTAGCATCCAAATTGCTTGCTTTTCTCTCAAAGTCAGCTCCCTCGTCTTCATCCTGGTTTGTGTGTCATCATCGAATGCAAGATTCAGAATACAGAAGTAATGGATATAACTGATACGACACATTCCCTGCTTTTAATATCTGAAGAATTAATGCAACAGGACACAGCTGATCACTTAGAAAGACCGGAGAGGCAACTGCTCCAATACTTATGCTCACATCAGATAGAGGGATGAAACTATAAAAGTGCTGAACGTCTTAGCTGGTAAAACATCTATGTGTTGAAACGTCTAATAATAAAATGTGGCATTCTGTAGTTTTGTCTCATATTCATCTTTTAATCATATTTGTAAATGTCTTGACTCCACAGCCAACAGAGCAATTTTATCTTTACTGTTCCAATACTTTTGGAGGGCACTGTATATCATTTTTCTCTAAGAAGGAACATAGTTGTGATGATACTACCTTTTCTAATATCTTTGACAGAAAAGGGAGAGTTGAGATCGGAACTCGAACTCTATTCCATCTTTTTTCCATCATAAAAGCTCTGGCTCTGCAGTATTAATGAAGAGTTTGTCATCACAGTACTGCGGCTCGAATCTGGGCACGTTTGCTTCTGTGAATGACGACATGCGTGTGGAAATGATGTTTGCACATGTAAGGATATTACAGACCAGTGGGTTCAGTCCGGCCGTGAACATGCTGTGCTCGTTTACTCCTCATTAACATCATCCACACGTGACACATTTATAAACTGATTCTCCACAACAATTTCAAACATATATTAGGAAATTAATTTGAAATGGCACGGATTTCTGAAGCAGCAAATCTATAAGTTATGGAAGCGTGTTTCTGTCACAGAATAATTTTTTTTTCACAATTTCACAATTTTCTCTGAATTCTTAATTTAAATCTTACAATTCTGTTTTCTTGTTTATGCCACAAAATAAAGAATAAAAAAGATAGCACTAATTTAAAAAACTAACAAAAATTACAAAAGCATTACTAAAACTTAACAAAAAGACAAAATTTTAAAAAATTAAATATAAAAACAAAAGCTAAATCAAAATGTAAACAATTCAAAATAATTCTAATAGGTAATTTAGAAGAATTTAGGATTTATAATTAAAAATTTGAATTGTTTTCCAAGAAACTAAATAAAAAACAATAAATTTAGGTTGGTGTACTAAAATGAAATAAAAGTAGAAAAAAAACCAAACTAATAAAAATGACAAGAGAACAACAAAATTACTAAAACTTAAGAAAAAGACAAATAAAAAAACTGAAAATATAAAAACAAAAGCTAAATCAAAATCTAAATAATTATAATAGATAATTCTATAATAAATAATTCTACATCAAAATCTAAATAAAAATTTAAGAAAATTTTAGAATGTTGTCTCACCAACTAAATGAAATACAATAAATTCAAGTTGGAGAACCAAAATGACTAAATTATAATATAAAATTATTAAAATTAAAAAGCAAAAACTTAAGTAAAAATTAATGACAAGCACATAACAAAATGACTAAAACTTAACAAACAGACAAAATTGAAAAGCTGAAAATATAAAAATAAAACATCTAAATAAATACTATATATATAATCAATTCAGAATTGTGAGTTTATAGCTGGCAATTTTCTTACATTTTATTTTTTCTTAAAATAGTGCAGAAAATGTCTGAATTGTAAGATATGAATTCAGAATTGCAAGAAAAAGTCAGAATTGGGAGCTCACAATAAAAATGTTTATTTTTTTCAACTCAGAAACAAGCTTTCATAATTAGACAATTTTTTACTTTAATACAAAGCCAGTTTTCTAACTAAACTAAGTTTGCATTAATATATTGCACATTTAAACTAAGAAGTGTACATTTAATTATGAAATATTTGCATATTACATATGTCAAAATTCAAACGTAAACATCAATCAACCCAATGACTTAAACTACTTCCTTATTTTGTGTCCTTCAAACACAAGATAACCTACAAAGATAACCAAGACTGGGTTAAAGACGGCGGCTCAGAGACAGTTTGGTGGAGCATGGGAAAATATCAGCAGACTTTTCCATTGTGCGACTGCTAACAGCGTTTCCAGACAGCTCGTTATATCTGCTAATCAGACACAGCCTGCTCTGTCAAACACACACACACACACACACACACACACACACACACACACACACACACGTTTGCAGGGAGTTTTCTGTGACGTTACACTTCCCCTCTGAAATCGATGGGGAATGCTGAGCTGAAGTAATCGTGACTAGACTTTTCCTCAAACACGCTCATTTTGTCACAGAAAATCAATCTCAAGTTATAGAGTTCAGAAAACAGCATCACAACTGCAACAGAAGAACAGAGAAAAACACTGATGGATGGTGATTTTGTTCTTAAGAAATGAACTTATATTGGAATTACACCTGGAAGTAAAAAATCTTTGAAAATTAAAACAAATAAAAAAATAAAATAAAAAAGGGTAATAATTTATGGTGTTAAATATGGTAAAATATTTAGTATTCAACGTTGTTTCTATTTGACCAATCAAATTCAAGTAAATGAGCGCCATTATACTACTATTATTGTTGTGAATAAAAACTAAAACTTTTATCAGTAATTGAAATAAAGCTGAAGAAAAATAAATTGTAAATATTAGATGAAAAATTAGAAAAAAATTAAAAAGAATTCAGATTAAATTAATTAATAAATTAGAAATGTTGCCTTGGAAGTAAATGATTTGATGTTGAGTTGATGTACTAAAATGACTAAATTATGATACACACAATTATTTTTTAAAAATAAATTAGCTCAGCTAATTAGCTCATTTTCATTTTGATTTAGCATTTATTTTTATATTCATGAATAATTAGATTTTAGTTTTAGTCATTAATTTATTATGTGTTTTTGTCATCTTTATTAGGTTTCCACCCCTAAATTTTACTATGTAGGTTTATTTTTATTTCAGCTTTTGGTTTTAGTTTTTCTTTATTTTAGTTCCAGGTGGTAATTTTAGCGCTTCAACTTAAACTAAATGAAAATTGGACATGAGTTTAAGTTTTTCATGTAATATTTTATTTTATTTTATTTTATTTCAGCTTTATCTTTGTTCAAAAAACATTCGAGATGTTGCCTTGGTAATAAATTAGATTAAAATTACTATTATGATATACAAAATTATTAAAATGATAAAAAAACACAAAACCTGAAATAAAAAAAATGAAGCTAAATATATATATGTGTGTGTTTGTGTGTGTGTGTGAGTATCTGAGTGTGCGTGTGTGTGTGTTTGTGTGTGTGTGTGTGTGTTTGTGTGTGTGTGTGTGTGTGTGTTTGTGTGTGTGTGTGTGTTTGTGTTTGTGTGTGTGTGTGTGTTTGTGTGTGATGTGTGTTTGTGTGCGTGTGTGTGTGTGATGTGTGTGTGTTTGTGTTTGTGTGTGTGTGTGTGTTTGTGTGTGAGGTGTGTGTGTTTGTGTGTGAGGTGTGTGTGTTTGTGTGTGTGTGTGTGTGCGTGTGTGTGTGTGTGTGTGTGTGTGCGTGTGTGTGTGCGTGTGTGTTTGTGTGTGTGTGTGAGTGTCTGAGTGTGCGTATGTGTGTGTGTGTGTGTGTGTGTGTGTGTGTGTGTTTGTGTGTGAGGTGTGTGTGTTTGTGTGTGAGGTGTGTGTGTGTGTGTGAGGTGTGTGTGTGTGTGTGTGTTTGTGTGTGAGGTGTGTGTGTTTGTGTGTGTGTGTGCGTGTGAGTGTCTGAGTGTGCGTATGTGTGTGTGTGTGAGGTGTGTGTGTGTGTGCGTGTGTGTGTGTGTGTGTGATCTCAGCAGGGCCGCTGATCTGGCAGGCAGACAGTTTTTCCTGTTAGAACACGACAGGATGTTTCCAGGAAGCCGGACACCATGGATCCACTCCAAAACCTACGTAGGCAGCATTTTTATTGGTACCAAAGGCAGACTCCTGTGCCAGATTAATTATGCCTGTATCACATGTATCTACAGAGAATACAATCCCAGAATGCACTGTGATGAACAAGAGAGAGAAAAATACTCAATAAAAATGGTTTTATCTAATTAAAAATAGACAATTGTACCTAATATTTGTGCGGTTCAGTGTTATTTTAGTATTATTTATATTCTGTTATAGTTTTTATTAATATTTTGAATTTAGTTTAGATTTTTATTTTATGCTTTCATTTTCATTTTAGATAGAAAGTTTATTCAATTGTTGCATGCTTTTGCCATTTTTATTTATTTATTTAAATATTACTAGGTTGAAATTATTTTTATTTTAGTTTTAGTCTTCATTTTTAATTTTTATTTTATTTCCATTGATTTGAGTGCTTGAACTTAAATTAAATAATAATTAGAAGTGAATCGAAGTTTTCATCTAATTTTTGTATTTTACTGCAGCTTTATTTTAATTATAGTTTTTATTAATATTTTGAATTTCCTTTTATTTTTATGCTTTCAGTTTTCATTGTAATTTTAGTTAAAGTTTTAGTAATGTCATATTTATTAGTTTTATATATATATATATATATATATATATCGATTTCATTTATTTTTAGTTCAGTTTTAATGTTTATTTAATTTCCAGTTACTAATTTTAGTGCTTCAACTTAAAATATTGAAAATTAGTAATGAGTTTAAGTTTGCCATCTAATATTTATTTTATTTCAGCCTTATTTCAATTAACAAATTTTATTTTATTTTATTTTTTTACCAAACAACAATAATCCTTGTTTTACACTCATTAGTGTCAAGGTTATTATCGTTAACTAAAACTAAAACTAAAATTAAAACAAATTTGTTTTTGTTTTTTTTTACCTGAAATAAAATAAGCATTAACTGAAATAAAATAAATGATAAAAACTTTCTACTTTTATATTTTATATAAAAGTATTTAAAATACTTTTTTTTTTTTTTAAATATTAAAAGTATATAAAAGTATACTTGGCCACACGTCACTTCACTTCCACTAAATTTCTTTATGTCTTGCTGTGCAAATCATTTTTTTTATTTTATAAACTTATAGAAATTATAATAACTAATTAAAAAACAAAACAGATTGAAAGTATCTCAATGCTCCTGAAAGACTGTAACACAGCTGGAGGATCATTCACAGGAGAAAGATGCTCAGTATGCAGAGGTGGATTTTTGTGGTTCTGGTTCCTGAACGGCCTGGCGCTTCTCCAGCAGCGGATCTAGTGTCCTCCTGCTCTATTTAGGCTGCTAGTGTCACAGAGGAGCATCCTTGATCGGTTCAGCAGACAGCTAGACACCCGATCGCTCCTATAAATCACCTCCTTCTGGGGAAATCAAACGATCCGGACGTTTGAACTCGCGGTGAAATGCTACGCTGCGCTGCTGAAGCACACTAACTGCAGATCTCAGTCCACTATGACTGCTAAATATAACCGATTCACACACGACAGACTGACAGCATTAGAAGAGCCACAAGACCACATTCAGAGCAAAAGCACAGGCTGTTTATGCCTTATTAATCTCACAACAACATAACCTGTCTCACTATGGTTTGTGGCAGTGTTGGGAAAAGTTACTTTTAATGCATTACAATATTGTGTTACTCCCTAAAAAAGTAACTAATTACGTTACTTAGCTACTTTTTATGGAAAGTGGGCTGGGCTTGCTTGTTTTGCTTGTTTTTAATGTACAAAAGTTATATTTTTGGCAAATGTAAAAGCCCTTTCACAACAAAAGCCTCAGACTGAAGGAAAAGTAAATTCATGTCCGTACAGAAGAACGCAGAAGAAGAAAGTTCAGCACTCTTCAGGAATAAAAAGAGAAGAACAAATGTTAGTTTATCTGGAGTAATTTTTGTTTGTTAGTATGGTTGAATTGGCTCATCGAAATTCAGCAACCAAGGCACTGGTTAATAAAATAGGATTAAATACATAACGGATATTTGTATTATTTAATATATTTATTTTTTTGCAGGTTTGTGTGATTTTCGGAGTAGCTTTTCACTGTTTTTATTCATTTTGAGGAACACTGAATCTGTTTTTTTTTTGTGAGCGAGCTAAATTAATGCATGTTCAGATTTATTCTAGTTTTTCTCAGTATGGACACAGGAGAGCTTTCAATCAACAAATGGAGAAAAAAGCAACGAAGCAAACAGGAAATAGAATTGAAATCAAACAGGAAGAGGGATTAACTAACCTGCACAAAAGTTAGTGTATAAAATATGATATCTATCTATCTATCTATCTGTCTATCTGTCTATCTGTCTATCTGTCTATCTGTCTGTCTGTCTGTCTGTCTGTCTGTCTGTCTGTCTATCTATCATTGACCAACTTTGCTTTTCTGGTTAAAAATGCCAATTAATGTAGCTGTAGATGAATTTCAAATCATTTTAATTCTAGTTCGATACTTTAACCCCCCCCCAAAAAAAACCCCACAATTTGAAATTCAGGAATTAATTTGGAATGTAGAAGTCAGGCAATTCAACATTCAATTCATAAAAGATTGGAGTCTTCAAGATTTTTTAATGTTCTAGATGAAGTCTCTTTGGCTCACCAAGGCTACATGTATTTGATCAAAAATTCTATAAAATTGTGAAATATTATTAGAATTCAAAATTGCCATTTTTTATGTGAATATCTGTTGAACTGTAATTTATTTCTGTGATCTGCAGCTGTATTTTCAGCATCATTACTGCAGTCTTCAGTGTCACATGATCTTCAGAAATCATTCTAATTACTGATTTACTGCTCAACAAACATTTCTGATTATTATCAATGTTGAACACAGTTAGAGAAGCTGCCAAATATTTTTATGGAAACTGTGATACATTGTATTTTTCAGGATTCACAGATGAATAGAAAGTTCAAAAGAACAACATTTATTCAAAACAGAAACTTTTGTAACATTATAAATGTCTTTACTGTCACTTCTGATCAGTTTAATGCAGCCTTACTGACCTCAAACTTCAGAGCGGTAGTGTATGATGATAAGAGTTTTCTAGAATGATCCTCTGGCAGTCATCAGCCAGTGCTGCTATTTGCAGACAAAACTTTGCAGGCCTCTCCGCTCAGAAAGAGACGATCTGAAGGTGTATTTCCCACTATAACTTCACGCACCACCCGTCTAGTTTGACTTCCCTAAATAGGCACCACTTAATGAAGGTCTGAGGTGCATTTTCAGTGACATGTCTCTGTTAACCAGCCACAAATCAATGTGATATTTATACACACGGGCCTGGAGATGTTTACTGGACATGTGCGGTTAAAATAGCCTCTACAAACTGCGGGAGCCCGGTCACAGACGCAAACGTCTCAGTTTAAGAGCTGGCTTTTAACGCGCCGCCCACCATAACAGGACACACGTGGAGAGAGAAGCGAGGTGGAGTGTTACTAATGTTTACTGTAAGTTTACGGTGTTGAGCCTTGCTGAAATCTCGTTTGCTCTCATACTGTATCGCGTATCTTGTCAGTGTCTGCACTTGCTTGGCCATTTTTAATGATAAACAGGAAAGTGGGTTCAGCTGAATTCTAGTAGTGATTTGTTAAACGGGTTTAAAAAAGGTTATTATACCGCAGCAGCCCTTGTGTAAAGCCCTCCTCGTGTGAAGACCGAAGAGTGTAAAGACCATCGACTCTACCGTACGACTCCACCGGACAGGGACACCGGCAGAGGACATAAGTATCGACTCTTAATTATCCTAGATTATTCCTACTACTTGTTTCACTTCTGTTTTAGTTTATATAACCTATTCTTACTATGTGTTTCCAGATCAATACTATCACTACCACTCGCAAGCCACGCATCACACACTGTAGACAGCGCAATCCTATCAACCTGCGCACTTTGCCTATGTCTGCTAATACATTACTTTCTTTTTCTATTGGTCTCTGGAATTGTCAGTCTGCTGTCAACAAAGCTGATTTCATTACTTCCATTACTAGTCATTCAAGGTTAAACCTCATGGCCCTGACAGAGACCTGGATCAAACCAGAAGACAATGTTACACCTGCAGCACTCTCCAATAATTTCTCCTTTTCACACACCCCCCGTTTGACTGGAAGAGGTGGAGGTACTGGTCTGCTCATCTCTAATAATTGGAAATTTACTCCTTTACCATCTGAGTACCAACAGATCTTTTGAATCACATACTATTACCTACCCTCTAAAAATCCATTTTGTAGTTGTTTATCGTCCTCCAGGATCACTAGGTAACTTTGTGGATGAATTAGATTTATTGCTCTCAACCTTTCCTGAGGATGGTACTCCCTTTGTCTTACTTGGAGACTTCAACATCCACCTAGATAAACCTCAGGGTGCAGACTTCCACACTCTGCTTGCGTCTTTTGATCTCAAGAGAGTGCTACTCACAAATCAGGCAACCAACTGGACCTTATTTACACACGACACTGCTCCACTGATCATGTGCTGGTTACTCCACTGCACACCTCAGATCACTTCCTCCTCACTCTTAACCTCAACATGATTCCTGACACATCACATACCCCTCCACATGTCACTTTTCGACGTAACTTGCGTTCACTCTCACCCTCCCGGCTATCTGCTATGGTTTCATCTTCGCTTCCTCCCCCTAAACAGTTATCCTCTCTTGATGCTAACAGTGCTACTGATACTTTCTGTTCCACTCTGACGTCTTGTTTAGATACTTTCTGCCCCTTATCTTCCAAGCCAGTCCATACCACCCCTTCTGTCCCTTGGCTATCTGATGTCCTCCAAAAACATCGTTCTAAACTTAAGGGAAAGGGTATGGCGCAAATCACGTAATCCTTCTGACCTTAATTTATATTGATCACTCCTCTCTGACTTCTCTGCTAATGTTTCCACTGCTAAAAGAACATACTATCATGACAAAATTAACAATTCGCCTAACTCTCGCATGCTCTTTAAAACATTTTCCTCCCTCCATTGTCCTCCTCCTCCTCCTCCTTCATCATCTCTAACAGCTGACGACTTTGCCACATTCTTCATTAATAAAATTACAAACCTCACTGCACAATTTTCCACACCACAATCTATCAAACATATCTTACCAGCAAACATACACTCGTTCACATCCTTCTCTCCACTCTCTGAGGCAGAGGTCTCTAAACTCATCCTTTCCAGTCATCCTACTACCTGTCCGCTTGATCCTATTCCATCTCATCTCCTTCAAGCCATTTCTCCTGCAGTCGTACCTGCACTCACTCACATCGTTAATACATCCCTTCACACTGGAATTTTTCCCTCAGCATATAAACAGGCTCGTATAACTCCACTTCTTAAAAATCCCACTCTTAACCCAACTCTTTTAGGGAACTATAGACCGGTTTCCCTTCTTCCTTTCATTGCAAAAACACTTGAACGAGTTGTGTTCAACCAAGTCTCTGTCTTTCTCACACAGAACGACCTCCTGGACAGTAACCAATCTGGCTTCAGAAGTGAACATTCAACCGAAACTGCCTTGCTTTCTGTTGTTGAAGCCCTAAGACTTGCAAGAGCGGCTTCCAAATCTTCATTACTTATCTTGCTGGATCTGTCTGCTGCTTTTGATACGGTCAACCATCAGATCCTCTTGTCAACGTTATTGAGAAAGGGCATCTCAGGAACCGCACTCCAGTGGCTTGAGTCTTACCTCTCTGATAGGTCCTTCAAAGTATCTTGGAGAGGTGAGGTATCCAAGTCGCAACATCTAGCTACTGGGGTGCCTCAGGGCTCAATTCTTGGACCAATTCTCTTTTCTGTCTACATGGCATCACTAGGTTCTGTCATTTCAGAAACATGGCTTTTCATATCACTGCTATGCTGATGACACTCAACTCTACCTCTCATTCCATCCTGATGATCCGACGATAGCTGCTCGCATCTCAGCGTGTCTAACAGACATTTCTTGCTGGATGATGGACCATCACCTTCAACTCAACCAAGCTAAGACAGAACTGCTTGTAGTTTCAGCTAACCCATCGCTTCATCACAATCTCACCTTCCAGTGAGGCTCATCTACCATAACTCCTTCAAAAACAGCCAGAAACCTTGGAGTTGTGATTGATGATAAGCTGAATTTCTCAGACCACATTGCTAAAACTGCCCGGTCCTGCAGATTTGCATTATACAATATTAAGAAGATCAGGCCCTTTCTCTCGGAACATGCAACACAACTCCTTGTTCAGGCTCTTGTTCTGTCCAGACTTGACTATTGCAATGCTCTCTTGGCAGGTCTTCCAGCCAATTCTATTAAATCTCTACAATTAATCCAAAATGCCGCTGCAAGATTAATCTTCAATGAGCCGAAAAGAAGGCACGTCACGCCTCTGTTCATCAATTTGCACTGGCTACCAATAGCTGCTCGCATTAAATTCAAGGCATTAATGTTTGCCTACAGAACCACCACTGGCTTTGCACCCCTTTACCTAAATTAATTACTTCAGACTTATATGCCCTCTAGAAGCTTGCGTTCTTCAAGTGAACGACGCATTATTGTGCCATCCCAAAGACACACAAAAACACTTTTACAGACTTTTTCATTAACTGTTCCCATCTGGTGGAATGACCTGCACAACTCAATCCGAGCAGCTGAATCCTTACCCATCTTCAAGAAACGGATAAAAACTAGCACTCTCTATTCTACTTTTATTTTATCTATGTGTCTTTTTATTTAAAAAAATAAATAATAATAATAATAATTATCTGTACTGCGTTAGGCTAACCAAGCCTTGTAATAGCACTTGCACGTTGTTGCTCTTTTGTTGGTTTTGATTGCTTCTTATGTCCTCATTTGTAAGTCGCTTTGGATAAAAGCATCTGCTAAATGACTAAATAAATAAAATAAATAATGTCAGGAGTCCATTTGAAAGCATTAGTTTCCCATCTCCACCTACATACAAACACGTAAACAAGTTCACACTCTTCCCAGCAACTAATACACACGCTAATCTCATACTAATGTTGAGTCCGGGCACCTGGGATCAAGATTTTTTGCTCTCTAGAGGAAACTCTAGCCAGCTCTGCCATGCTGGATGCCCCCGTATGGGGTTACAGCCAACAAAACTTCAGAAGAAAGGTCAGAGATTGAGCTTGTGAGGGACGTTCTCATGAGAAAAAAACTTGATACTGGGTGGTAAAGGTCAGGTTGTAAGTTCTCACAGTCATGTTTGGATACTTCAAAAACTCCTCAGGAATTGATAATAATCTTTTTTAATAGCCATAAACTGACTATGAAACTATCAATGATGTATTTTCTTTCTTAAGTTGACATATTTCTAATGAAAGCTATTTAGAGTCAGATGGTATATACTGTTTTGGTTTTTGTTAATATTTTGAAATAGATTTTATTTTCATATTTTCTGTTTTAATTTTAGCTAATGTTTTGGTAATTTTATTGTGTGTTTTTGTCATTTTTATTATCATTTTTAAATATAGTATAGTTTTTAGTTATTTTAGTACTTCAACTTAAACCAAATGAAAATTAAAAATTGACAAATACTTGTCATAAAATAAGTTTATTTTTGAAAATATATATTATACTATTAAACATTTTGTTAATATTTTTTTATATTTTATTTGAGTATTTTCTGTTTTAATTTTAATTTTAGTTAAAGTGTTTTGTAGTTTCATTTTTATTAGCTTTTATATAGTTTTTAAAATTAAGTTCTAGTCTTTAGTTATTTTAGTACTTAAAGGTGCCATAGAATGCATTGATACAATATTTTAAATTGTTCTCTGATATCTACATAGAAGGTATGTGGCTTAGGTAAGGGCAAAAGTTCTCCAGAAACAGTTTTACCTGTCCATTTATAACCCTAATATTTCTCCCCAGAATGAAACGCTGTTATTGTCTTATTTGGAAGGGTCATGAATAATAATGTTGAGCTCTGCTCTAATTGGCTGTTTCACAGTGCGGCTCAATGTTGAGCTCTGCTCTGATTGGCTGTTTCACAGTACGGCTCAATGTTGAGCTCTGCTCTGATTGGCTGTTTCACAGTGCGGCTCAATGTTGAGCATATATATTTCAATACTTTCTTGCGCAGTTATATCATTGGGTAATTATACTGTAAATAAAATGTGGGCATCAGGGAGCCGCTATTAATATGCTGGGCATTGAAACTGCTTTGGAATGCATGATCGCGTTTTACTTTCAGTTTCGAGATTCGCGATCGCTTATACTATGGAGCGGCAGAACTTACCACACATTTTACAAGAGCAGATGCTTGTCAGTGGTGCTCAGGATCTGTAAAACATTCGCCATCATCTTCAGTCATCTCTCCTTACTCTGTTTATGTGGTAAGTGAAATCTTATGTACTGTAACAGGCTACAGCTAGCAACGAGCTAACCATGTCCCTTTAGTGGCTCGTGTTATTTTATTAGAACGTGTTGTTTGTTTTCCGTGCCTTTCTGAATACAGACATCAACCCATCCCTGCACTTCACATCCCCTGCACAGCCTGGAACATAACATTTATTTCCATGATCTGCCATTTTCGCTGTTGTCCTCGCTCGTATTTCTTCACAATACTTGCAGAACTTCCAGAACATGGGCGTGTTTATGCAAATGTTGGGGGCGTAACTATTAGTGATCCCGACTGTTAAGTAACAGTCGGTGTTATCTTCTGATTCGCCTATTTTTCAGTGGTCTTTTTTATTCATGAGATTTACATAAGGAGGAGGAAACAATGGTGTTTGAGGCTCACTGTATGTCATTTCCATGTACAGAGCTCTTATTATTCAACTATGCCAAGGTAAAGACATTTTTCCATTCTATGGCACCTTTAAATTCAACGAAAATGAAATAAAATAAGTTTAAGTGTTTATATATTTAATTTTAAGTTAATGTTTATGTATTTCAAGTTATGAAAATGTTTTCCTATTGTTTTAGATTTAGTTAATGATAATAACTGCATACAAGATTATGTCATTAACAGTTCTTGTCCATTTTCTCAAAAATGGGAAAAAATTGTAAAGATATAGTGGAGCCAAAAATTTATCTTCTAAAAAAATATTTTAAAAATATTATAATCACTTATGCCATTCCAAAGCTGAATTATTTTCTACATTGGAACAAAAAAGAAGATATTTTAAAGAACACTGGGAACCAAACAACATTTGTCCCCACTGACTTTGGACAAAAAAACACTCAAAATATCTTCTTTCCTGAAAAAATGTAAATTTTTGGTTGAATCACCCCTTTAAAATGTTTACTTAAAAGTTTATTTAAAACATGTGGCAATTTAATGCATGCTAAAAGTTTGTTGTAACTTAACATACACACATTTAAAATCACAAAGCTACATTTTTGGACACTATTTGCAACAAAGCCGCTCATAAATGCACATAAAAACATTTCCAATCGTACACGGCTGCCTACACAAACATGCATGCATAAATACTGACTGCTTTCAGCAAGCGCCAGCACACATCTACACAACCACAAGAGCGCAACCACAGCTTCATCCACACATACACTCTCCTGGCAAAGCTTCTGCTGAACTCAAGCATCCAGTGGCGTATCCTCTCTTACTCGGCCACGGGATGCACTGGATGACATTGGATTATTTTCTTCTCACAAACTTGAGCCCGACTGCCAGCAGAGGAGGAGACGCCACACAGTCTTTCCTACTGAAATCCAGATGTGCACAAACAACAATGAAAGAAAGTTCATACTCGCGTTCTTAAGTGTCCAAGTGAAGCCTGTTATTAACATTTTTCTTTGTTTAGGAATGGGAGAGGACATGCATATCTTTCGCTCTGGGCTGCAATCCAGCGCATGCCTCTGAGAAATCATCTGGAATTATATAGAGCAGGATGTGGATACAATGAGCCACAGGACGCTGAAATTTTTATTCTCTATGCTAAAAGAAAGTTTAACTTGAAACAAGTACTGTAGATTAGATGGATGGCTGAACAGATACACAGACAGAACAGCAGAATGATTGATGGACAGACAGATGAATGGCCAGACAGATAGATAGAAGGATGGACGGACGGATGGATGTACACAAAGACAGAATGATCAATGGATGGATGGATGAATAAATACAAAGACGGATGGATGGACAGACGGATGAATGGCCAGACAGACAGATAGAACAATGGATGGATGGATGGATGGATGAATGGATGGACAGATACAAAGACAGAATGATCAATGGATGGATGGATGGATGGATGGACAGATACAAAAACAAAATGATCAATGGATGGATGGATGAATGAATACAAAGACGGATGGATGGAAAGATGGATGATTGGCCAGACAGACAGATAGATGGATGGATGGATTGATGAATGGATGGACAGATACAAAGACAGAATGATCAATGGATAGAATGATGGATGGAAGAATGGATGGACAGATACAAAAATAGAATAATGGATGGAAGGATGGATAGATGAACAGATACAAAGGCAGAATGATGGACGGACATATGGATGGAGAGATAGATGGATGAATGGACACAATGGCAGATGGATGGATGGAGGGGTGGATGGACAGATACAAAGATAGAATAATGGATGGAAGGGTGGATGGATGGACAGATACAAAGATAGAATGATGGACGGACAGATGGATGGAGAGATAGATGGATGAATGGATACAATGGCAGATGGATGGATGGGTGGATGGACAGATAAAAAGGCAGAACTATTGATGGATGGATGGTTGGATGACAGATAAAAAGACAGAACTATGGATGGTTGGTTGGATGGATGACAGATAAAAAGGCAGAACTATTGATGGATGGATGGTTGGATGACAGATAAAAAGACAGAACTATGGATGGTTGGTTGGATGGATGGATGGACAGATACAAAGACAGAACTATTGATGGATGGATGGATGGATGGACAGATACAAAGACAGAACTATTGATGGATGGATGGATGGATGGATGGACAGATACAAAGATAGAATGATGGATGGAAGGATGGCTGGATGAACAGATACAAAGGCAGAATGATGGATGGATAGATGGATGAATGGATACAAAGGCAGATTGATGGATTGAGGGGTGGATGGACAGATACAAAGACAGAACTATTGATGGATGGTTAGATGGACAGATACAAAGACAGAACTATTGATGGATGGATGGATGGATGGATGGACAGATACAAAGATATAACTATTGATGGATGGATGGTTGGATGGACAGATACAAATATAGAATGATGGATGGATGGATGGATGAACAGATACAAAGGCAGAACGATGGACGGACAGATGGATGGAGAGATAGATGGATGAATGGATACAAAGGCAGAACTATTGATGGATGGATGGATGGATGGATGGATGGACAGATACAAAGATAGAATAATGGATGGAAGGATGGATGGATGAACAGATACAAAGGCAGAATGATGGATGGACAGATGGATGAATGGATACAAAGGCAGATTGATGGATTGAGGGGTGGATGGACAGATACAAAGACAGAACTATTGATGGATGGATGGATGGATGGACAGATACAAAGATATAACTATTGATGGATGGATGGTTGGATGGACAGATACAAAGGCAGAACGATGGACGGACAGATGGATGGAGAGATAGATGGATGAATGGATACAAAGGCAGAACTATTGATGGATGGATGGATGGACAGATACAAAGATAGAATAATGGATGGAAGGATGGATGGATGAACAGATACAAAGGCAGAATGATGGATGGACAGATGGATGAATGGATACAAAGGCAGATTGATGGATTGAGGGGTGGATGGACAGATACAAAGACAGAACTATTGATGGATGGATGGATGGATGGATGGATGGATGGACAGATACAAATATAGAATGATGGATGGATGGATGGATGAACAGATACAAAGGCAGAACGATGGACAGACAGATGGATGGAGAGATAGATGGATGAATGGATACAATGGCAGATGGATGGATGGATGGGTGGATGAACAGATGCAAAGACAGAACGTTAGACGGATTAATAGATGGACAGATACATGACAGAAAGAAAGTTCATACTCGCATTCTTAAGTGTCCAAGTGAGGCCTGTTATTAACATTTTTCTTTGTTTTGGAATGGGAGAGGATGTGCATAGCTTTCGCTCTGGGCCGCAGAACGATAATGGATGGATGGGTGGATGGACATATACAAAGACAGAACGAGAGATGGATGATCGATGGATGGATAGACAGATACAAAGACAGAATAATCAATGGATGGACAGATACAAAGACAGAACAATGGATGGTTGGATGGACAGATACTGTACAAAGACAGAATGACAGATGGAAGTTTGAATGGATGAATGGATACAAAGACAGATGGATAGATGGATGGGTGGATGGACAGTTACAAAGAACAATAGACAGATACAAAGATAGAATGATGGACAGATGGATGGACGGACAGATACAAAGATGGAACGATGGATATAGATAAATAGATAGAAAAGATCTAGTTTATATATTTTATCATTATTGCATTACATGTGTTTCTTTGAATTGCAATTCAGTAAATTGCACTTGCTCTCCTTCCTGTTCTTTAGTTCTGAATTTTTCCCAACTCTTGCAGTGTCTCTAAACTAAACCTCTGTCTGTCTGTTGAAGAAGACGCTCCGGCTCTCTTGAATAATCAAGCTGTCAGGATAGTGTGTGTCGAGAGCAGGAGGAATGAGGAGGAATGAACTAATATTTCAGATTGGCACACTAATGAGACCCTGGTGATGGAGAGAGACAGATAGAGAGCTCTATTACTCTCACTCAAGAGATTATGTAACAGGAGCTGAGAGTGAGCTATGAGTTTATCCATCTTTTCTCTCATCTTCAGCTCTAAAACTCTTTCCTCTTCCAACCAACTAACAGGTTTATCTCAGACTCTGTTCCAAGTGAATAGCCTCACTGTCTACTGTCTACAAAGTAAGTTAACTGCTAAGTAAGTTGGTTTTGAGCAAGGTTTTAGGTCAGACAGTCCGGTTTTGAAATGCCAGAGTGTTCCTTTGTTCCTTTCTTTCTTCTGTTGAACACAAAAGAAGATATTTTGAAGAATGTTGGGAAACAAACAGTTGCCAGTAGCCACTGACGTCCATAGTTTTTTTTTTTTCATAAAAAAATGCAATTTTTGTCCATAAAAGATTATAATAATTTTCATTTTTCTATCCCTTTAAAATCACTATTTTATATTTTATACAATGGTATACGATAAATAAAAGAAGTATGTTATGTTCAAGTTAATATTAAGTGATATTTTAGACGCAATATTGCCAAGATGGACTGTTTTGCTCTATTTCACCAATCATTGCAGCTCTGATCAACACAGTGGTGTTCTGTTCCTGAATGATTCAGTTGCATAAATCGACTGAGTGAACGATTCAATAAGCCATTCATAAAGACAGCTGCTAAACTTGAAATTGCATATTTGTATACTACTCTGACTATTTTTAGCATATTTTTTATAGCACAAATAGTACGAGTATTATGCTAGTATGCAAAATCATTGAGTCACTTGCTTAATTCCTGAATGAATCAGTCATTTTAAGTGAATCAGTTGAACTGGTAAATCAATGATTCACTTATTAAGAGTGATTTGCTGTCACCTACTGGCAGTTTTAGTTTCATATTTAAAGTATAATTTCATAGTTCTATATACAATCTATTTTATATGTAAAACATCAATCTCATAACATTTTTATACAATTGCAACTGCAGTGTAAATGCATTCATGGCATCTCCGAGCTGCATTAAACTCTTCATAAATACATCTAAATGCCACTTCAGATGCAGCTTCTGTGCCACTTCTGCAGTGCAAAGATGGATTTTGTTGATATTAACTATAATATCTTATCCAAATTGCATTTAATGAGTAAATGTAAGAATTTACACTGCCGTTTGGGATCAATGTTGGAAACAGTTTTTTTTTTTTTTCCAGGAATCTTTAATGAATAAAAAGTTAAAAAGGACAGTATTAATTTAAATTGAAATCCTTTCTAACAGTATGCACTATACCATTCAAAAGTTTAGAGTCTTTTTCTTTCTTAGGGTTTTTTTTTTCAAAGAAATTAATACTTTTATTCAGCAAGGATATGTTAAATGGACAAAAAGTGATAGTAAAGACTTAAACACTGTTAGAAAAGAAAAGTAGCACAGCTTTACAACACTGATAATCAGCATATTAGAGTGATTTCTGAAGGATCATGTGACACTGACCACAGGAGTAATGATGCTGAAAATACAGCTGCGCATCACAACAATACATTTTATTTTAAAGTATATTAAAATACATTTATAAAAAACGTTATTTTAAATTGTAGTAATATTTCACCCACTGATCTTAATGCAGCCTTGATGAGCATAAGAAACTTCTTCTAGAACATTTGACCCTATAAAGGTAATGAAATGCCCATGTAAATCAATTTAAGGGGGTAAATATCGCTTTTTATCATAAAAGTTAATTTCTGCCCTAGTAAAAAAGTAATATATTTAAATACATTTATTTCATGCTAAGTATAGTTCAAATCTATTAACATATTTCCAGACAGATAACTCGAAACCTACTGATATAAAGATTTTAATTAAACTTTACTTGGAGTATTACTTGTGCACAATGCACATTTCTTATTAATAAGCCTAAAATGTGACTTTTAATGAGGATTGTATAATATCGCTCTTTAAATGCAAAATATTTATAGTGTACCTAAAGTATACTTGCAATAGTTCAAATATAAGTATAAGTATGTCTTTAAATGGACTTCAGTATACGTCTGCACAATTAAAGTGCATTAAGTAGTTTAGTATGCTAAAAGTACAATTGCAGGGCATTTTATTCAGAACATAAATATGAAAATGTATTTGTAGTATACTTAGCATGAAATTAATGTATTTCAAATACATTAAAGTATATTTATTTTTCACTAGGGTATCAATGGATTCTTTTGCAGTTTTTATCCTGGCTTCACTGAAATCCTCCTTTTTGGTGTTATAGAGCAGGACGGCCATGTTAAGACCTGTCTGTAGTTCTGGTGAACCCCCTCATGATCCTGTATCTGACTAAACAACCGGTGTGTGACTCCTGAAGCGTGCCAAACTGAAGAACCCTTGCCAGTGCCTTTGTTCAGGTACAAAAACCCAGAAGAGCTTTTTATCATCACCTCACTTTATCAGCTGATCGAATCCTCCTCGCCCTAAACAATGTCTGTCTAGCGCACAAAAGACTGGCCTGTCTGCTTCTCCTTCCCCCTCTCCTTTGTCGAAATCTGTTTTGGTCCTCTGAGTTGTTTTTGTTCTCTCCTCGCTCCCTCCCTCCCTCCATCGGCGCTCCAGTTTTTCAGCGGATTTGACGGCGTTCCAGCATCTGAGAGCCATCGTTCACATGAGCGCCTAGTTTCTCGTGTCACGAGGACAAAAAAAGCAACACTCATTTCCATTTCACAGACTCTATTCGCAGCGCGGGAGTGAGAAAGAGAGACTGTACTTTGTGATGATTTCATCTGTCATGTGAATCGTGGCCCACAGAGATTCCTGCAGGCCTCTTTTTGACATCAGGGCTAAAAATAGAGCGGTTTGGTGGCAGGGCGAGAGGGCATTCATCATGCAAAGGAAGAAGAAGAAGAAAATGTGTGTCTGGTAACATACTAATCTCTACCTAGGGCAGGAGAGAAGTGCAGTTCAACGCTAGAAATGTGTCTGCATACTGTAGAACACAAAATCAAGCAAACTCTGCATTATTTGAGGCAGCTTTAATTTTTGTCTTATTTCAGCTATTTCTATGAAGAAAAAAATGTAAGTAGATTAGATTTAAGTTTATGCTTCAAGTACATTACTTGATTGTATATGCAATAACTGATAATACTATTATAAATGGTAATATATATATATATATGAAGAGTTAATTTGCAAAAACAGATAACTCCATTTTTAACAATTTTTAAAAATCAAGTGTTTTCATTGTGCATTCCATTTAATTTCAATCAAACTGCAGTTGGGTTATTTTAATTAGGTACAAAATTGCTAAAAAAATACTAGCTAACTAACACAATAAAAACATGATAGCATAAAAAAACATGATTCTTGAAAATAAAAAACCATGGAGTTATCCGTTTTTGCAAATAAACTCTTCATATATATATAAAATGCCACATAAGTACTAATTGCATAAGTGCATCATGATGGGTTTGCACTACAAAACAACAAAGAAAAGCTGCAAATATTGCCATCGATTTTTAGAGAAGATGCAGAAAAGTCCCTGGAAATCCAAATGGGAGCATGCACAAGTACAAAACAGACTTATCAAAGTCAAAACAGAACTTATAATTAAGCTGGGTCATTAGGCACAATGCAAAACACAGGTTAAGTTGTTCATGTTGCAGAAAAGCTTACTGTATACTGTAATAGAACTGCTGTGCATCTCAGGTGTTTCATAACATTAGTTTGGCTGTTTACGGAAATGAAAGGTGTTTTATCTTAGTTTGTTTCTCATGTATTTGAAAACTGATGGATGTGTGAACCAAAAGACAATTAATGAAAATAATAAAAGCATGTCTGGTATTAAATAAGTGTGGGATCCGTGCAAAGACAGCTTCACGTGTGTGTCATTGATTTGGTTCAAATTTGATAAGCAGATCAGAAGTAAAAAAGAGAAAGAACATCACCCATATTCTGTTTTATAAAAACGAATTGTGATATATAAACTTGCAATTCTGAGAAAAAAGTCAGAATTGCAAAATATAACAGGGTTTCTGTATATAATATAACCTTATATGAAATTTAAGACCTAAACCTAAACCATTATATTACATACGTATTTGTAATATTTAATGTGTTTAATGTAAAAAGAAAAAAAATTAATTGCTGTCATAAATTATATTTTTCACTACAATATATCTTTTCATATCAGCAGACAATATTCCACACAATATTGCAATATAAAATCCCATCACTGAGATTTTTGGTGGTGTAATAAATTATTCTGAAGCAATATTTTCATCAGCTTTTACATACTTAAATCTGCATAATTTTATCACCTTTATAAAGGCCTCTTTTTTTTACTTTTTAAATATATGCATCACTTTTCATGTCAAATTATTACAATTTATCAATAAATTGTAATGTTAGCAGTCAGATTAAATAATTTACTCTGCAAAATTACAATAAATAATGTTATGAGATTAATATTTTAAATACATTTATGAATACAAATAAGAAATGTTGGGGGGGAAATGCATACTTTTCAACATCAGGTGGCTATAATTCACTTAATAAGTGAGTTATTGAGTCGTTCATTCAACTGATTCGTTCAGAACGCTGAATCATTCAGTAACAAAACACCCCGAGTGCTGCTTGAATGTGCTGTACTTCTGCTGTGATCCTTGTTTGGAACTATTTTCGTTTATGAAACAGAACAAAACAGTAAATACTGTGGCTAAAATGTAAGCAACTAATTGAACTAAAGCCAATGTAACATTTGCAATCGTGAGAATATTCAGCGAAATAGCTCCCTTGGTATGTTACTGAACTATATCATGTTATAAATAAACTACATATTCAGATTTTTTTACCTCAGTGTGTTTCTTCAGAGTTTCTTTATGTGTGCTGTTATGCTCATTTGTTTTGAAGTTTTAAGACTTTTTAAGGACCCGCAGACACCCTGTATAAACTCAGAACTGCAAGAAAGAATATGTAAGTATAGAGTTTATATCTTGCATTTATGACTTTTTCTTTTCTCGGAATTGCAAGAAAAAAGTCTTCTTTCGGTCTCTCTCTCTCTCACACAGCACACAGCGGACAGAAAGATTACAGAAGGTTGTGAGGAAAACCAGGTCATAACAGGCCGGGAACAAGGACGAAGGAGTCTGCTCTGGAAAAAAAGCCAAAGACAGTCAATTTTGGTTGGATCACAAGGTTTCCGAGACAGTCTTCACGTCAGATGTTCCTTCTGAGAGGCTGAAAAATGTCTTTAAAAAGGCAAGCGTTTTCCACTCAAAAGGCCTTCGTTTATTTCACTCTTTTGCCTCATAGAGCTGCAAACATCCTTTCTGCATTGATTGTTTTTTTTAACTTTCTTCACTCGGCTGTGATGTGTATCCTCCCTATGCGTCTCAGCGTTCGATTTGCCCGGCAGGTCTGTGAAATCATCTTTATACATATTTTAACAGATGTGAGAAAACGCTCTCATGTCGGCTCAAGTGATGGTGCAACAACCGTGCAACAGCTGATCTGTGTTCGCTCCCGCCGCCATCTCTGATCTCATATGGATGGGAAGGTTAATGGGACACAGCTAAAACACGGCTTGCTCATTATTCAGACTCATCTACTCGCTAACAGAGGCTCTGAATTTATATGTTGCCATTCTGAGTAATTATGACTTTCATTCTCGCAATTCTGTTTACATCACAATTCTAGATTATATCACAATTTTTTGTTTATATCTCGCAATTCTGACTTTCGTTCTCACAATTCAGACTCACAATTAGGACTTTTCTTCTCTAAATTACGAGAGAAAAGTGTGAATTGTGAGCTATACAGTCAGTCGTGCAAGAAAAGTGAGAAAAAGATTTGTGAGAAAAAAAGTTGCAATTACTTTTATTTTTGTATGCCACAACAGAAACAAGCGCCTTTGACAGTTGAACGTTACATTTTGTGGTCATTGAAACATCGCATTTCATGACACTGAAAAATATGCCTTATGTATTATATAACATAATAGTTCAACACAGAGTGAATTCAACTTTGTTTAGACTTAACTGGGGCTCAAACCCTCTGTAATTGTCAGTGCTCCGATGTGTTTGAGTATTAATAGGGTTAAAAGGCAAAGATTTCTCAATGGTGACTGAATGACAAGCACAGAGTTAATACACTAACCATTCATAACGTAGTTTCTGGCAAATACCGATACGTATCCAGTGTTTTCTTTACTCTGACCCTCAAAACACACACACACACACACACACACAGTGGACTTTGTGTTCCTGACAGTCTATACTCACATGGCCTGAAGGCATCTTTGTTAACCAGTGGTCAATGTTCAGCGACGTTGCTCCAGATGTGATGGGTGTGCTTGTGTTTATTTTCTTACCCACAGATCTGTGGGGCCAAAGGTCAAGTGACTGCGAGATAAGCCCTGCCCAATGAGGGGAGAGGGGCGGGGCCAGCCATGCCTCACTGGTTAATGACTACCATGTGCTTAATCATCCTGGTTAATTCATAACATTTTGAGTTTGGTAATGACATGAAGCTATATTTGGATCGCATGAAAGCATTTACAGGCCTATATCAGCCAAAAAAAAACATTTTCAATTGAATATATATATATAAAATGTATTGTTTTTTAATGTTTTATAGTATTATATCAAATTAAAAAAATACAATATTACTTTTTTTTATATTTACATATTTATATTTTATGAAAAATATATTGTAATGATGTTTACTTTTTATATATGTGTACTTTTTATATTTTATGAAAAATATAATTTCTTGTTTTTCTTAAGTTTTTAAATGTATTTCTGTCTGTCCATCCATCCATCCATATTCTATGAAAAATACAAATTTTTCTTGTTTTCTTGTTTTTAATAAAATGTTTTGTTCTGATGTTTTAAAAAATATTTATATATTTAGATTTTATGAAAAACTATTTTGCTCCTTTTCAGTTTTTTTATGTATTTATATACTTATTTATATATTGTGAAAAACAATTTCCTATTTTTCTTATGTTTTTGTAATATATTTATTTTTATTTTATGACATACTATAATTTCTTGTTTTTTCATGTTTTTAAAAATATATATTTAATGAAAAAAAATATTTTTATTTTTTCTTGTTATCTTAGTTAAAAATATATATATATTTATATATTTATGTTAGTACAGGTCAACGATTAATCGCATCCAAAATCAAAGTTTTTGTTTATATAATATATATATATGTGTGTGTGTATTGTGTATATTTATTATGTGTATATAAAGACACACATTCAGTATACATTTTGAAAATGTTTATATACTTATATATTTTATATATTTATATTCATATAATTTATATTATATAAAAATATATTTAATATATAAACATAACATATTTTTCTTAAATATATCATCATAATTTAGGAGGATTTTAACATTAACACTTTGACATTATATATTATTATTTTGTGTTCAGATGGTTGAGTAATTCTCATTATTCTCAATGGTGTTTCTTATTCGATTTCCGTTCTCTCAGTTCCAGCCTGAAACTCCCAAAACTATACTATTACAATTACTATAAGTACAAAAACAGTGGAGCGCTTTGGCCACCGGTGCACTTAG
The DNA here is from genome assembly GCF_936440315.1 of Barbus barbus. Lineage (NCBI taxonomy): Eukaryota > Metazoa > Chordata > Actinopteri > Cypriniformes > Cyprinidae > Barbus > Barbus barbus. Next base: position 1,398,959 of record NC_136763.1, read on the forward strand.
CAACTGTTGCAGACAAAACTAAGAAAAAACAAAGCACTGAAACACACACAGACGATGACGGCTGACCAATGGGAGTTTCTTGCCAAGGCCGAACATTACCTGCGCTTTACCACACCCACACACCCGCCCCCGGAGCGGCCCGCAGGCCAGCCAAAGTGCAAAGCTCTGTGTTGTGCAACTCTTGTCAAACAGAGCCTACGGAAAGGCCTGCTACACATTAACAAATGAGGTCAGAGCAAACTCTTACTCCCTCTTTTCTTTCATGACTTTGGCCCATGCTGGGTGGATCCCAGCTAACAGGAAACAAACGTTCTTAGATTTAAAAAAAATTATAATATTTTGGGTGCAAATAAAGTTAGTAAAACATTGTAAGAAATGTTTGTATAATCTTTAAATTACATTATAAATTTGGTAAGAGATTTTAACGTTCTTAGAATATGAAAAATAAACATTCAAATAACTTTATATTTTGGGTCAAAAAGCTAATAGAACATTATAAGAAATGTTGTTGCAACCTTTAAATAATGTTATAATCACAACAAGAAAACTGGACATTTGAATGTTTTTAGAATTTTAAAAATATTATTTTGGGTGAAAAAGTTAGAATGTTGTAAGATACGTTTTGTAACATTCTAATTACGATGGGAACATTTACATTTTAACACTTTTTACGTTTTACTAAAGTAACATTAGTAACATCCCATTTATGATAAAACTGGACATTTTAACATTCTTAAGAGCATTAAAAATAAATGTTCAAATAACTATATTTGGGGTACAAATAAAGTTAGTAGAATGTTGTAAGAAACGTTTTTGTAACTATTAAGTAGTGTTCGAATTACGATAAGAAAACTGGACATTTTAAAGTTCTTCGAATATTAAAAATAAACTTTAAAATGAGATTTTATTTTGGGTGAAACAGTTTGTAGAATGTTGCAAGGAATGTATTGTAACTTCTATTACGATCTAAATCTTTACATTCTTAGAGTATTGAGAATTTTTTAGTAACATTAAATAGTAACATTCCAATTATGATAAAACTGGACATTTTAATGCTCTTAGAATATTAAAAATAAACAAATAACTTTATATAATGAAAATAAAGTTAAAACATTTTTATTACCTTTAAATTGTGTTTTAATCACAACAAGAAAACTGGACAATTTAATGTTCTTAGAATATTAAAAAATAAGAGTTCAAATAATGTCATATTTTGGGTGAAATTAAAGTCAGTATATATATATATATATATATATATAAATAACATTCTAACTACGATAAGAAAACAATATTTTAACATTTTTAGAATATTAAACAAATGTTCAAATACTATATTTGGAGTGAAAAAATTAAAAGTTAGAGTTTTTGTAACTTTTAAATAAAATTATAATCACAATAAAAAAACTGGATATTTTAACTCAAGTAAATAACGTTCCCACAACGTTTTTTATAACCTATAGTGTCACCTGTGAAATTTCACTGCAAAGCTTTTGAGTGAAAAAGTTAGTAGAATGTTGTAAGAATGTTTTCTTTAAAACTTTTAAATAACAATCACAATAAAAAACATTTGAACTTTTTAGTAACATTTAAAAACAACATTCAAACAACGTTTTTATAACCTAACTTTGTCGCCTGGGATATTTCAGTGCAAAGTTTTCGTTTAACACATCTGAGAGAGACAACAACCCCTCTAAATGGTGTGCAGGACGTCCAAAGCCATCGGCACCAAAACACAGCCGTCTCCTTGAAAGCATCTTAACAAAAAGGAAGGATATGAGAGATCCACTTCAAAGGGCCAATCTCTGAGATCTGGCTTCCTGTAATGGGACACCATGTTCAAAGTTGCCACACGGCTCAAGTGAATGAGGCCGGAGTTGAAAATAATATTTCAGTCCCCCTCCCAAAACTGGCCTCTTTAGACACAGCACTCAGAGGAAAACTGTCATTTCACTGCCGAATAATTAAGGGAGGGTTTCGTTATAAAAGACGCCAGGCCAAAATCACATGGGAAAGATTTCACACGATCTCTCTGAACTTGGTGTACAAAAAAAGTTTGAGTTTGTAAAAGCGGAGTCAGCCACATGTACAGACGAAACTACATAAAGCATATCTTATGAGCTGAAGTCTTTGATTAATTATGCTACTAGAATTATTGGAGTATTTCATGTTTCAGCTCAGTCTGGGCGTTTGATTGGTTATTCTCAATTCAAGCCTAAAATATCGCCATCCAAAAACTCTCAGTAACCCAAAAACTTCCATAACATTCATTAGTTCAGTCCATCTCTAAGAGTTTCAGACTGGCTTTCACAAAAAACTAAATGAAAAAATGTGTTCTTAATGTTACTGCTTTACATTCACATAAACAAGCGTTTAATGTGAACGTTTCAAAGCATTCAAAAGTAGCGTTTAAAAGTAACGTTCATTTCAGTTGGACGTTGTCTAATGTTTTCTAAATGTTGCTACTTGTTTCAAAACGTTCAGAGAACATTCAAAAGTAACATTACCATAACGTTTTAAAAATGTAAAAAAATTAACATTCCTTTAATGTTTTTGCTGATGTTAGCATTAAAACTTAAAATAAAAACTCAATAAAAAACATTGTTCTGAGAACACTCAGAAATATTGTTTCCATAACTTATTGTTATTAAAACATTCTTAGAACATATTTTTGTTAGCTGTGAACATTAAGTCGACAGTTTTAAGTACAAAATCTAAATATTTTAAGCACATAACATCAAATTTAAAAAACTAATATTATCTGGTCTTCAATGATATTCTCAAAACATTATTTATACAACATTCATGAAACGTTTTTCTTGGACATTTGTGACCCTGGAGCACAAAACCAGTCTTAAGCGTCAGTTTTTTTAAATTGAGATGTATACATCATCTGAAGCTGAATAAATAATCTTTCCATTGATGTATGGTTTGTTATGATCGGACAATATTTGGCTGAGATACAACTATTTGAAAATCTGGAATCTGAGGGTGCAAAAAAATATAAATATTGAGAAAATCGATGAAGTTCTTAGCAATGCATATTACTAATCAAAAATTAAGTTTTGATATATTTACGGTAGGAAATTTACTAAATATCTCCATGGAACATGATCTTTACTTAATATCTTAATGATTTTTGGCATAAATTTTTTTTTATAATTTTGACTGCTTTTGTGCTCCAGGGTCACATTTTAGTTCAACATTCTCTAATGTTTCCTAAACGTTGTTACTTGTTTCAAAACATTGAGAAAATGTAGCATTCCCATAATGTTTGTAAAATGGAACGTTCCCTTAGAAGAAAAAAAAACATTTTAAGAACACTCAGAAATAACGTTTCCATAAATTATCAGAAGCATTGTCAAAACGTTATTAGTAATGTTTTGTTATATATAAATAATGGTCAGCTTTTTAAGTACATAAAGTAAATATTTTAAGCGTAGGCATCTAACATCAAACAAATTTAAAATACTAATATTATCTGGTCTTCAGTAATGTTCTTAAAATGTTATTTATACATTGTTAATGAAACATTTTAGTTGGATGTTGTCTGATGTTTTCTAAACATTACTACTTGCTTCAAAACATTGAGAAAACATTTTAAAGTAACGTTCCCATAATGTTTGTAAAATGGAAAATATGGAACATTCCCTCAATGTTTTTTATTTTATTTAACTTTAAGAACATTCAAAAATAACACAGCTGGCAAACACAGCGGTGGGATTTGGGATTCGCAGTACAGTATAGTTTCTCTCTCTCAAACATTACAGGTGCACACAAACACACACATTTTTGTTTTGTTTTTATGACACACATCCAAACCAACACACCCACACAATTCTATAATTTATCTAACTGGCTCTATAATACAGCAAAAGCAGAAAACAGAAAATATGTGAGTATTTTCTTTATAGGCCAAACCTGAGAAAATGGCACCATCTGGTAAAATAAAAAATAAAATAAATTAATTTTGAAGCCTTGCCAACAGAATGAAAGCCTATTAACAAAGACTGCATCATTTTATAGTTAAATAGCCCTGAGATTAAAAATTGCAGTTTTAATGGGTTTCAATGAGGACATATTTGTCCTTAAGATCCTGAGAGGAACTATTTTTTTGTACCTAGTGTAAAATAGATTTATTAATGGGAATGAGAAAGACAAAAATGTCCATAAGGTCGCACAAGGGTTAAAAAAAATACACATTTTATGGATTTTAAGGCAGATTTACTCTATATTCAGTACATTGTACGCACTAATTGAGTGACTCGATTTCTGTCTGTTCACCTTTTCCCCCCCATTTATCCTCAGCAGCAGTTTTGGGCCATTTTGGTGACCCAAAATGGTTCTTTAATGGCATCACCCAATAAGAGTATATTGTTAAATATCAATTTCTCAAATGGGTTTTTACTTTCAAAGACTGACTCTTCACTATATTCCTGTGAGATACTGCAATCAAGCGTCTTAGTCTAAACAAGCCAACCCTACACAAGTACTGCGAGGTGAATGCACTCCAAACTAAAAATACTAATTTAATGGATTTTAAGGCAGATTTATTCGGCTTCTATTGTCCTCGCTGATTTAGTGACTCGATTTCTGTTTGTCGCAGGTCCATCCCCTCCATTTATCCTCCGCAGCAGTTTTGGGCCAGTGAACATGAGCATGTGACGTGGCTGTTTGGTCTCCCTGCAGGTAACCAGGCAACGAATGCGCCCTTTCATGACACGTCCCAGGTTCAGAGCGTGTGTGATCGCTATATTTGGTGCGACATAAAAAGCTTTCCTCCAGATAAAGGCCTGCAGTCACCAGGACACGAGTTCCTTTCTTGGTGTTGCAGTGCGTGTGATTGATGGCCGTGAAGGTTCGCCTGTATTCGGTCTAATTATAGTGAGAGCAACTGCTGGAAATATCTGCCTCGTTCGCTCCCCCTGCATTCTCCGCTTTCTGTTTTTTTGTCAGCGCAGGGGCCCAGGAATGTGATCTGGGGTGTTTGGCTCTCCTGTGCATGTGTGCGTGTTCGTGTAACACATCAGGAACCCTCAGACCAAATGGCCAAAACTGCTGACGTGGCAACAGTCTACTTCTCTCTGCAGACATTGTGTGAGCGCCGGCTTCATTCCGGAAGTCTTTCTCTTGCTGAAGGATTACATACAATTCTTTAGTAAATAGTTCTAAGCCATGAACTAGACCAACCAGTTTAGTGTTGAATCACAACATTCTATGCAAATGAGGACTGGAAATCATAAAAAAACAAAGGTGTTTTGACTTCTATGAAGGGATGAACTATTCATTCCACGAAGCACTGAAAATTATGTAATTGAAACAGAAATGATGGTACAACCCAGCAAGAAATGTTCTCAGAACTTGTTCTTTCTTTTACGTTAATAGAATGTAATTTATCTGGTCTTTGATGTTAAATGTTATTCATACATTAGACAAACATTTCATAATGTTTTTTAAACGTTACTACTTATTTGAAAACGTTCGGAAAACATTCAAGAGTAATGTTTCCATAATGTTTGTAAAATTAAAAAAGTAGAATGTTCGCATAAACAAGAAAAAGGTTTTAAATAACATGCTCAAAACGTTTATACATTGCTCATGGAACGTTTTTAGTTGGACGTTCATCCAATGTTTTTTTTTTTAAACGTTTCTACGTGTTTCAAAATGCATGTTCCCTTAAAGTTTTAGTAACGTTCATTTAAACCAGGAAAAAAATGTTTTAGTAACATTCTAAAAATGTTATTTATACATTGTTCTTGGAACCTTTTTCCTGAAACATTTTAGTTACACTTTATTTTAAGGTGTCCTTGTTACAGTGTAATTACACGTTTAAGTATTGAGTGATATTAATTAACTACATGTACTTACTATATGGTTAGGATTAGGATTAGGGTTACTTGCATGTAGTTGTGCAACAGTAACAAGGGCACCGTATAACCGTGTTACCGATGCTTATAATGTTTTTTAAACCTTACAACTTGTTTCAAAATGTTAAGAGAACATTCAAAACTAACGTTCCTATAACGTTTGTAAAAGGAAAAAAAATGTTTATGTGAGCTTTAGCAAAAACATTCCAAGTAAAACTTTTTAAAAACATTTTGAAAACGATGTTCTGAGAATATTCAGTTATCAAAACGTTCTTAGAACATTTTTTTTTTTTTTTTTAGCTGGGACCATAAATAACTTTGTCAATGGTTTTAAGTATACAAACTAAATATTTTAGTTGTAGTTATATAACAAAAGGTCTTTCGTAAAAGGTTTATATGTTATGCTTGTAAAAAATAAAGCTTCTTTATTGGCATCAATGGTTCCATGAAGAACCTTAAAACTTTCCGTTCCACAAAAAGTTGAAAAAAGCTCTTCAGATTAATAAAAAATATTATTTACTGGCTCTTTTATGAACTGTTGCATGAAAGGTTCTTTGGGGAACCAAAATGGTTCTTTAATGGCATCACTCAATAAAGAGTATATTGTTAAAAATCTATTTCTCAAATGGGTTTTTACTTTCAAAGACTGACTCTTCACTATATTCCTGTGAGATACTGTTCCTTGTTAATCTGGAACCAAGCATCTTAGTCTAAACAAACCAACCCTACAGAAGTACTGTGAGGTGAACACACTCCAAACTAAAAAAGTCTCTGTTGTGAGGTTTGAGTAGCTCTGAACCTATGCAGCTTGGAAATGATTAAATATTCATCAAATCAATTATACGCAAGATAAAAAATGATATTGCATTGACCTTCTAAGTTTGATGTTCTAATCACTTCACGATACAACTAAATCCAAAGTGCTTTTGTTTTGAAAATGCACCCATGCACCATCCCGACCTGAATTTCAAGTGGCTTAGTGTTTATGTTGTTAACTTTTATGTCAATGCAAACTCGATTTCACACATTGCAAAACACATCATAATGCTCATTGGTTCAATTAGTGTCAGACGAGCTTAAACAACATACAGTAGGCCAGCGATTTTGCCATATTTTCATTGCATAGATTTTTGAATGCATGTAAGATTTTAAGTAAAACAGAGTGCATACAACAAAATTATCTTATATAAGACGATAACAAAAATCTGGGCTGAAAACATCCATCTGACGCTAGCCATTGAGGGAGGTTGCGCAAACAAAAGACAGAAAGAGGCACAGCTTAACTGGAGTAGAGCGATTCATCTCTGACGAGAGTCTTTTCCCCCTCGGGGTGTTGAGTTTCGACAAATGCTGAAAAGATGTGCTGGCATGGCTGGAATTCTTCAGACGACCGCAGCTAATGCCGTCTGAATCATCTGATCAATATTTGCTTTTGATTTGGATACAAATGCCTGCTTATTGCCAGCGTGTTAAGCAATGCATGCTTGTCAATGCATTTTAATTGTCTAAAAACAAACATGCACCAAAAAAAAGTTCAATTTGAAGATATTCAATGGCTAAAAATAAAAAAGCAATCAAAATATTCCAGTTAGAAGCCAAATCGGTTTTCCAGGTCATGGCGGTGGTGAAAGGGTTAACTGGAATACATGTGACCTGTGCAAGAACAGATCTCCATTCATTTGAGTGCTGTGTGAGAACAGTGAAGAGGGAGGCGGGCGTCCGAGCGTGACTCAGGAATTCCAGCACAGCGACCACGTGATCCGCCACATTTTATTCAGCATATGCTACAGCGCGCCTCAGATAATACAGCTCGACGGCTTAAGCCTGCACCATAATTAATGCATCTGAACAGTTCAATTTGATTAAATCTAACAAAAGCCGATTAGAGCAAGACTGGAAAACAACAAGCTCGAGTGTTTCCATTAGTTAATGCATTAACTCATAATGGGCAATAAAATATTTATGCATGTTTTTAAATGTTCATTCAACCTGTTCATTGTTAGTTCATAAAAACATGTAAATTATATGAACTTAATCTGTTGAAATTTACAATAATTAATGAAATTGAACAATTCAGTTTGACTCTTCTCATTAAATCAGACAAAAGCCGATTAGTGCAAGACTAAGAAATAACAAGCTCAAGTGTTTATATTCGTTAACTGCATTAGTATACATCTAAAGCATGTATTAATCTTAGTTCATGTACATTTCAATTACTAATACATTATTAAAATATATGTTTTCTGTTAATACTATTGAAAGGACTAAAAATGTACAAAAACTGTAACAAATGTAAGCTCATTTGAAGTTAAATGTTCATTTTAACTCACTAGAGCAGTTTGTAAAGTGTTACCATTGAAATTATGCACAAGTCATGCTCAATTACTTGTTTCCATTAATGCATTAACTAAAAATGAGCTTTACATTTGTTACAGTATTTTTTCATATTTGTTAATGTTAGTTAATAAAAATACATTTAGCAGTTCTTAACATGTAAATAATATTTACAAATTCAACTTAATGTGTTGAATGTCTTAGAAAAATGTCGGAATTTAAATTAAACCACGATTAATAACTGCTTTAGATGTATTTTGTTGTTAGTTTGTTAACTAAGTTACCAATAAATGTATTTTTGAAGCATGAACTAGCCTTGTCAGATGTTAAAATGCCCCATCTGCGCCTGGAGAGCATGTCATCCTAACGCAGCTCTATTGTTTAACATCGCAGGTTTTTATCCACCAAAAAAGGCCAAAGGAAAGATTTACGAGCTCCTCAACGCACAGCATGCGAGTAAAAATGACGCGGAGTGTCGTCTTGCACGCAGCGTTAGGTTACTCCACATGGAGGCCGAAAACAATGTGTGATACAAGTCACAGCCTGCATGTTAGAGGAGAAAAAAACACAGATACTCTTCCAAATTCATGCATTCTTGGGTTACTTTAGCTGTGCAAACAGTCATGATATCAGTTACCGTTATCGAGGCGATGAACTCCCAGCATGCACCAGGACAAAATCTCCCGAGCTGCCGCTTGTTTTTTTAGTTCCCTTTTCGCACTCATTGAGGTCATTGCATCATCCACATCGCATGATTCAGCGAGGGCAGACAATAAGCCAACCACAGACACGTCAGATTGTTATTACAAGGTCAGAAATTGTATTTGGCAATTTTTAAACAAGTGCATACAATACAGCTAAAAGCGTTTCAGTTCTTGCCAAGTGCTTAAAGAGTATTAGTCACATTCTGTGTTTAAACATGGACTGCCACCAGGTCTACTAGTACACCGAGCGTTTGCTCTGAACAACCACTGAATGGGGCAAAGGGGGTTTGTTATAGCGCGTACATACCGTTTTATCTTCGGAAAAAATATAGAAACACAATGTATTCAAAAAAGGTAAAATCAAAAAAATTATACAGCCATGTTTACCAAGTGTACAGTTCCCTTAAGTTCAATATGTACATGTCCGGTTAGTTCACGTTTGGATGGTATGCAATACGATTGGTGGCCCAGGTTAAAAAAAAGTGCTCTATTTTCACGAACTAATTTTGTACTTAAAATACTAAAGGTGATTCTTTAGTACTTCTTACTAAGTGTACTCAACTGTGCTATTTTGGGATACACCATGAATACGAACTAAAATGTGGTTTTAACATTATCTCTGTATTTAGTACACTTGAGTATACTAGTGCATGAAAGATGGGTTCAAGTGGTGACTAAATACATTTTTTAAATACAGAGATAGAATGTTAAATGCTCATTTTTGTTCATATTCATGGTGTATCCCAAAATAGCACAGTTGAGTACTTAGTTGATCTTAAGAAGTACTAAAGAATCATTTTTAGGATATTAAGTACAAAATTAGTGTGAAAACAGAGCACTTTAATTATAGTGCTGTCAAATGATTAATCTTGATTAATCACATCCAAAATAAACGTTTTGTTCACAAAATATATGTATGTGTACTGTGCATATATAAATACACACACATACAGTACATATTTAGAAAATATTTACACGTATATATTCATATTATATATAAATATATAAACATAACCTTTTTCTTAAATATATCCATGCATGTGTTTGTATTTATATACATAATAAATATACACAGTACACACATATATATTGTAAACAAAAATCTTCATTTTGGATGCGATTAATCGTTTGACAAGTACATTATGGAAGAGTACTTTTTTTAAACCTGGGAGATATTTTGCGAAAAAAAAGAAAAAGAAAAATCAAGGGTCCCGCTCCTTTTTAACCTTTACGTCCCCAGCCAAAATGGTGGCTATTTCGCCCTGCATGAACGCCCAGGGTACGTTGGATCCAACAAGCGGGCATTTCTCGCCACTCGGGCAGTAAACCTCTCCCGTCGCCCCCTGCTGTTTGATGCTCTCGCGAGAACACGGGAAACAGAACTTGTGTGACGGCACCGACGGGCACTGGACGAAATGTGTGTCCTCGAGGCGCTCGTGGCACAGGGTGCAGCACAACGGCACGCTTCCGGGCGGCACCGAGGAATCGGGAATGCTCTGCGGATGCCCGGCCTGCGGGTCCATGCCTGGGATGTGCGCGGTTGCCGTTCCCAACGCGAGCCGCCTTTGTCCAGCTGAGGGCGACTGTGGGCTTCCGCTGTTCCGCCGTCCCGCGGCCGACGTGGTCGTGGAGTGCACCTGGTTTCCGGTGTCTTTAAGCGAGCCGGTTCCGGCGTTGTCCGCGGCCAAAATGAGCGCGGCAATTGGCGACTGGCCATTCTGCACGGCGGTGGACGCCTCTGGCGGTGTAGTGCGCGAATGCGGGGAGATCATGGAGGGAGGAGCGGCGGCGAATCCCGAGGACATCTTGAGCACCTCGGATGGAGACGGCAACCAAGGATGACTCTCGCCGTTCATCTTGCCGGCGCTGCTTTCCCCGTCCGGCTCGGGAGAGGGTTTCCTTTTAATGCCCCGAGAGTGCTTACCGCGATCTGCAGGCAGAGAGAGATAAACACTTGACTTAAAAGATAAATTCACTTCCAAAGTAAAAATTTCCTGCTCACCCGCATGCAAGGACGTAAATTTCATCTAACAGTAGGGGGGGCAATAAACAAAGTTTCTCAAGAGCAATTTTTGAAGGGGATACAAATAATACAGCTAAAATGGTACTTGTAAGGATAGATGCGTGTACACAGCATGGAGACCGTGTTTAAATAGTTCGGTTCATAGGTTCACCACGCGGTCATATTATAATTATTCAATTATTTTGCATCCTCCACATAGTATTTTATGTTCGTCTGGGACTGAAGACATCAAGTATTTAGATTCAACCGCAGCAAGCCCACTGCACTTAACATCATATTGAGCAAAACCAAACACATTGGTAGCTCTACAATATTAGCCTAATATCAGTTCACACACAGGCTTATCGCCGTGTTAGTTGTAGTGACTTACTATCTAACAAGCTAAGCTAGGTAACCTTATAATCGCTCATAGAAAAATACATCGGACATCATTTTTTGTCATGACTAATTTATTAATGATCCAGTATCAAGGTCTAAAATGTAGTTTCACTGCAGCTTCAAAGGGTCTACACCAGGGCTGTCCAAACTCGGTCCTGGAGGGCCGGTGTCCTGCAGAGTTTAGCTACAACCCTAATTAAACACCCCTGAAGCAGCTAATCAAGGTCTTACTAGGCATACTAGAAACTTCCATGCAGGTGTGTTGAGGCAAGTTGGAGCTAAACTCTGCAGGACACCGGCCCTCCAGGACTGAGTTTCTGAGTTTCCTCCAGTGACCTTTCCAACATCACCCTTAATAAAGATGCACATCGCAGAGCTAATGCTAGCCCAGCGTTTGTGGTTAAAAAGTGGATAAATATTTTTTTTCAGAAAATGAATCGTTTTGCTAGATAAGACCCTTATTCCTCGGCTGGGATCGTGTAGAGCCCTTTGAAGCTGCATTTTGGACCTTGAAATCATTGGCCACCATTGAAGTCCACTATATGGAGGAAAATCCTGGAATGTTTTCCTCAAAAAACTTAATTTCTTTGCAACAGAAGAAAGAAAGACATGAACATCTTGGATGACATGGGGTGAGTTTTGGGGGTGACATTTTTATTCTGGAAGTGGACTTATCCTTCAAGGCTGGAATACACTACATGACTTTTAAAATCTGAACACATTTTTAAAACACTAGGCATGATACACTTACCGACTTCATAAATAGTGACAGAGGAAAACTAGGCATCATACTCCACACGACTGAGGATGATACACAAGCACAGTTTGAAGTCGTTCCGATCACAACAAACTCACGCAGAAATGTTTGCCTTGTTACTAGGAGACATGTGACTAATGAAAACATGTGTGCTCTAAAATCTAAAATTGTTGATATCCTCCGACTGGATGGAATCAAAGTCTGAAGCTAAAAAATCGGAGTCTGTGACCATCATACACTACGAGATTTTCTGTGGAATCTGTCAGCTGCAATCTGCAGAATGGCTCTGACTTTCCTCAACTACAGTCAACTTCTCCAGACTGTAAATCAGCGGAAAATCTGAGCAAAAATCATGAAGTGTATTACAGGCTTTAGAGACGCAATACTTGACTAAACAGGCCTTTGCTAGTTCAGCGCTTCATGCATGACCTGTTGTTGGCACTACTTTCTGGCTCCAGACAGAATGTGCCATGCGGCGACCACCGGATGATGAAATGGCAGCGAATGCATCTGTTATGCTTCCAAACATTACCAATGCATAACCTAGAGAGTTTAAAGCATGCTTTTAAGAATGCAGGAACAAAATATTAAACTAAAAGGAATCAAGATGCATGATCTAGAGTTTGAAAACATGCTCAGATGTTTTATACAGATTTAAACACAAATGCATGTTTTGGCACCTCAAGATTATTCAAAATACTGGTTCCAGTTTAAAAATACGACAACATCTGGAGATTAAAAGCATGCCCTGATGTTTCAAAAGACTAAGATCTAGAGCTTTACAACATATTTTGACAGTTCTATAGGTGGAACACAGTTAAAAACAAGAGAGTGCACATAAAAACTGGAGTTTGAAAGCATGCCCTGCTGTTTTAACGGCGAATGCATGAATAAATACGCCTGAGCATGTTTTGACATCTCAAAATTATTCTAAAGATTGAATTCCAGACACAAAATCTAGAGTTTAAAATTATATTTGGATGTTTTAAAAGCCGAATGCACATATAAATACGCTTTACAGCATTATTTTAAAGATTGAACAGTTAGAAATAAGAACGTGGACACAAAATCGAAAGTTCAAGGGCATGCTCGGATGTTTTAAACTACTCTAAACGTTGATTTATTTGATTTATTCACTTTTTAACGCCATGCAGCATCAAGGCTATTTTCATGGGTAGCCTATACAATTAACAAAAACTTATAAAAGACACTCCAAATCTACACTAGATAAAAATTCTAAAATTCAGGTGATACATTTTTAAATAAATCAGTTATAAAACCATTGTCTATTTACATTAAAAACAGTACAATATTATAAAATGCGTCATTTTTATGTATCAAGTAACTCTAAATGTTGACTAGTTATGTATAAAATACCATATTTTATATTAAGTAAAGATCATGAAGATATTTTGTAAAATTTCTACCTTAAATATATCAAAACTTCATTTTTGATTAGTAATATGCATTGCCAAGAACTTCATTTGAACAACTTTAAAGGAGATTTTCTCAATATATAGATATTTTTGCTCCCTCAGATTCCAGATTTTCTAATAGTTGTATCTCAGACAAATATTGTCCGATCATAACAAACCATACATCAATGGAAAGATGATTTATTCAGCTTTCAAGTGACCTTATGACTGGTTTTGTGGTCCAGGGTCACATAAGTATTATCTGATGCTTCACTTTATTTTAAAGACTACATGCATGCTTTAAGATGAAAGCATTGCTCAGTACCTGTTTTTAAGGCACTGGAGCTGCTCTCGTATCCCATCCTGTGCGCCAGCGATGCGTGCTCCTTCTTAAACCGGGGGTCGAGGCTCTGCAGAGTCATCAGCTCCCGCACCGTCTTGCCCTTCTGCGTCCAGTCCTTGTGTCCGTCGCTCGCGTCGCTCATGCTGTCGGCGCGGTGTTTGTCCTTCATGTCTTCCGCGCGTTTGCCCACATGCTCCGCCGTTAACGCAATCGGGGGGATCCCCATCTGCACGGATCTCCCGTTGAGCGCATGCACCGGCGGGATGCTGCCGTTAACCAGCGGGAGCAGGTTAGGAGGCACGGCGCCGGTCCGACGCGGGTTTGGGCTCTGGCGGTTCAGCTCCGGAGGCTCGTCGGGCTTTGGAAACCCGTTTGGCACCGGGATCCCGTTCGCTTGTCGCCCCCCCTGGTACTCCGGACCCAATCTGGGGGGTCTTTCCGACGCGAGCGGGTAGCGATCCAGCGGCTGTGGAGGACGCGAGCCCGGTTCCGTGTGGTTCATGCTCTGCATGTCCTTCCCCGGTTTGCCCACCGTTCCCGGTGATCTACCCTCCTGGAATCCGTGCGCGCGTTTCAGATGCCGCGCAGTTTCGATCACAAACTCGATGCGGTCCGCTCCTTCGTAGTTGACGCATCCGCGGCAAACGGGCTCGGTAAAATCCCAGATCATCGCCCACGGCATGCGGGGCAGATCGCACAAATAACACGACTGCCTGCGCGAGGCAGCGACCGCCGCAGACGACATGCTGCTGGAAACGGGGGGACAAAATATGCAACTAGATTATTCTCCGAATGTTGCGCGTTCTGATGAGGGTGAGAAAAAAAGATAAATCTCGTCGTAGTTTCCCACCAAGAAAAACGGCGAAGTTACGCTCCGAAGTTCATGGCAGTGTGCGCACTACACAACGCGTCCGCGAGCTCTCGGTGTGGGAGCGGTGACGTCACCGCGCTGCTTCTATTTACTAGATTCTTCGGAGACCCGCTTTGCGCATGCGCGCCGCGCTCCCTCCTCAACGAGAGCGTGTTTGATGGTGTGCGATCAAAACATCGACAAAAAAAAGGGGGGGGGGACGCATCAAAAAGTGTGTATTGGGTTCATCCGAATAGAAATGTAATTAAAACGTTAGATTAGTAACGTAAACGAATAATATTACATATGTGACACTTGACCACACAACCAGTCATAAGGGTCATTTTTTTTCAAATTGGGATTTATACATCATCTGGAAGCTGAATAAATAAGCTTTCCATTGATGTATGGTTTGTTAGGATAGGATTTGACCGAATCTGAGGGTGCAAAATAATCCAAATATTGAGAAAATCGCCTTTAAAGTTGTCCAAATGAAATTCTATCGATATTTTTGATCCATAATGTATTGTTCGCTATTGCTACAAATATACCTGTGCTCCAGGGACACATATTTTACTCTCTTGACAGAAAGATCGATTGGGTTTCCTACTATACAGTTTAATTTTCCAGTCATACATGTGTTAATATTTTGGATAAAATGTTGAACTCAGACGTTTTAAAGATGGAAATCTTTGATCAAACAGAATATGACTCATTTTATAGCTTTTCTGGGTTGCCAATATCTCTTTCCATCCTGATAGTCTTTGATAATATCCATAAAACAATGAAATCATTCTCAAGTAACTCTCAAGTGCAAACAACAGGTGAATTCAGGTAAACTGGGACACATTTTACCACTGAGATGACTGAAAACAAAATGTCCAAAAAGTTATTTTGAATTATTATTTGGCTTGTCAGTCCTAATACAGTATACATCATGTTTGAGATTATCAAAATGTCAAAACATGGTTAAGAAACAAGACAATGAATTTCTATCCTCATGTAATCTGTCAATCCCTCAGCGAGCAACTTTAGCTCTTTATTTCTATCCTGTCTGGCATCCAATTTTGTGTAAATAATTAAATTAAATTAAATCGTTCTCCAGGAACAAACAGCATTTGCAAATTATTTATTTTGAGTTATTAGTTGTTTTGTCAGTCTAACACATTCCATCCTGTTTGAAATTAATGATCAATTTCAAAACTTACATCCTTTGAGCAAATTTGGCTCTTTATTTCTATCCTGTCTGACGTCCAATTTCGTTTAAGTAACCAACTTTTATTGACTTTTAAAGGTTGTAGAGTTCACACGGTTCTGCAAAGCAGCAATGACCCAACTGGAGATCCAATGCAATGGTAACTGGTTGCACAAAACCATTTTAAGTGCACTACTGATGGCTGTGAGTAAATGGGATTTTAAAATCCTCACATTCCAGTGCGCCTGCCAATGCAAAGTCACGCGCCACTGCATCCCTTTAACTCTTCCATAGCCTCAAAGGCAAAAAAAACAAAACAACCACAGGAATGAGCTTCTGACTTCCCAGCAGTTCTTAGGGAATTTTTACTGATCTAATCAGTGGTGCACTTGGGAGCTGTGTGTGTCTGGAATATCTACGCTGGTAGATTATTCATCCGTTCTGGACTTCGTTCAGACTCAAAGCCTGATTCATGCCTGCCAAGAGCATGTGATTCATGACGGCTGGCAAAATTATGGAAAGTCCCTTAGCGAAGACCATGTGGTTCCGCCTTTCCAAATTTTTGTATTTATTTTCATGCATTTATGCATGACCGAAAGTGAGTTGGCCAATAATTTTGTTTGGCTGCATGTAGGTCATAGGTGCAGCTATTCCAAAGTGAAAGCAAAAATTACAATTATGTTGCACAGTGAAATAGGGAATTATGTCAGCATTGCAGCAACACAGTTTTTCCCCTCTCTCCGTCTGTCTGAGCGTCTTTCCCATCAGCACACAAAGCTGATTTTCTCGGGCGAGGCGCTTCAGGAGTGGGGCTTGTTTTTGCAGGCACTCATGAGGAAGTAAGAGAGTTAGGCACGTACCTCACCCATCCGTGGAAAAACAAACCAAGCCTAAACTGGCAGCAGGCCAGAGATCCGTGAACATGCTCTGCTGGACGAGTCGCTGCAAAGCCAAAAACACGCTGACAGCGAGTGCATGTTGGGCGCAGCCCAGAAACATGATCATTGCTGCTTTTTTGCATTTCTGTTTTGACAGCAGAAGTTACAGCAGGTGGTCAGGAAAGGGAGCGTGCTGCTATAATGTCTAAAACCAAGATTAAAGGAAACTATGTAAATGCATGGGTCATGTAAATGTCCTTCTCGAACTACGCCAAAGGTGATGCAACGTGTAACATTACACCTATCAATGCACCACCATGACTTTCAACATGCATTCAGTTCCTCCTAAACACACGAGTCAACAACAGCAGGGAAGTGAAGTGACATTCAGCCAAGTATGGTAACCCATACTCGGAATTCGTGCTCTGCATTTAACCCATCCAACGTGCACACACACAGCAGTGAACACACACACAGCAGTGAACACACACACACCGTGAACACACACCCAAATGGAATGCATTGTTCAGTGGTATGGCTTTAAAGTGCAGCATAAACACTTTCTGCTCGACGTAATCCTCTCGAGTGACTAACGCGCGAGATTAGAGCACATGTTGCTCACTGGCATTTTCTCTGGGGTCAGACCTTTATGCAGGCTTTCCCTTGTCGTCATGCCAACAGGTTTTCTTGGTAAACCTCCCCCTCCTAAGGCTCTTAGGTAAGCTGGTTTAGGAGAATTGGAACATCCCTCACCTAAGGACTCACCTAAGAAACTCACCCCAGTTACCTTGATTGGACGGCTGGCTGATTTTATTTCTGTAGTCTTGTGAATCCGCTCCATATTGCGCAATCTACTTTACAGGGATATTGCGTGTAGACGGGCAGCAGACGTGTGGTTTACTAGTGCAGGGATTTGATGGGGGTTAATAGTGACCGACGTTTACTGGCACCCACAGAAAACAGGCCCATGTAGGTGAAATAAAACCCTAAAATAATAATAATCATAGTATACAGGAAAAAATATTGCGATTATATATCAGTTTGGATAACAAAATCTGCTAAATAAATAAATGTAAATGTATGTTATACATGATAAATACATCACAATAATATATTTTGTACACTAACAAATTTTGCACAACAACAAATAACGCAAGGAAATCTTTTTGAGTGTGTGTAGCCTATACAGTTAGATCCATGTATATTTAGACACTGACACAATTTTTAATTAGTTTAGCTGTTGACCCAAACATATTCAAGTTACAGTTATATAATAACTTAAAGTGCACACTCTGAGCTTTAATTTGAGGGTATTCTTATCACAATTGGAGGAAAGGTTAAAGAATTACAGCTCTTTAATATGTACCTCCCCCCTTTTTCAAGGGACCATTAGTAATTGGACAATTGACTCAAAAGCTGTTTCATGGACAGATGTGGGCCATTCCTTAATTATTTCTACATTAATTAAGCAGGTAAAAGATATGGAGTTGATTCTAAATGTGCCATTTGCATTTGGAATCTGTTGCTTTGAATCACATCATGCGGTCAAAGGATCTCTTCATGCGAGAGAAACAGATGATTGTTAGGCTTCAAAAAAAAAAAACAATCCACCAGAGAGATAGCAGGAGCATTAGGAGCGGCCAAATCAACAGTTTGGTACATTATGAGAAAAAAAAGGCACTGGTGAGCTCAGAAACATTAAAAGCTACCTGCAAAGCTCCTGAGAAACTCTGCTCAAGTGCACCGAGGGCAAAAGCTGCTTTAAACACAAAAGATGCTCACAACAAATGCTGATTTACTTTACTTAGTAGAAGTTAATTGAAAGAGAAACTCTATTTATGACATTGTTTTTGACAGCATCCTCATTTTACAGCATTTTTACTCAACTTTTACTTTGAACAGCATTGTAGCTTTGCAGGAGGTTTCTTGAAGCGTCTTGAAGACACAGTTGTTCTGGATTTAGTCTCAGTTTGTTCTGTTTCTTCATGTCATTCCAGACAGACTGATGATGATCAGATCAGATCTCAAACATCTCACTGGATTATTACTATTAATGACTAAATTAATGTTTGGAAATGTAAACTAATATTTCTGACACACTACAGCAAAATATATTTTTTTTAGCTGGTGAAAATACTAGTGTTATAATAATTACACATAATAACCACCATTATGTGTGTGTATACAGTATATTATTGTATTTCAGTTAACATTTTAGTTAAATTTAAGTTGATTTCAAGTACCATTTGTTTAATGGTTTTAGTTTTAGTTAACTATAACACTGATGCAAATCGAAAGATCAAATTATTCATATCAAATGAATAAGTATGACATCAGTACAAAAACATATTTAAGTTATGAAACACTTAGAACAATAAAACTAATTGATGAAGCACATTTGAAGTTGTAGTAAAATAGTTCATTTACACACACACACATCGGTTGAATTCTATATTAATCTATTATATAAATGAGCACTGTCCAGATGAGCACTGGGTAATTTTGTAATTTAATTCTAAATATTCAAAATAATCACAAATCTAATATCCAGTGTTTTCCCCTTCAGGAACTACTTAAGCAAAAGGAAAGCAGAGCAAGAAAATAATTTGGCGTTCCACAGACTTTAATAAGCCCCTTCTGAGGTTTGCTGGAATTATAGGCCAGACGGATCCATTGCACACGCGCTCTGACAGCAGGACCGAGAGCATGCGGCCCGCTTAGCTGAGTCACATGGGAAGAATTGGACAGATCCAGACCGGAGAGATCGGGTTAGATATGGAGAACAAGACGGGTCAGGTGTCTGGATGATCTCAGCCATCTGAGAACTGAGACAAAACTGTGCTGGAATGAGAAACTGTTTAATTAAATCAAACTCTGACCGGCTAGTTCACATGATCAATCCAAATTCATAACAGAACATGTTTGACTTGAAGCGTGCAAAGCATCTACCCAGATAACAAATTTAGCTTATTAAAAGCTAGTGCTGTCAAACGATTAATCGCAATTAATCGCATCCAATATAAACGTTTTTGTTAATAATATGTGTGTGCGTTGTGCATATTTTGTTATGTATCTATAAATACACACACATACAGCATATATTTAGAAAATATTTACGTGTATATATTTATATTCATATAATTATATGTAATTATATTCATATAATTATATTACATATATAAACATATGTAATATATAAACGTAACATATTTGTATTAAATACATGCATGTGTGTGTATTTATATATACATCATGAATATACACAGTACACACACATATATTATGTAAACAAAAACTTTTATATTGGATGCGATTAATCGCGATTAATCGTTTGCCAGCAATATTAAAAACGTTGTGAGAGCATTGTTTTGAAATGTTTCTCAAACATATATATGTCCAATTTTCTTGTGATTAGAACATTAAAGGTTACAGAAATACTTCTTCCAACATTTTGCAAGTTTCACCCAAAATATAATGTTTATAATATAACATTATTTGAACGATTATTTTTAATATTCTAAAAATTTTCAAATGTCCTGTTTTCTTCTCGTGGTTAGAACGCTATTTAAAGGTCACGAAAATATTTCTTCAAATATTTTATTATGCTTTTCTACCCCCCCCCCCCCCCAAAACAAATATTTGAACATTTATTGTTACTATTCGAGGAAAGTTAAAATGTCCAGTTTTCTTGTCGTGATTATAACGTTATTTAAAGGTTACATAAATGTTTCCTCCAACATTTTACTAATGTTTTCACCCCAAAAATGTTTATTTGAACATTAATTTTAATATTCTACAAATGGTGTAATTATGTGTTCTTGGTGTGATTAGAACGCTATTAAAAGATTGCACAAATGTTTCTTACATTTTACTAACTTTATTTTCAGCCAGAATATAATTATAAAGGAAAGTTAAAATGTCATTTTCTTGTTGTGATTATAACATTATTTAATAGTTTCTTGCAACATTCTACTGTTATTTTTAACCAAAATACAACAATATTTGAACATTTATTTTTAGTATTCTAAGAACGTTAAAATATCTAATGTGATTATAACGTTTCATCCAACATTTTCACCCAAAATCAAATACTGTTGTTTGAATGTTTATTTGTAATATTATAAGAATGCTAAAGGTCCTGTTTTCTTATAATTAGAATGCTATTTAAAATTTTGCAAAAAAAACAACAACATTTTACTAATGTTATTTCACCCAAAATGCAACATTATTTAAATGTTTATTTTTAACATTCTAAAAACGTTCAAATGTCCGGTTTTCTTTTCATGATTATAACGTTATTTAAAGATTACAAAAATGCTTCTTCCATCATTTTACTAACTTTATTTTAACCCCAAATTATAACATTATTTGAATGTTTATTTTTAATATCCTAAATTTTAAAAAAAGTATAGTTTTCTTATTGTGACTTAGATATAGTTTCTTTGAATGTTGAACATAAACAACATAATAAATGAGAATGTTGTTCTAAGAACATTATCTCCCAACATTATGACAACGTATATCAAATATAATAAAGTTATACAAATATTCCATAAATATCACTATAAGAACATTTTGTCCTAACATTTTTATAACTTTTATAAAATGTTGTGTAGTGTAGTAAGAGTTAGATTATTGTGAAGTGATGCAATGTGATGAATCTCATCCGAGAGAGAGAACGCTCACAGATCCTGTGTTAATCACACACACTGCGTCCCTTTAATAATTCAACAAAAAGCTTTGTACAGCACGCTTTGATGTGCTAAAGCTGTTTAATATTTAAATAGCACATTTTCCAATTAAGCATTCCTAATTTAATCTTCGTGTAGACAGAAAA
Source organism: Barbus barbus (assembly GCF_936440315.1). Lineage (NCBI taxonomy): Eukaryota > Metazoa > Chordata > Actinopteri > Cypriniformes > Cyprinidae > Barbus > Barbus barbus. The sequence continues at coordinate 1,420,537 of NC_136763.1, forward strand.
GGTGCTTGCTGCGTGCTGAATAGTGAATTGTACAAATAGCATTTAATGTGAATAACTTAATCCAGCCGAGTACTTCTATTAACCATGATGACTTTTCTCAAAACCAGTTGGTGTGCTGAATGCGCGTGCATGGAAATGAAACCAATCAGGGATGTAATTGCATGTTCTGGTTATGTTATGAACATTACCTCTTGCTCAGTAAGAGTCTCGCCTCTGATTGGTTGGCTCGTCGCACAGGAAGGCGTAGCTATGGAGACCACGGCCTTATCTGGATAGCCTTTGTGACTAACCACTTCCTGTTTACAATGTTTTGGTCGCATTCCCTTTTCATGTGAACAGACCTCCCGTGCAGTGAAATACGACAGGAAACTGCACAGGGTCGCCACGTTTGGTTCTTGTCTAAATGCACAAGCCTTTGATTTAATGCATGCGCTAGATTTCCGCATGCCTGCTGCTGAGTGTGCACGCAGTAAATCTCAGCATCACCTCGATGGGACGCTGTTAAAGGGCGGGACAGAAATAAATATTTCTCTCAGAGTAATCAGCGCAGAAACATGCCACACTGGGGAAAAGATAAACAACTGTGCATCTCGCAGAGATCAATGCAAAGGATGTCAGCCGCACACATTTGTCCTGCTGACAGTCATCGCATTTTATAATGTTTAGCGTTAACCCGTAAATATCAGTGTGCTAGACTCGAAAAGAAGAGGAAGTTTTACGCTGGAGCGCTACCGATGCACTGACTTAACCTTCATGAAAGCATAATGCATTCGGGTCCATTTTGACCCGGAAGTGATACATACAAATTTCTAAAAAGTGCATAGTTTTTAGTAAGGTAACGAAACTTTACAAATTGCAAATGCTTTAAGACCCTCAAAATACACATCATCCCATTTTTCAGATTGTTTACAACTATTTTCTAAGAGACATAACCAATAAAAAAAAGTTACGTTTCGTATTCGGGTCATTTTTGACCCGGATATGTATGGAGTGCCATTAGTATCAAAAATACTTTTTGTAAAATTATCTGCGAAGTTATATTAGTGTCAAAAACTTTTGTAAAATATATTTAGCCTTTTCTTTGTGTCTCACACACTCAGTTTTGTTGTTGAACATAAATATGTTCATCTATTGACGAAGTAGCATGGAGCGGCATTAAAAAAATAGTTCACTTTTTTTAATCTAAAAGTGAAAGTTTATGCAACTATATGAGATTTGAAAACTTTTAGAGTAATATTTTTGTTAGATATAAATATGTAGGTTGCATAAATCTGGACTGTTTTTGAGCAATCACGAGTTGTAAATTCAAAGGAATTTAACTGAATTCCATTGATTCCAATGGGGTTAATTATTCTCAGATTACATGTTCTTATAAATTTCATACAATGATATATTTATATAAGATTTCTCAGCAATATTGAAAAAAATATGTATATATTTTGCATCATTTTTTTGTTGTTGTGGTTCATGTGTAATTTGAAATTTTAAACAGTTTCAACTTACTGATCAGATACAATGTTTTAGCTGAAAAATATGACAATATTATTACTATTATTTTCAACTGTTTTTGGAAATAACAATTGTTTGGGTCCAAATGGACTCGGAATGTGAAAATAATCTACAGATTTTGAATGCATTATGAGGGTTAAAGAGGCACAGTTTGTGGAAAGAGTTTTGCGTGACGTGTAGCTGCAGATTGAATCGCTCTGTGTTTTTATGTCAGTCTGTCTCTCTTTCCCTCCTCTCGATCTCGCCATAATCCTCTTTGCAGGCCTGGAAACTGGAGTGGCGTGCTTCCAAGGCAAAGGTTGATGGGAAAACGTGCGTGCTGCCAAGCGTGCCCCAGTTGCCGGCGTTAGAAGCACACACATCTTTGTTCTCTGAGACCTGGTGTCCCGCCAGAAGCCTCATTTCTGTCTCTGCATTATGGCTGCCTTGGACGCACACCAAACTAACGCAAGCACGCAGACTCTCCCACTTCTTTTCTCTCTCTCGCTCGCTTGTGTTTTTTTGGTTGTGTTTTGGCCTTTTTCTCTCGCAGCGCCAGCATCCATCGCATCACTCCGCTGCCAAACCTTCTGCAGCCAATGAGTCACCAGAGATTCCAGCTGCGGCGCATCTGCTGGAGAACAACAACAATACAATCCATTAAATATGATAATATCATGAAATCTTACATTCTTAATGCATGCTCCTTATCATGCACAATCCATCAGTGCATATTATTCTGAAGAAAAAATGTTCAATGCAGTAGCTTTCACAAACTATTTGACTCCAAACCCAATGACTTTTACAGTTCTTCGTGGGATAAAAATATTTTTTCACTTACATTTTCTTCCTGATAAAAATATTTTAGAGCTTGGCATGACTAGAAAAATGAATAGTTATTAAACAATTTTTTTTTTTAATTTACATGACTTTCAAGGTCTAAAAATTAGACACTACCAGTCAAAAGGTTTTTGAGTTTTTACGTCTCTTTTGCTCACCAAGGCTGCATTTATTTGATAAAAAATACAGTAAAAATTGTGAATTCAAAATAGCTGCTGTCTATGTGAATATCTCTTAAAATGCAATTTATTTCTGTGATCAAAGCTGAATTTTAAGCATCATTTCTCCAGTTTTCAGTGTCACATGATCCTTCAGAAATCATTCTAATATGCCGACTTGCATATTACATTAAATCTTAATTATTTTGATGGCATGTATATACAATATTGTGTTTTCCCAAGACAAATAAATAAATAAATAAAATAAAACAAAAATAAAAACATTTAAAATTATTATATTAATAACAATTTATTAATAATATAATATACATATTTATGAAACATTGTATTAATAATATTATATTTATTTTTAATTGTTTAATCAGCTTTGTGAGAACTACTGATCTAATGGTTATAATTAAGTCCGGCCTCACATTTTATTTTCTGCCAAATATGAAAGTAAAATGGCTTGTGAGTGCTGTCGCTGTAAATTATATTGAGAATGCACTCAAATAGATCATATTTTCTGAGCTGAAACATCTATTGTCTGCTGTAGTCTGTTGTTCTACAGTATGATTCAGTTCCTGATTCTCATCTAGAGCCAAACGAGGTTAAACACAAAACAGATCGAGACTGATGTCATGATGACATGATCTATTATCGAGGCCGGCGGTGTTTAGGCGACAGGCTCGTATTACAGCGTCCGTCTGTTTCTGTGGATTTCTCCATGTGCTCATTTGTTCCTGGAGAAAAACTTTAAACTCATCAACAATCCTCACTTGAACTGTGTTCATTTTTCCTCTTTTCCCCGGAGCATCTGATGGGAAGGCAGATGTCTTTGTTCTTGTTTACTTTCCCCACTTCCCTGGTTTTTTCCTCTCTAAACTCTGCAAAGGTAACCGACATTAGCAGTTTTCACATGGCTTCCAAAAATAACAGGAGCACAGCACAGCAAAGTTCAGAGTGATGTAACCGAGCCCTGAAGCGAGAATGACACATAATGACAGCTTATGTAACGTCCAGACAGACTGCCATTTCTCTGCTCTCTCTCTGGGTTTAGTGACAACACAACTTGACATTTATCCTTCCACAAGCCAGGAATTTCTCTATGGTTCACCTCGTGATTCATTTGGAAATGGGGTTTTTCTAGGTTAATCAGTGGTGTTTAATAAGTCAAGCATCACTTTTACTGTTACTGTTAATGATCAAACCTCCGGAACGGAGTCTGAAAGTTCAGCATTTGTGCTCCAGACGTGAATGATTACTGGCATCATGTTCACCTTTTTTTCACCAGGAAAAACCCACATTAAATGAGGAACCCGAGACCAAAAGAGGCCCAGAGTAATGTTTTAGTAACAGTAAAGTTGCAAACTTGTGAGTTACTGTAGTATTTTTTGGTCTACTGCTGTTTTAGACCAGTGGTTCTCAACAAGGGATTTAATTCATTCAAGATCAGTCAAAATAATTTAAAACAAAACAAGTGTTAAAATACGCCAAAACAACTCAAAAATCAATATGTATATACTATTATAACAAAGGGTTTCTGCAGCTTGATATATGAGGTCATTCCAAAAATATGATTTCTAAACCTGGAAGTCATGTAAATTAATAATTGAAAAAATATATATATATAATAAATAAAAGGAAGTCATGTAAATTAATAAAATGTAAAAAAGTTATCAAAAAATAAATTGAAGTTATGTGAATTAATAAAATGTAAAAAAAAAAAAATAATTAAATGGAAGTCATGCAAATTAATAACATTAAAAAAAATACAAATAAATTGAAGTTATGTAAATTAACAATAAAAATAATGGAAGTCACGTAAATAAATAAAATTAAATTAAAATGTAAAAAAAAGAAAGTAAATCATGAAATCATGTAAATTCAACACATTTTAAAATTCCATAGACATTTTAATAAAGAATAAACACATTTATTTGTATAGTGCTTTTCATAAAAACACAATTTCAAAGCAGCTTTACAGAAAATCATGATGTTGAGATATTTCACAACAATATAAACAGTAGAATGTAAAAAAAATAATTTTTTATTTCAAAATAAATAAAAACAAGGATTATTGGAGTATGTTTTACAAGAAAATACTATTTCAGTCTTTCTACTTAAAAATTTAATTTTTTAATTCAATGTGTTTCTTTACGTTTCTTTGTAATTATTGGTGAAATTTACTATTGTTTTGGTCAGTTTTCTGCTTACTGTAGTTATGCCAAACTATACAATTTTTAATAGACCAAAAATTGTACAATAAAATATAATAATAATAACAATAATAATAAATAAATACATTAAAATTAAAATGATTTGTTAAAGAGTCGTAATCTTAAATTTAATTTACAGAAACGATTGTTGGACTTTCGTGTATTGTTGTGAGTCAAAAAGGTTGAGAACGGCTGCTCTTGTTCATTTAATTGATGTTTTTGATGCAGATAAATCATGTTGTGTGCTGTTCTTGTCTCTCTTATCGGTGCGGTTTGGGCAGCAGACCTCATGTTGAGAAACACTTCTCGGACACGTCTCTCATGAATCAGTATCTGGACTGGTTTCCCTCTGCGTCTGTCATCCGGACCAGATTAGGATCCTGACCGCAGAATGCCAGCGAGAGTTTGATCTGCTCCTCTCGTTGACTGCAGATGGAAAAGGCCTGGAGTGAACGAGACGCTTGAAGATCAGTTTGAAACAAAAAGCGTTGGATTTCCTGAAGCAGATCATTTGAATGGCCTTCTATCTTTATTCGCTCTTCCTTATCTCTGAGATGATCGTCCATCTATATTTACATGCATTTAGCAGCCGTATGACTTTGTCAATATTTGTAAAATACAACGTCAGGTTTATAATGTGCGCTTGCTAAACCACAACTTATCATTTTAAAAAGAATATTATGAAACTCTGTGTCCTGAGATGAATGATCTGTGTTTCTCGAGCACTAAATCAGTATATTAGAATGATTTCTGAAGATCATGTGACACTGAAGACTGGAGTAATGATGCTGGAAATACAGAAATAAATTACATTTTAACAGATTTTCACATAGAAAACAGCTATTTTGAATTCTAAAAATATTTCACAATTTTTTACTGTATTTTTACAGATCAAACAAATGCAGCCCTGGAGAGAAGAAGAGATTTTGTCTGCACTTCCTCTATCTGTTTTTCAGGCGTGTCCTGTGTGAGTGTATCTGTGACATGTTCTCTCTCTCTCTGCTGATCAGTTTGACGCTCACTGAAGCGGGATCAGAGTACACCAGGTGCCCTTGGCCAGACAGATAAGCTGCAGTAATATGATTACACGTCCTGCATTGTGCAACCCATGACTCAACCTCTAATTACAACTGTGCAGGTCAGTGTGTGTGTGTGTGTGTGAGGCCCTGTCCGAGCCTTTACTGTGAACCGCGCAGAATTCACTGGAAACCACATGCGCGTAAACACAGCAGGTTGCGCAACACGTGTAGTACATTTACTGTAAACACAAATGGGGAAATAAAATCACTCATGCATGCCACATAAGCCAAACTAGAGTATTTACACTCACCAGTGTTTCATAACCAGGATCATTTATGCCTACATAATGAGCGGTTTTACCACTTTAAGAAGGAAGCTGGTAGATTAATTGTTCAGAGCTTGTTCCATTTAACTAACATTATATCACCACAAAGAGCCGATTTACATGTATCTGCTTCGTTTTTCATGAAATGCTTTAGATCAGTGATTACAACACAGTATTTGATGACAAAGCTGCTAACTGTGTTACTATGTATCATTTAACCACAATTATTCTGTGATTCCAGAAGTTTCAGGAACTGTGCTGTGTTTAATAAAATGAAAGCTGCTGAGGGGGAAAAATAAAAAAAACGAAAGCAATATTCAGCTATATACGTTTTTTTAAAAGCATTTTAATTAACTTAATTTAAACAATTCAAGTCATCCCACAGCCCTCCTAACTGAGAACCACTGCTTTAGACCAGGGCAATTAAAACTGTAAAACTAAAATTATTTTAATGTTTATATTCAAATTTATTATTAAATATAAAATATAATGTTGTTAAATAAAAAACACATTTTCAGCTAATTTGCCAAGGCAACATTTCCCTTTTTCATTTAGATTAACTTGAATAAAACAACTAAACTTAAACTAATAAATGAAAATGAATAAAAAATAGATATTTTAAAAAATAAAAAACAACAAAATTCAAAAAATTTTAACAAAAATTTGTAAAATATATAACGTCTAATTTAAAATATTAATAAAAACTATAATAGTATGTCAGTGATACAAAAAAACAACAACACTGCTTTACACGAGGTTAACTAAAACTAAAACCATAAAAACCATTTTCATTATTTTAAATAAAATAAACATTAACTGAAATAAAATAAAATATATACAAATTGAATTCATACATTTAATTGCTTAACTTGAACTACTAAAATAAATAAAAATAAATAAATAAATAAAAATTTTAAATAATTTTTTTTAAATGTGGCAAAAGCAGAAAACAAAATGACTAAAAATGTAGCTAAAATTAAATAAAAGTGAAAACAAAATCTAAAAATAAAATGCAATTAAAAAATATTAACAAAAGCTATAACAGCATATCAATTAAATAAAATAGTAGCTTTAGACACAAACAAGACAATCTTTTACAAACAGTAAAAGAGCAGAGATATCAAATTAATATGGAATAGTATATGAGAAATGTTTGAGTTCATATTGAGATCTGTGACTTTCTGATTACGTTTTAGAGAACTCTTGAGGTTACTAAAGTCTTTTTCTGACATCTAACAAGAGGATTTTATTCTCCATCTGCTCTCCTTTAATCCTATTACTATCTGAGACTACTGAGACATTAAAGAGGTTTGAACGCTCGCTGACTTCTCTCCTACCGTAGTAAAACATTAAACCGCACGGTCTCTGTCTGTTTCCAGGTAAACCACGGCTCCTAACGCTCTGAATGGAATCCATATATGTGTCCCTGGAGCACAAAAGCAGTCATGAGTAACACAGGTATATTTGTAGCAATAGACAACAATACATTGTATGGATCAAAATTATACATTTCTCTTTTATGCCAAAAATCATTAGGATATTAAGATCATGTTCCATGAAGATATTTTGTAGATTTCCTACCGTAAATATATTAAAACTTAATATTTGATTAGTAATATGCATTGCTAAGAACTTCATTTGAACAACTTTAAAGGAGATTTTCTCAATATTTAGATTTTTTTGCACTGTCAGATTCCAGATTTTATCTTGATTTTAACGGTAAAAGACTGTAAAAATGCTACAGAAAAAACTATTATTTGGTTAGCGGTACGTTCCCCTACTATATACGGTGAAAAACTGTATTGCACATTACATGTAATTTTATGGTAATATACAGTTTTTGGAAGTGAAAAAGAATGTATAAGTGACATTTCCAGAATTCCCTGCGTTACATTTCAAATTTGATGTTTTTTAGTTGAAATAACTATGTTTCTTCTTACTAGTAACGTTTATTAGGGTTGTATGTTACACCTAATGTTTTTAAATGTCACTTCACTAAATCCTAAAATGTTACTACCGTCTTTTTTTACAGTAAATTTCTGGCAACCACAGCTGGAAGTTTTTTACCGTAATTTTTTTTACAGTGTAAACATGTACTGTGGTAACTCCATGGTATGTTGAAGTGCAAACTCCACACATCAAAAGACGCTGCTGTTGATTTATTATCACAGCTGCAAACGGCAGAAAACATGAACAGCTTTATTCTGGGTCACGCTGACCGAGCGAGTTTCACACTGTGAAGAACAATTAGAGATTGAACAAATGAAATTCTTCCATCATAAAGACCTCAGCAAAACACACACGCTGTGACCCGCCGACCCGTGCATGCTTTTCTCTCCTGTTAAACCATACAGCATGCATGCATGAATCAAATCTTTCAAATCTTTCAAATAAAATGTTTTGTGCAATAAATAAACATCTAAATCTTCCGTCAAACTATGTATCACATCAAACCAAATATTATATGAAAATATTTAAAACATCAAATGCATATGAAAGGCATATATATTCAAATGTGCAAATACTATTGAAATGATCTGGTATAGGACTTCCTTTAAAACATTTTCACTCAGAAATTGCTTGTAAATTTTAGAAATAATTACAAAAAATGCCAAGTTACGCACTGAATAAAATGTGAAACTTTAAAGTAGAAAAACTTACATTTTCTTGTAAAACATATTCCAGTAATCTTTGTTTAATTTATAACTTTGAATTTATTTACTTTTTACAGTATGGAACCGCTGTATTCATCCATTTGAAAAAAGTTTGGTTTAATAAATAAACATATTAATGCAAATATATTTTTGGTTTTGGTTACATAATTCGTCTGTCAAACAAAAATGCTTTTTGGAAACTCATTCATTAAATTATAATTTTTTTATGTTTAAATTTTTTTCTCTCCTTAAACAACACACATATATATATATATATATATATATATATATATATATATATATATATATATATATATATATATATATATATATGTGTGAGTGTGTGTGTGTGTGATTCAGTGTCCAAATACCGTTGTATTTCATCTGTTTAAAGAGTTTGGTTTAATTAATAAACATATAAATGCAAATAGACATTCTTTTTGGTCACTTGAGTTAATTGGTAGTATTTGTATGAGGAAACCAATGTGCACATTTTTGTGTGAGGAGTCATTAAATGTGGAAAGATTTTTGTGGAAAGGTGACATACTTCAGGCTCTCAGACTAAATGAAGTCAGGAAAACAACTCTCTCTTTTTCTGGCTTTGTTTCTTTAAAAACAGGGAGGGGCGGAGCCAGCTAATGGTGACACTCAGTTAAACAAATGAGCAGAGGGGGTGGATCACAAATGGGGCGGAGCCAGAGCCACAAACAGACACGCCCACACACAAGCAGTGAGAGTTCAGACTGACTCAGCGTTTCTGAGTGGCATAGTTCATCACACACACACACACACACACACACACACACACACACACACACACACACACAGAGAGTAAACAGCCCAAAGGTGCGTCACAGCCTTCATAGGTTACTGACCTGAAATATGCCTGACGGGAGAGCAGGAGGTTTAGCGTGACAGAAATAGAGAATTAGCTGCTGAGAACAGAAGTGTTTGAAGAGGATCAGCAGGCTTTGAGAAAACCAGAACAAATAAACACTGAATTCCCCGTCCACCACACTAAACCAGCATACCACAACATTACAAAATATATAACAGACATGCATCACTACTCACTGAATATCCTGTCATAACACTCAAATCAAGTATCACATGATATTTGGCATCAAACCTGAGGCCATATTTTGTTCACATTAAACATCATATGAAGACTTGGAATATAGATGCACAAAATGCTAGTGTAAATATGTAAATTAGATAGATAGATAGATAGATAGATAGATAGATAGATAGATAGATAGATAGATAGATAGATAGATAGATAGATAGATAGATAGATAGATAGAATTTTTTATTTATTTAAATCATATATAATTACATATAATTTTAATCTACATTTGGATCTATATTTTGAGTTATATTTGACATTTTTAAATGTTTCAACATACATAAAAAATGTTTTTTTTTTTATGAATATAACTGTCATTAAAAATGTACTAATTTTACTAAATAAATAAATAAATTTAAGTTAATTTAAGTTAATTTAATTACAAATTTAAAAAACAAAAATCTAAATATTTCCTCATAAATTTTTGGCCTATTATATATATATATATATATATATATATATATTACACACACACACACTTTTTGCTTCAACCCAAAATGTGTTTTAAGATTGGAAATGTGCTTCCTTGGTGCTTGAAGTACATTTTATAATATTTATTTAGCATTTGAATGTTTAAATCTGAAGCTATAATGTATATTTTGTATATTATACTGTATATTTAGCATATATTCTGCATATATTTTGTCTAGAAACAATATATTTTTGCATTATCAGCCATTATCAGATTTTATTGTGGATATTAAATATATTATTCAACTATTCATTCACTTTTTCACACAGGAAACGTAACGACATACAGGTAAATAATGACTGAATTTCTGTTTTTTTTTTTTTTTTTTACTGCTTCTTTAAAGCTCTCTATAACCTTGTTCTGTAAAAATTTGAGAAGTGATTATGTCAGTGGAACGTGATCCAGATGTCTCCTGCATCCCTGCAGATTCATGCTCTGTTTTTTGAAGTATCACAGCAGGAGCGGCTCGGAGTGACCCAGATCTGTAGAGGAGCGGCGGGACACAATGACAGACAGAAATGCGGCTTATTTTACTGTTGCACATGCTAGGATGATCAAATATCACCATATATATTGTGGTTGCACTCTATTTTACGTAAAAGGTTTCTTTTAGCCTCACTGTAGTGCATTGCTGGTCGTAAATAATATTCAACCAATAAAGGGCATGGCATCAGCAGGGTGGCTGCAGTAATGTCAATATACTGTATGTAATACAACAAAATCACATCAGACACACACACTGATGCATTTGCTTGTAAGTATTAGTATGTAGCTAAGTCGTTATCTTAAAATGTATTATTCACTTCAAGTCAAAATATTGTGGCAGTTCAGAAAACTTCATCCATTACGCAAAGGATTATGGGTAATATCAAAAAGACTATTAAGATAAAAAATAAGAATATTTTTTTAAAGACATATTAATCTGGTTTCAGTCAAACCCATACAGCAAAATAAATAAATAAAAATATATACAAATATATACATTTATTTAAATATAGGCCTTTTTAAATGTTATATAATTTTTTTTTAATTATATTTTTAAATGTATTTCAAAATATACAACAAATTACAAAAATATTGACTAATATATAAATATATATAAACAAATAATTCATGAATATCAACATTAAAAAAAAAAGAATTGTAATAGATTTTTGGGAAAGTTCTGTAAAAAAATATTTTCAAAGGCAATATATTAATATTTTCCAAAATATTTTAAATATATATATTTTGCATTCACTCGAAATTTATTTTAATATCGGAAATGTATTTTCTCGGCCCTTGAAGCACATTTTCTAATATTCATTTAGCATTTGAAGAACAAAATTAATCTTAAAACATGCTGTTTATAATACATTTAGCATATAATCTATATATATTTTGGCATGAAAAATGAGTTTTCAGCATGTTTTGGTAAACAAAGCATTTGTGGATTTTAAATAAATGATTGAAACAAACATTTTGGAGTTATTCAGTTATACAGGAGCTACTTGTATGTTTATAGGTTACATTTTGGTTTGTTACCAAGAAGGCCATTGGGTTCCTGTAAACTTGTAAAACAAAAACCACCATAAATAATCCTGAGCTGTTTCCAATTTACTATGATTTCAGACACACTAATCTTAATCTCAGATACTATTTATGATGTTTAATATGTGAATCGGACCACAGCTCTGGTCTCTCACAGAAAGCCGTTTCATCTGGTCATGACATTTCCCATGAGCCTCCACTACTGTGATGCATTCACTGGATCTCTGTGCACTTTACTCTCTCAGTCCTCTCTCATCCGCCTGACTTGTTTCCATTCACCACAATGCAGATACTGCTCATTCAAAGTGAAACCGATGACCAGGACGTCATGGATTTGTGTGTGTGATTCACAGCAGACACAATATTCACGGGCACAAGCAGTACAGATCACATCCAAACACACACACACACACACACACACACGTCTGTCCTCTATCTGCTGATATGCTTCTGTAATCACTACAGCGGGAACATCCGGTGCACTATCACATCCGTTTGGAGCTCAACATCAAGGGCAGCAGAAAGAAAAGCTCAAGACAACCTTAAGACCTCTGGCTGCAGTCAGAGTGAAAAAAAACAAAACATCTAAATGACCTGGTTTTATTCAAGTCAAGAATACTATTTAACATCACTGAATACACCTAAATACTAGAGGGGCAACAATACAGTTAGCCTACGGTTAAATACGGACCTTGGTTTTTTAACCACGGTTTTAGTTCGGTTTGGTTCTGATGGCTGGGCACATCAGAGTGTTTTTTTGCAACAAATTAACAAACAAAAATAATCGGAAATATATATATTTTTTTTCTCCCAATTTTTTACCAAAATAGGATGGATTGGCCATTATTGAGCACTATACACACATAATGTGTGTTTCATTCATACTGGTAGCCAGAGGGCGCCCTCGCGCAGAAAATTCACATATGCATCACAGAAGTAATAGAACTCATGACATTCCAGGAAATCCCTAGCATGGATATGGGCATCACTCTCGCTGTGAACTGAATAAAAAGAAGAAATAACGTTAAATGTTTTGAATGATGAAACGAAAATGACAATAAACTGCGTTCTTCAAGCCATTTAGGGTATTTTCCCAATGATTAAGTATATCTGTAAGCCACTGCTATTCGACATAGCCTTTTTTACAGTATAGAATATACTTTCTGCCTCATTTTTTATCAATGAAAATAACACATGCTATAATCTCACTTATATTTTGTGCACTGTTTTTCAGTTTGCTTGAAATTGCCCTTATGTCCCTTAAATTACCATTTTTGCAATATGTAATCAGTTACAACCCAGCACTGATAAAGCATACATTAAGCATAGTTTTTCTCACATTTTATAGATAATAATGTAATTTCTCAATTGTTTATTCCAAGGCTATAATAATGAGAACAAACTGATACTTTTGCTAAATTTAAACATATTTTGTTCTTAACAATATCTTAAAATGTACACATATTTGCCTATATACTACCCATAAATGCAAATCTGAGTATATTTTGAAATATTATTGAAAACATTTTTTTTTTAGCAAATTCTTTTCGTTACACAATTTCTGAAAGCTGACATTCAAACAGCAGAAGCACACAACAAATCTACAAAACCATACACTAATTATCTGCCTTTGACTCAGTTTTCAATTTCATAAAACACTTTTTGCAAAACACAACACACAACTCTCTAACACACACAAATCTAACAGTAATGAATATTATGGCAAAGGTGTTTGCAAATAGGGAAGTCGTGGCCTAATGGTTAGAGAGTTGGACTCGTAATCCAAAGGTTGTGGGTTCGAGTCTCGGGCCGGCAGGGATTGTAGGTGGGGGGGAGTGAATGTCCAGCGCTCTCTCCACCCTCAATACCACGACTGAGGTGCCCTTGAGCAATTGGCTGCCCACTGCTCCGGGTGTGTGTTCACGGTGTGTGTGTGTTCACTGCTGTGTGTGTGCACGTTGGATGGGTTAAATGCAGAGCACGAACTCTGAGTATGGGTCACCATACTTGGCTGTATGTCACTTCACTTTCAAATGTTTGCTTTTGAGATGTGTTTGTGATATTTCGAATGCAGTGCTTAATTTTGCAAGAGATGTGAGGCATTTTGCATTTTGTGTGCAATTCTTGAAACGCTCATATGTGTGTGCTGTGAGACGACTGACATGCTGACACAAGCAAACAGCGGCTGCGACTGTGTGAATGACGACTCATTGAAAACTCCCGTCTGCCTGCGTCTGACTCACTACTGATGCAATCGCGCACACACACACACACACACACACACACACACACACACACACACTGTGATGTGCTTCATTCCTTTAGGGCTTTACTGTGGCCTATTTTCTGTCTGATTGTGTGGCGCTGGGAAACTCCTCCACTGCATGGCTCTGTTCTAATATTTATCTCATGAGCTGAAGGCTAGAAAACGTGGTTTGTAATAATAATAAAATCATGAATCGGAATCTGGTCTATGAACTTCCATCAACTCACCACCAGAGGTCACTCGCTCACCACATGGACTCTTGCACCACACTAACTGTTACATGCCACCTCAGACTACAATTCCCATCATCCATTGCACTGACGATACACACAGCTGATTGCACTGATCACACACCCTACATAAACCATGGACTTCCTCTTCCTCTCTGCCGAGTATTGTATTGCGTTTATCACTCCCCTAGTGTTAGCTGCCTTACCGAGCCATTCTGTGTTTTTCTGTTTAGTTCCAGTATTGTTCTGCATTTATAACTCTCCTAGTTTTAGCTGCGATACGGAACCCACTTTGTTGTCATAGTCTTGCCTTGTGTGTTTTTCTAGTGTTTTGATTCTTGCCCGCGTTTCCTGGATTTACCCTTTGCCTTGCCGTTTGGCCTCTGTTTGCACCTCTCTTGGACTACTGCTCGTATACCTGGATTATCTCTCTGCCTTGCCCTGTTGGATATTGTTCGCCGATCGTCGACTCTCGCTAGCCCTAGGATTGCTCTGTGTCTTGCCCGTACCATACCTGTTTACCGTTGTTTGACCCTGCCTGTTAATTGACTATGTTTATAAATAAAAGATTGCACTTGGATCCGCACGTCTCACGTCTTGTTCGCCCCGTTACAATGCCGCTGTAAGCTTTTCTTTTTCCTTTGTTTTCACTCGCGGTCTTCTAACATCATTACAACACACATTACATTCCGTATTTTTTGGTACACTTATTTTATGTGTATTTGGCGCCACCTATTGTTGTAGGTGTATTATTGACATGTCAAAGTCTAGACCTTGAATATAAGACGACCACGTTTTTTCAGATGCATTTCCAAGAAAAAAACATTGTCTTATATTCGGGTCAATACGGTAATCAAAGTCGTAAGATCTTTGTTCATCTTCGAAACACAAATTAAGATATTTTTGATAAATTCCGAGAGCTCTCTGACCCTCCCGTAGACAGCAAGTGTCCTAACATGACCAAGGCTCAGAAACTTAGCAAGGATCTTCCATGTGACATCATTGGTTCAACCGTAATTTTATGAAGCTACGAGAATACTTAGAAAACATGACACTTACAGGTGTCATGAGTCCGGGCCCTGCTCTTCTCCCGGTCGCCACCAGAGCTCTGACCTCGTCTTTTCCACGGCGCTCCCCTTAGCGTTCCGTGACAACAGGTTTGGAACGACATGAGGGTGAGAAATTAATGACAGAATTTCCATTTTTGGGTGAACTAACCCTTTAAACTGTTACTAAAATACAAACATAGAAAGGTTCCCCTACAACTCTGGAACTTAAAAAGTAAGAAAAAGTACATTTCTAACATCTGATTGGGCTTGAGCTTTGATATGCATCAGCGTTCACTCCCTCCACGCGTGTATTTTTGGAAATGAATATGCAGGCGTCACACCCATCGGCCCCTCTGACCTCACCGAACCGACCCATCTCCAGCCCTGGAAACCAGATCAAAGCTGTTCTCTGTGCGTTCCCACTGCGGCTGCTTCCCATGGTTCTCAGTGATTCATTGCAGAGATTTTCTTCTACAAATTAAACGTTTATTTTCAACGCGTCCTATTTTCAAGCCTGTGAACTGATGAGATTTCATTAGCAGCCACTTAGTAGACTGAGTCATGTGACTGATCTGAGAGTTTGTTTCTTCATCAGCTTTGGAGAAATGTAGCATTGCATCACTTGCTCAGCAATGGATCCTGCTTCCCTGTTTTTCTTTTTTGTTTGTTTTTTTGCTTTTTTAATATTATCATTATTACTTGCCAAATGAACTGAAGAGATTATTTCTGAATTCACCATTTGGTAAAAAAACCTTTAATAAATCATGAGTCGGTAAGTCGTGACTGGCAATCACTGTTGCCAAGTCTGTATATTTTACGCGACATTGGGCTTCTTTTAAAAAAAAAAGTGTCAGTGAAGAGCTTGAGAAAATACAAGACGTGACAACCTGATCTCACAGAAAAACTTACTTAAAAAATGAGTTTGTCATTTTTGTGTGAATTCATAAAATGTGAATCGTACAAAAAAGCAAGCATGAAGGTGCACCTCTAAACATAAACAGCACTGGGCCATAAACAGATAAAAAAGTTTTATGGCAATGGCAATGAAATGGCAAGAAAATGGCAATGTTGTTGCATCATATATCTATAATGAATGTATATATATATATATATATATATATACACACACACACATTTATATATATATATGTACATTTATAGGTATTTTTTTTAGCTTCATCTGACCATAGAAGCAAGTCCCATTTGAAGTTCCAGTCATGTCTGATAACTGAATATGCTGGAGTTTGTTTTTGGATGAGCTAGGAGAATTGTTCTTGAAACCCTCCCAAACAACATGTGTGTCACGGTGCACACAGCAGGGAGGAACAAGGAACACGGAGACGAGGATGTAAACTCAAATAATTTGTCTTTAATGGAGACATCACGGCAAGGTAGACACAGACAGGAACACTGGGGAGTAACGAGTAGACCAGACCAACGCTAACTGAACAGACAGCACTATAAATACACAGGTAAATCAGAGATAACGAGACAAACACAGCTAGACAAGGATTAACTAATGATCACACTAGACGAGGACAGGAAACAAACCAAATATGGGCATGGAAACACAAGACACACACAACAGAGGTCTGACAATGTGGTGATGTAGGAGCTGATTGACAGTTTTTTTTAAGGTTTTCTGACCCCGAGACTCAACTATTTTCTGCAATTCTCCAGCTGTGGTCCTTGGAGAGTCTTTAGCCACTCAAACTCTCCTCCTCACCGTGCATTAGGACGATATAGACACACGTCCTCTTCCAGGCAGTTTCGTAACATTTTATGTTGATTGGAAATGCTTAATTATTGCCCTGATGGTGGAAATGGGAATTTTCACTGCTCTAGCTCTTTTCTTAAAGCCACTTCACTAATTTGTGAAGCTCAATTATATTTTGCTGCACATCAGAAATATATTCTATGGTTTTTCTCATTGTGATGGATGATTAAGGGACTTTGGGCTTTGTTTTTCCTCCCATTTATATTTCTGTGAAACAGGAAGTCATGGCTGGATAATTTCATGTTCATAATCACCCTGGAGTGCTCAAAATTATGAATATGAATGGGCATATACTTCAGAGGTATTTTACTCGTAAGAATTTCTAGGGGTGCCAATAATTGTGTCCAACCTGTATTTGAGAAAAACATTTATTTCATAATTATATTTCCCCCCATTTTAAATTCTTATTATCCAATGAAAAGTTAGATTTTTGTGATTTTTTTTAAACAAAAGATCAAAAGGATTAACAATGCAGATAATTTTCACAGCCTTATTTGATCATATTTACCAAGGGTGCCGATATTTTTGGCCATGACTGTATGTATGTATGTATATATTTTCTTTTTTTATATATATATTATTTTAATTAACATTTTAATTGTAATATTTTTAATGTTGCTTTAATAACATACAAATAATACATATGAAATAAATGTATTTTTGCTTTAATTTAATAATATTTTACATTTTCAATTTTAAGATTATTTAAAAAAATATTTTAAGCATGAATGTATGAAATATATGTATTTTGCATTAGGAATGTTCAAAATAATTAAATAAAAAATTAACTAAATAAATTTAAATAAATTATGTGTGTGTATGTGTATATATATATATATAATGATGATTATACTACTACTGCTACTAATAATAATAATAAGATAATTGTAGATTAGGAACGTTTAGATATTTGTACAAGAAAACAAGACAAAGATACTAAGAAAATAATTTTTTTGTAGTATAGATCCATCATGTGTCTCTCATTATGACCTTTTCTTCACCTTCTAGTTTCTGATGTTAGTTTTTGGCTTTGTCTCTCTCTCTGAACTGTAATGGAAAGCAAAGTGAATCAGTGCGTCGCGTGTGAACAGATGTGAGCGATCATCTCAGCAGGGCTGGCCTCGCCTGGAAATAAATCCTTTAATGGATCCACCACTCCAGAGTGTGTTTGTGTGTGTGTGTGTGTGTGTGTGTGTGTGAGATGGTGGGTGGGTCTCGCTACTGGGTTACTGGAATTCTCCCGGCATCCCTCGGGACAGACGGACAGCCGTGTGTTAGACGGAGGCTAAATTAGCTTCATGTAGACGACAGAAGAGTCTCTGCAGGTCCCGAGTTCATCAGTCCTGAGTGCCAGACAGGAAAATGAGAGGAAAGGACTGATGGAGGAGGCTAATGGAAAAGCCATGTGCTGCTCAAACAACTCGATCTGCTGTAGCAACCACTAGATTACAAGATGAAGTTTGTTCCTTGATCACGAGAAACCAGGCCATGAGGGAGAGAAATGGGTTTCAGGTCTGTTCTGATCAGAAAACAGCAAATAACAAAATAAAACAATGCTAAAATATAAATTAAAGATATTATATTAAAGATATTTAATAAGAGAAAATCTTTTGTTTTGTAAAGTCTGGAAAATTCAAAGTATTTTAGTGCTGCCAAACGATTAATCGCATCCAAAATAAAAGTTTTTGTTTATATAATATATGTGTGTGTACTGCGTATATTTATTATGTGTATATATAAATACAAACATTCAGTATGTATTTTGAAAATATTTACATGTTTATATTTATATTCATATAATTTATAAACTTATTTAGGATGCGATTAATCGTGATTAATCGTTTGACAGCACTATAGTTTATTTGTTTTTGCAGCTATATACTTATGGAAGCCCATTTCCATAATTAAAAAAAAAAAGGTAATTGTGATTTATTATTTTTTTTAAATCTCATAATTAAGACTTTTTTTCTTGGAATTCTGATATAAACTCAGAGAAAAAAGTCTGGATAGTTAGATGTAAACTCACAATTGCGACAAAAAAAGTGAGAATTGTTAGATAAAAAGTCACAACAACCTTTATTTTTTATTTTGTGGCAGAAACAAAACAAAGCAAAGCAAAATAAAATTAAAATTTAGAAAAAAAAATTTTTTTTGTGAGATGTAAACTCAAAAATCAGAGAAAAAAAATAGCAAGATGTAAAAAAGTCAGAGTAAAAAGTAAGAATTCTGAGTTTATATCTCCGAATTGTACCAACTACCTTTTTTTTTTTTTTTTTTTTATTCTATGGCAGAAACAAACTTTCATATATATTAGCAATTTTTTTGCTTTGAAAATGTTTCTTCTTAATGCTCCTGACAAAAATCAGACTTGCAATGTTAAAAAAGAGTGTGATTTGTTAAAAAAAGAAACAGAGGGGGATATTTAAATGAGAATGTCATCATTGAAATTTTAATATAGAAATTTAGACGCTGTAGAAATACAGTGGAATTCATATAAAATTAACAGTAAAAATACAGCAATAATTGTTTAAACGGAATTAACACAATATTTACTTTGTTTACAGTATATTAAAGTTTTACAAGGCTTGTAACGCAACAAAACGAAATCTCTAATACAAAATGTAATTGCGTAATTACGTAAATAAAAATGGTAATTGTGACTTTTTATCTCACAATCCTGACTTTGGCCTACATCTTGCACTTTTGAGTTTATATCCTGCTATTTTGTTTTTTTATCAGAATTTCTAGGAAAAAGTCGTAATTATTACCTTTCTTAATATTTTTCCATGACGGAGACAAGCTTCTATAAATTACTCATGTTTAAGAATCTGTAATTATTAATTATTAGTATTATTAAATCACTAAATATGCCAGTAAGAAAACGTATTTCACCATCTACTGTCAAAAATTGGAAATGCATCGAGAAGCGAAGATAAAACGTTTAGTTGTACCTTGAGCTACAAGTTGTGTTCTTGCATAACGAGAGCAAATAAAACAAACAAAGAAACCGTGTGTGATCGCTCAGTGCTGCTCTTGGGTCAGGAAACACACATTAAATAAGTAATTAAACCTGCCTTACATAAGACCGAGTTCTCAGTGAAATCTCATATTGTTTGGCAGAGGGCTGATTCTTTTCCGGGGTCAGCGCTAATCTTTGTGTCCTTCACAGATTGGCAGCACATGCTGTAGGTGATTTCAGGGCCACACCTCACGTCATTCACTCAAAGGCCACTGTGCTTTCTTCAGTTAACCCCTTCAGTACCACCGCTGTTATCTGTGTGTTAATATGCTCCAATTACACTCTTAAAAATAAAGCTTCTTTATTGGCATCGATGGTTCCATGAAGAACCCTAAACATCCATGGAATAACTAAAGGTTCTTTATAATAGAAAAAGGTTCTTTAGATTAAAATGTGGTTCTTTTAACCCTTGTGCTGACAATTCTTTACCTAGTATCTTTTTTCTTTTTTTTCTGAAAATGCAGTTATTTTATTGCGTTGGACTGATTCTCACTGACTTTGCTCACACAGGATATAAAAACTTCCACGAAAATTTGATCTTTTTTGTACTATTTTAGGATCTTGTTGCATTCGAGTGTTCTTGATCAAAAATATACGGCCTTTAAAAAGTTGCTTGTCAATCACTCTTTATGTTATATTATTACCAAATCTTGGATTCAATCTTCTTGTCAACTTGTTTTCTTTCAGTTAGCACAGGTTTTGGGTTTCGTATTGGAGCTGATTGATCGCAGGCCTCACATCAGCTTTTGACTAAATAAAGCATTATTTGTGGATAATTTTGGCAATATTCACTCAAAAACCTAAGCACATAAGCTCAGATCAGTGAGGCCTATGATCAATCAGTCACAAAAAAACAAAACAAAATACAAAACCTGTGATGATTGAAAGAAAACATGTTGCTAAAAAGACTGAATCCTAGATTTGGTGATAATATAGCATAACAACAAATGTATAAACAATTTTTGTCAGGGAAC
Organism: Barbus barbus; assembly: GCF_936440315.1. Lineage (NCBI taxonomy): Eukaryota > Metazoa > Chordata > Actinopteri > Cypriniformes > Cyprinidae > Barbus > Barbus barbus. The sequence goes on from NC_136763.1 coordinate 1,441,684, forward strand.
CAGGCTTATTATACAGTTAAATAAAACTAAAAAGAAAATCCTCTCCAGGTCAAAATGACCAAAACACAACTTGAGGTTCTGTAGGGAACCAAAAATGGTTCTTCTATGGCATTGCTGTGAAGAAAATCCTTTTTCAGCCTTTATTTGTATAGGTTTAAGTCATTTTTTCTTGTATTCTAGTTTCGGCCTTCGAGCCAATTCTAACATCTGATGTGAAGTCATTTTTTCATATTTATAAATATGACCTTTTGATGTACTTTGGCTGGTGATACTGATCTTAAAGTGACATGGGTGTGTTTTCACTGGAAGTGAGATAAAACCAAAGCAGCTCATGTGGTTGTCAAAGGCATCTTCACTACGCCCAGAATTTCTCGTCCTCTTGGCATGTTTGGCATTGCTCCAGATGACAGATGACAGAAATTAGCATGAATGCTGCGCTTTATGGCTTATGGCCAGTGTTATCTGGCACATTCTGGACACATACAACACACACACACACACAAGTTTGCTACGAAGGTCACATTAAAATGGTCTTGGAAACTTTTTACCTTCATGCATTCATTTATTTTTACTACAAATGTCTGAAACCCAGACTTTAAATCGTTGAATATATATACAAAAAAAATCCATCCTAAACATATATTCCTGGAGTTCAAATGGTAAAACATGGTAAAACTAGGGTCATGGGTTTGATTCTTAGGGAATGCATGGTAATCTGTATATTTTGAATGCACCACAAGTTGTTTTGCAAGCATCTGCCAAATGCATAAATTAAAATAAATGCCACTTGACGAGTTTTATTAAACATTAGTCATGTCTGACGACAATGTCAGTTTGATGTAGTGTGTGAAGAACAAAGTAAATATCACCTAAATATTTTTATTGTGCATAATTACTAATCAAAAAGTTATGCTCATTATGCTTATGCTCAAAGACTGATAATATGATTTAATTTAATTTAGGAGACATTCAATTCTAGCTATGAAACCTTAGAAAGACACGTAGTCAGCTCTTAATGCATTGTGTTGCCTTCTTCAGCATCAGTAAATGCTTTCACCTTATATAATAGTTATGTATGAGTCTCCCAATCGTCCTTCATGTGAAAAGATGAATCTCAAAATCATACAGTCACTGTTGGAAAGGGTTCAAATATTCAGAAAATGCTGGAAAACCAAAGAATGTGCAGGAGCTGGGGGATTTTTCTAAAGAACAGCAGGAAGTTGAACTGCTCAGAACCAACGAGAGACTCGTGAACAACTATCACAACACAGAAAAACAGTCGTGGATCACCAGGAAACAACACAATATTAAGATTCAAGGGTATGTTCGAGGTCATTCAGTTATTATTTTGTCTTGTGGAGAATATATAAACATCTGTTATGTGAAATAGCTTATTCAGTACTAAATTCTAAATAAATAAAGATAACATGCAATTTTCATGATCCCTCTTATTTTGTTAAAATTATTAACATTTTGCATATTCTGCAAGGGGCATGTAAATTTATGAGCACAACCGTGTTTATATATACACACACACACACACACACACACAAATATATATATACTGTATATATATAAACATTTTATTTTCATTTAGTTTAACTTGATGTACTAAAATAACTCAAACTGAAAATAAAATAAAAAAAACTACATAGACATTTAAAAAAATTACTAAAATTTACTAAATAAAAACTAATTCAAAATACATATTAATCTAAAATAGTATCTCAGTGATACTAAAATAACACTGTCCCAGATGTACAAAAATGTAAAAGATGTCATAATTCTCCTGTGATCTGTGTGTATATTCACTGCTGCACACTGATAGTGCACTAATGAACGAAGCTAGTGAGTGTGTGTTAAATGTGCTTAAGGTCACACAGCCGTGTAACGCTGGAATCCGGCTCTAACGCTCGTGACCCGAGAGCGCTTCTGCAGGAATGAGAAACACCCATACATTCACGGCGAGGACTGACTCACATTAAGGTCAAAGTTCACGCTGATAAATTTGGAAACCGATACTCTGGTTTCCCAAAAGTGATCCATCCTTTCTGCCTCGCTGTGCATCCTGATTTATGAACTTGTACGAGCTTGATCTGCTCCACACAGACGTGTGAGCGATATCTGAACAAAATCATCACTGATATCTACAAACGACCTGTTATTTATTGCTCAGGGGTCGTGCTTTTAGAGCTCTAGAGATTTATGGGAGTCAAAGTTTAATTTATGTTTTTAGCTGTCTTAGATGTAAATAAATTAAAACAGATGCAAACGAGTCAGTAATCATCATCCAGTAAGAGTTTAGAGCCATAAAATCAATATGGAGAGCAGCAAAGACAAAGAAAAGATCTCATGACATCTGAGTTAAGGGAAGTGACATACTGCCAAGTATGGTGACCCATACTCTGAATTCGTGCTCTGCATTTAACCCATCCAACGTGCACACACACAGACACACACAGACACACACACACACACAGCAGTGAACACACACACACACACACACAGCAGTGAACACACACACACAGCAGTGAACATACATCCGGAGCAGTGGGCAGTCATTTATGCTGCGGCGCCCGGGGAGCAGTTGGGGGTTCGGTGTCTTGCTCAAGGGCACCTCAGTCGTGGTATTGAGGGTGGAGAGAGCGCTGGACATTCACTCCCCCCACCTACAATCCCTGCCGGCCCGAGACTCAAACCCGCAACCTTTGGATTACGAGTCCGACTCTCTAACCATTAGGCCACGACTTCCCCCAAACCTCAAATCTCAAACTGTGCTCAGATTTGCCAAGATACCAAACTCTGCAATCAAGTCACACTTTTTATCTCACAATTCAGTCTTTTTCCTTGTTTATACCAATTCTGTTTAAATCTCACAATTCTCAACTTTTATTCTCAGAATTGCAAGAAAAAGTCAGAATTGTGAGATATAAACTCACAATTCTGACTTTTTTCCCCTGAATTTCGAGTTGATATTTTGCAACTGTGTTTTGTTTCTGCCACAAAATGAAAACTATGAAAGGTAATTGCAACTTTTTGCAATTACTTTTCATAGTTTCAGACTTTGTCTCACAATTCTATTTTTTGTTCTAAATTTTGAGATAGTGTCTCACAATTCTTAGTTTATATCTCACAATTCTGTCTATATCTTGCAATTCTGAGTTTATATATCACAATTCTGTCTATATCTTGCAATTCTGTGTTTATATATCGCAATTCTGTCTATATCTTGCAATTCTGAGTTTATATCTTGCAATTCTGAGTTTATATATCGCAATTCTGTCTATATCTTGCAATTCTGTGTTTATATATCGCAATTCTGTCTATATCTTGCAATTCTGTGTTTATATATCGCAATTCTGTCTATATCTTGCAATTCTGAGTTTATACACCACAATTCTGTCTATATCTTGCAATTCTGAGTTTATACACCACAATTCTGTCTATATCTTGCAATTCTGAGTTTATATCTTGCAATTCTGAGTTTATATCTTGCAATTCTGAGTTTATATACCACAATTCTGTCTATATCTTGCAATTCTGAGTTTATATCTTGCAATTCTGAGTTTATATCTTGCAATTCTGTGTCTATATATCGTAATTCGGTCTATATCTTGCAATTCTGAGTTTATATCTTGCAATTCTGTCTATATCTTGCAATTCTGTGTTTATATATCGCAATTCTGTCTATATCTTGCAATTCTGTGTTTATATATCACAATTCTGTCTATATCTTGCAATTCTGTGTTTATATATCGCAATTCTGTCTATATCTTGCAATTCTGTGTTTATATATCGCAATTCTGTCTATATCTTGCAATTCTGAGTTTATACACCACAATTCTGTCTATATCTTGCAATTCTGAGTTTATACACCACAATTCTGTCTATATCTTGCAATTCTGAGTTTATATCTTGCAATTCTGAGTTTATATCTTGCAATTCTGTGTCTATATATCGTAATTCGGTCTATATCTTGCAATTCTGAGTTTATATATCGCAATTCTGTCTATATCTTGCAATTCTGAGTTTATACACCACAATTCTGTCTATATCTTGCAATTCTGAGTTTATATCTTGCAATTCTGAGTTTATATATCGCAATTCTGTCTATATCTTGCAATTCTGAGTTTATATCTTGCAATTCTGAGTTTATATATCGCAATTCTGTCTATATCTTGCAATTCTGTGTTTATATATCGCAATTCTGTCTATATCTTGCAATTCTGAGTTTATATCTTGCAATTCTGAGTTTATATCTTGCAATTCTGTGTCTATATATCGTAATTCGGTCTATATCTTGCAATTCTGAGTTTATATCTTGCAATTCTGTGTCTATATATCGTAATTCGGTCTATATCTTGCAATTCTGAGTTTATATCTTGCAATTCTGTGTTTATATATCGCAATTCTGTCTATATCTTGCAATTCTGAGTTTATACACCACAATTCTGTCTATATCTTGCAATTCTGTGTCTATATATCGTAATTCGGTCTATATCTTGCAATTCTGAGTTTATATCTTGCAATTCTGTGTCTATATATCGTAATTCGGTCTATATCTTGCAATTCTGAGTTTATATCTTGCAATTCTGAGTTTATACACCACAATTCTGTCTATATCTTGCAATTCTGAGTTTATATCTTGCAATTCTGAGTTTATATCTTGCAATTCTGTGTCTATATATCGTAATTCGGTCTATATCTTGCAATTCTGAGTTTATATCTTGCAATTCTGTGTTTATATATCGCAATTCTGTCTATATCTTGCAATTCTGAGTTTATACACCACAATTCTGTCTATATCTTGCAATTCTGAGTTTATATCTTGCAATTCTGAGTTTATACACCACAATTCTGTCTATATCTTGCAATTCTGAGTTTATATCTTGCAATTCTGAGTTTATATCTTGCAATTCTGTGTCTATATATCGTAATTCGGTCTATATCTTGCAATTCTGAGTTTATATCTTGCAATTCTGTGTTTATATATTGCAATTCTGTCTATATAATCGCAATTCTGTCTATATCTTGCAATTCTGAGTTTATATACCACAATTCTGTATATATCTTGCAATTCTGAGTTTATATCTTGCAATTCTTTGTTTATATATCGCAATTCTGAGTTTATATCTTGCAATTCTTTGTTTATATATCGCAATTCTGAGTTTATATCTTGCAATTCTGTATATATTTTGCAATTCTGAGTTTATGTCCCGCAATTCTGAGTTTATATATCACAATTCTGTATATATTTTGCAATTCTGAATTTATATCTCGTAATTCTGAGTTTATATCTCGCAATTCTCAGAATCACGAGTTAAGTTAATGAACTCAAACATTTGATAAAAAATGAATCAGCTAATACTGAGATCTTAGCAGCTGTGGGGTTACGAGAGAGAAACATCCGAGGAGTAGGACTGTTCCTAACTAAAAGAAACAACTGAGATATTAGAGAGTTTATCGTCCCCTCTGGTATCATTGAATCATGACAGATGATAAAAACATTTATATCAGCTACTTCAGCGAACAACACACAAGGAACGTTTCCTGCTCTCAATGTTATCTGTAAAGGACTGGAACATTCTGTAGCTCTCCGTATCTATTTTCGTCTCTTCCAAAGGCCTGAAACAGGATGTTGTAAGATATCCATAAAGGAAGCACTAAACGAGGGTTTATTACAGTGACCTGATCTAAGTCGCACTGATTTCTCCCATGAGTCTGTCAGCCACAGACATCTGAACCTGTTCACATTGTCCAGAGAAAAACAATGATGAAATGTTGTCTGCAACGCTTTTGAATGTCTTCATTAGCTGTTGTATTTCAGCCCAAAAATGCTGTTTGGCGAGTAGCGCTAGTTTCTTAAGGGTTTCGCTGGAGGTGAAGGAGTGACATTTGAGATGAGATCTAATCTTTATGAGTGACAGAGAAATGACATTGATCAAACAAATGCAGCCCTGGTGAGCAGAAGAGACTTCTTTAAAAAAATAAAAAAATAAAATAGTTTTTGGCTGAACTATTTCTTCGAACACTGATGTTTTTTCAATGACTGTCAAAGTAAAACCAGAAATAGTATCAACTTCTCAAATACAGTTGGAAAATTGAAGCGATACTGGAAAACACTTTCATTCGCTCTCCATAACCTTGAGAGTGTTTTAGCTGATTGACTTTCCTCACACACCCAAATACCGTCCTGACCTTCACACAATCTCTCTCACACACACACACACACACACTCAACCAGCTGTTACCTGGCAACCCTGCACCCGCTGTGAACGCCTCGTTGGAAGTGATGTTGATTTGTCTAATTGTTTGAAGGCAGAATCGAGCGTTTGATCTGATGCTGGGGGGCTTTGCTGCATGATGCATGCTGATAACACTGATTCAAATGGAAAAACACTCATTTTTATTATAGTGCCCATTACTATAAATCATATTTATCTTAAACAGAAAACTTGCTTGTAAAAAAGCGATTTCAATGGATGCTCTGCAGTGAATGGGTGCCGTCAGAATGAGAGTCCAAACAGCTGATAAAAACATCACAATAACCCACACCACTCCAGTCCATCAGTTAACATCTGGAGAAGACAAAAGATGAAACAAATCCAGCATTAAGACGTTTTTAACTAAAATCCGAGTCCATAATCCATAATAACGCTTCCTGTACATCTCCTGTTGTCTCTCAGATCAAAATCAAGACACATGTTTGTTTAGAGCGGTTTTGTCTTGTAAACGCTGCTTGATCTGTGCAGATTTCTCTCCTGATTCAGACCAGAACACTTTTCACTGGAGGAAGCGTTATTATGGATTATGGACTCGGATTTTAGTTAAAAACGTCTTAATGCTGGATTTGTTTCAGCTTTTATCTTGTTTCAGTAAGTTTCATTAACTTTGCCAACAATCCTGTTGCTGCCTTGCAAACCCTTCAGCAAATGCAAATGTAGTTTCATGGTGTTGCGTAATACCATACATTATTTATTAATCTCTGATGCTGTGACCAAATCTGGACATTAAAATTTCGTTTCATGCTACAAACGCCCTTTAGAAACATGGACTCGGATTCCCCAGGAAATATTTATTCCATCTTCAGATACTCGGATCCCTTCCTGAAATGTTTGGCAGGTTGGATGCTGTTGTCTTGGCAACCTGATTCCCTCCTCCGGCATGATGCTTTGATTCGCTGTCATGAGAGGAGATGTTCAGCTCACGCTTCACAACATCCCAGAAACCAAGCATTTCTATACAAACACAGCACGTTTCAGAGGGTAAGTCGAGTTAAACGTGGCAGAAACTCATTAAATGCTGTTCACAATGGAGATTAAATTAGAAAATCTTAATAAACAAGATTTGATTCAGCGAAGAAGAGCAAACCAGATGACAGCAACGTTAATTAATTTGTTAATCGGCAAAGCGTCAGATTAATCCAGACCTGTGAAGAGAGGATGAAGAGGGACGGGGGGGGTGATGAAGGCTCCTTTTAATTCAGTTCACTTCGGAAAACTAGCTTTGCCTCATTCCGGCGCTTTAAATCAGAACGCGACAGTGTTGTATATTCATATTGTACGAGTCAGAGGCTTCAAAGCACCGCGTGTTTCAGATAAAGACATCAAAGACTCTTTCATATGCAAATTGCTGCAGCAACGCTTGGTATAAATAAATAAAAAAACACGTTTCAACATCAACGTTACAATTATTCATAAGCACAACTCTACTGAGGATAGTGAAGTGTTGGTCGTTTAGGGCTTTTGTGATGAGAGGGAATGAAGGGAGAGACAAAGTAATTTATTTTTAGTAAATTAATAATAAAATAATAAAATATTTACTGAGCAATCCACTAAGAAGAGGGTCAAAATGACAATTTTTCACCTGAGATTTGGAGCCAAATTACAGGAGGATAAAATGACTTCAGAAAGATGGCAGCATCATTATATTATTTCTACACAGAGATCGGTAGCTCTATTAGTAAAATCTGTTGACTTTAGCAATGCTTGTTGCATAATATGCCAATGGTGACAGTTCAAAATCTTTTTGTGTTATTTATTCCAAGGTTTGCATGCCTGTAACTCAAGAAGTATTAAAGATATCTGCATATCCCTTTATATTTTGGTTTTTAACAAACGTGTGGTTTGGTATCCTCATTTTTAAGGCACTATATGGTCCAGTTACAAAGATAAACAATTTGGACATAGAGCTGCATTGAGATCCCAATATCTATGTGACAGTACAAGAACAAATTGTTAAGAACCAACATCTAAAAGGATGTTAAGATATCTTTAATACTTCTTGAGTTACAAACATGCAAACCTTGTAGAAAAGTGCTTTTTCCATTTTTAACGATCACCATTGACATTTAATACAACAAAGATTACTGAAGTCAACTGATTTTCCTAATAGTCCTACTCGAACTCTGTGTAAAACTTGACTTGACGTTATTCTAGAAATGACACTACAAAAGATGTAAGACAAGAGAAAATAGTCAAAGATGTCCATCTAGCACGTTTACAAAACAATGGAAAAGCAGGCCGTTCTTTACCAGAAAAGACCAAAGTGGGCCAAAATATATATTAATAGTCAAAAGTGGCTACATAGTAAGAAAAACATATGTAAAAATGGAAAATGTACTGGTAATTTTCTCAGTGAAGTCTATAAACATTTCCTTTACCTTAAAACACAATAATGCAATGCATAATTAAAAATAAAATTTCACTTGTAAGGATGCTTTTGACTCCAAACCGCTTCTGTCTAAAATCCAAGTCCATAATCCATAATAACGCTTCCTCCGGTGAAAAAGTGGTCGGGTCTGAATCAGGAGAGAAATCTGCACGGATCAAAACAGTCCAAAACAGCTCTAAACAATTAGTGGCTGGATTTTGATGTGAGAGACAACAGGAGATGGAATTTTTCACTGGAGGAAGAGTTATTATGGATTTTGTACTCATATTTTAGCTAAAAAGGTCTTAATGCTGGATTTGTTTCAGTTTTTGTCTTCTCCAGATGTTAACTGATGGACTGGAGTGGTGTGGATTATTGTGATGTTTTTATCAGCTGTTTGGACTCTAATTCTGACGGCACCCATTCACTTCAGAGCATCCATTGCTGAGACACTGATGCAGAGACACATTTATACAAACCTGATGAAGAAACACACTCATCCTGATCTGGGATGACCTGAGGGTGAAGACATTAAGCAAATTTAAATTTTTAGGTGAACTATTTCTTTAAGTATGTACAACGGACATTGGCAAAGCGTGCTGAGTTTGCATATTTGCATGAAATGAACAGTCTTTCACAACAAGACTAGTTATTAAATGAGATGATGTAAAGTTTCTAAACTGTTGCTTGGCTATGAACCCATGGTGTTTTTCCAGTGCGAGTGTGTCGGACCGTGTTTCCATGCATCTGTCCGTCGTGTCGAATGACGCATGGCTCACTGTAACTCGTCTCAATTGTCCTGAGGCCATGGAGGGGTGAAACCGGGGCCCTGGACAGTATTTTAAGATGGACGACTTGTATTTTTAGGCCCCAGAGTTCACATTTCAGGTTAGCTATAAAAAAACAAACAAAAAGCCTAGTTGCTGTAGGAGGACAGCTGGAGCGGACAAACGCAGAAACTCACGCGGTCCATCAAAATGGCCCCCTGCTCTCAGATTCAAGGTTATTTTTAGGTCCAGCAGGGCTCTCGTGTCTGTATGAGACAGGACTGAAGTGTAATTAAATCAGTTCACCATCTGTGTGAGTGATAAACTAAACAGGCTTCGGCTTATTTTAATAGAAGATGATAAAAGCCGCTGCGCACAGATGCATGAAACCCTTTGTGAACGAAGCAAAACTACAGTTTAAAACACTAAAGTGCTGTGTCAGTATATGCTGTGCTTCAATCACAGTCAGATATGGGATATGTGAGATATAGGATCTGTTGACTCGTAGATGACGTACAGGGAAATGAGATGCAATGCAAATTTCTAGTATTTGTTTTACAGGTGTGCATTATCAGCAGAGATCATTTACTGTTTTACACACCCGTCTCTGTGAATGTTTGCTGAAATAGTTTTCTTATCATGTTATGTGTGGACTTCGACTTGTTGATGCATTTTATTGGGTTACAAACGGCATGAAATCATAAACGAAGCTGATGCATGCCATACATTTGACCGGATATCCTGTTTACCAGAGTTATAACAGTTAACTAAAACCACTCAAAAAGACACTTAAACTAGCTAGATGATGCCACGGCAACATTTCTCATTTTCATTAAACTAAACCTGAAATAAAATAAATATTAACTCAAATAAAATTAAATAAAATTAAAGAATAAAACATCATATTTTTTTTTCAGCTATAGCAACATTTCTCATTTTCATTTAACTAACCCTGAAATAAAATAAATATTAACTAAAATAAAATTAAATAATAAAACATATTATTTTTATTTTATTTCAGCTATGGCAACATTTCTCATGTTCATTTAGTTTAATTTTATTTACTAAAATAACTGAAACAAAAATTTAATTATTTCAATTTTTTTCCCATTTTCAAGTTAACGTAATGTAATAGAATAACTAAAACTGAAATAATTATGAAAACTATAAAAATTTGTTTTACTTAAATCCTTAAAATTAAAACTAACAAACATTAAAATAAAATATTAATTAAAACTATAATAATATAAAACTGCTGTTTACTCATACATCAGATTAAGTAAAATGAGTTGTAAATGTAATTTCATGTTGACATGAAAAGTGAAGGTTTATGCATTATGTATGTCATAAACATGCATATCGATGAGTACACAGTTATATTTTTTTTTAACCATAGTTTGTTATGTTGCTAATGTTTTGAATATCTGCTTTATCTGACGAATGTTACTTCTTAACAAAACATGAACTAAAATATATACTTTTTCAATGCATGAAATAAAGTAATAAATGCATTCATTGAATGCAATGCAAGTCATTTTGGAAGAATGCATCTGCAAAATGCGTAAATTTAATCACTGATATCTTCTTTTAAAGGAATATGTTAGTCCATGTAAATGAACTGCATCGCATGTTGGCTATAAGAAATGCACATTTTAAATAAATCAAGTTTTGCTTTATGCAAGTCATGTCAGTGTCAAAAGGCCACAGAACAATGCGGCTGAAATGAGAAGTGGTGCATTGTATTTCAGTAGGGAAGAGGGTTGTGCAACACGAGGACGAGGAGAGAGTGAGAGGGCGATTGCATCATCAGAGGCTCGTCTCCTGCTCTGCCCTCGGGCATGTAAACAGGAAATGTGAACAGGCTCATGATGAATGTGAGGAGAGAGAGGGAGAGAAAGACGCAGGCGCCTTTCATCGTTTCAGTATTTCCTGAGGCGAGCTTGGGGAGGAAGAAACAAGAACGGGGGGGGGGGGGGGGGGGGGACTTGGGTAAATGCAGTTAAACTGGTGATGTTTTCAAAGGCTTTCATTCCTGTCCTGCTCAGAAAACACAGCCTCGGGTGCGTGCCAAAATATTCATGCACACTTCGTCCTGAAACAAAGACTTCAAAGCTCTGGAGCAGAACATGAGGAGTGAAGCACTCAGCAAAAACAATCCTGTCCTGCGTGCTTCAGCGCTACCACACTGATAAATAAAATACAAAGTTATTTTGGGCTAAAAGGTGAAAAATTGGCTTATTTCGTTGGATTTTTTTTAACATAGTTTCTGGTGTCGTGGAATAAACAATCATTCCGATTGCTAGCTGTTATATTTTTTATTATTCATTTCATGGCGGAAACAAACAAAAAAACTGAAACTTGAGATGTAAATTAAGAATTCTGAGAAAAGGTCAAAATTTTGAGTTTACATCTTGAAATTCTGAGTTGCGAATTTATATCCGATTTTCCAAAAATTATTAAATGATATTAAATATTTTTTCCAAAAATTTCTAAATTGTGTGTAGTTATTATATATATTATATACTACTGTCTTCTGCAGAGCTGCTTTACAGCTGAAATTTGAATGAATTTTGCAACATTACCAATATTATTTTTGTGTTTATTACTGTGAAGCTGCTTTGAAACTATCTTGTATAAAGAGCTTGATAAATAAAGAATGCCTTAAAGACATGCTTCCAATAATAAACCATTTTTGGAAAAATGTCTACGAATGTCTAAAAACCATTTTTCCTTCTTGTAAAAACATAAAGCTGTACTCTGACTTCCAGCTGATTTCACAGTCATGACTCTGGGAAACGCGTCGCGATAAAGTGTCCCACATGTGTTCATGTGTCCCGTGAGGCCTGCGAGTCGCCGGGAAAGTGACAGATCGTGGAGCGACACCAAAACACACTGATTATGCAGCTTTGGACCCCAATGACAAGAGAAAACAAGGTTTCTTCCCGATGATGACTATTCATGGATGCGTAATTATTGGATGGTGATATAATTTAAGGGGAGTTCAAAGGGTTTAATTGGTATTCTCGGATGCAGCTCGACATGATCAATGCCTGTCTCTTTTCAAAGGCTTTAATCAGATCCATTGCAGGAGGAGGCAGCGTGCGGAGCATCAATCCCAGGCCATCTGCAGCCCGCGCGCCTTGCCAAGAGTCTCCTGTGGATGTGCCTGGCTGGCCGTCGCGGATGGCAGAGACACACAGGATCTGAAGAGAGCCGATGAGCAGGTGCGGATTAGTGCTCGTCTCCTGCCTGGAAATGCGACACTAGGAGGCTTTTGTTCACCTCAAAGCGTTTCGCCCAGACGCCGCTGCTATCTCAGATGGGACGTCATCCTTGTGTACAGTATGCATGCACAGTACAAATGCATGCGGTGCAGTAGTGTTTGCTTTAGTATTTTACGCAAATCAAGTATACCAAGTATTAAAGTTGAGCGTGCAGTTGCATCGTTTGGTGCCAAAACCCAAGCAACTGAAGCAGAACACTTACTAGCAACATTTCATAACAACATATTGAAATGAACAAAATGTAAATAATGAGCAAGTACATCATAAATCCATCTTACAAACTGTGTTTTGTTTCACCCTAAATCACTATGGTAAGCCTATAATAAGGACTCATATTTTAGAGTTGTCCAGACTGCATAGGCCTACTTCCGCCATTCGTCCATGTTAGTTTTGCCATAATCATAAATAAAGGACAGAAGGTCAGACTACAGTGGAATAGCTTGAAGACAAAACAGCTGAAACTCGAACCGAAAGGATTTGAATGCGACAAACCTGTAAAAAAACATGAATAAACATAGTTTCATAGAATAACATTTGCTGTGCTTTTACTAAGTTGACAAAACAATGTTTATGTTGGTAACTATGCTAAACTCTAAACCACTTACTGCTTTAGTCTGTTTGCCTATAAATACACTTATAGCTTCCCTTACGAAAATCATTATTATAGTAAAAGTGTTTTAAGCAACGTCAACGTTGCCAATCGTTTGTAACGTTATTTTAAAACAACTGACTTTAATAAGACACACTAACAGAGTAATATAAGCTCTTACCTGTTCATAAGACATATTTTCAGATATCCATCTTTTGTTCGTTTCAGTTTGATGTCGTTAGTAATTCCTGCTGATAAAAGATCATCTGTAATCACGATCAGCGTGGCGTCTCCAAACATCAGATTCATCCACGCCGAAGCACAACTCACGTGACGCGCAAAACAATCTTCCTCCGCGAGTTACTTTTGTATTTTAACCGCTAGAGGGACAAAAGTTACGTAGTGACGCATTTACAAGTTAAACAGCATGTTCAGTGTAAAAAAACCTTCATGATGAGTGGATTGGATGATGAAAGTGCTGTTGTTGATAAATAAGCGGGATATAAATAGTCGCATTATGAAGAAAGGCTATCAAGACATTTTTTACATTTAGAATAATAATGAAATATTAATAAAATATTCTTAAAAAAGAAATAAACTATATTTATTCTTTAAAACTATATTGTAAATAAATAAAAATATTTTTCTTTAAAATTAAATTTAAGGAAAAATTCATGAAAAATTAATACTAATAAATACAAAATAAAAAAATACATTTAAAATAATGTTGCAATATTAATAAAATATTAATACTAATAAATAATCATATATTTTTTTCTTTAAAATAATACTATAGTTCAATTTCCAAGGAATGCATGAATGGTAAAATGTATAACTTGAATGGATTTTAAGTCACTTTGGATAAAAGTATCTGCCAAATGCATAAATGTAAATATATACTGATGAATCATTCACAAAAAGACCAGAAACCATAGTAAATATTCAGTGAGTGCTGCTTTCTGTTGTGTGCTAAAGCAGCCGTGTTATGAGCTCTGACTCGTCTGTCGGTGTAAGTGTGATGCAGCAGCAGCTACCCCTACTGAACACACAGAAACCTCGTCTCACACTTACATTTTTATTCTTGCAATTCAACGTGTCACAAACACATTCACTCTCACACACACACACTCGCAAAAACACAGTTTCTGACACATTCGGTGGTTTTCACACCTTCTCAACCGTTCTCAACTTCACAGCTGACAGCGTCGGAGAATCCGAGCAGAAACGGGGAGCAGGTGTCGAGCTCTGGTTTCCATTATTAAGGTGCCTGACGCCATGATTGGATCGCAGGATTTCTGAGCTGTTCGCTGACCGTGAAAACCGCTGAGAGCCAAGAGCCCGACCACAGAGGCTTTATGGAGACCTCAGGCCAAAAACAACACGCCAGCACACACACAAAAACAAGAGCTCAGGCTCTCCGTGCTTCTGGCTTTGGCTCCAAACCCCACCCGGTAATGATGAAAAAGCCCTTGGACGTGGCCTACATCGCACCGTTCCAGGCTTCACGACGTGTTCCTCCTTGAAAACACATTGGATGACATCAGGCAGCTCTGGGTTTGTGGAAAATACAGCCTCTGCTGCCATAAAGGCTTTTGGTCGGACGTTCCTGGGCAGCAGCTCAACTCGTGGTGTATTTTATTCCAGTCGTAATGGCAAATTTTTTCAGTTGCCTCCGTCTCCTGGCAGGACTCCCACGCTGCGCTGCACTTGCCAGACTTCGCAATAAACAGCTGCAGCTTTGGGTAAAAATAATTACACTTCTGTCTGTGAAGAGGAGGGTGGAGCGTCTGCAGACCTCGGCCTCCACTCAAACCACAAGCACCGTATTACTGCCAACTGACGAGAGGATCCGTTTGAGTCTCTAGGAGAATTTGTTTGTGTTGAAAGGATGGAAAAAAATAAGTTAATAAAATTCAGTCTTCATTTACTTAGTGCTCTTTACCATGCAATGAATGTGATGGAGATATTTAGCATCAAACATTTCCATACGATAAAAATACAAGGTGATTAATACAACCAAGCAAAAAATAAAAATAAATAAATAAATAAAATTTTGTCTTAATTTACTTAATGTCCTTTACCTTGTAAATTAACCTAATGGAGATAAATACATGCAATAAATAATATAAATAAATAAATATTTGCATATTTATTGCATATATATGCAGTATATATATATATATATATATGCTGTCAAACTATTAATCGCGATTAATCGCATCCAAAATAAACGTTTTTGTTTACATAATATATGTGTGCGTACTGTGTATATTTATTATGTATATATAAATACAAACATATGCATGTATATATTTAAGAAAATATGTTATGCTTATATATTAAATATATTTAAATAATTTATATGAATATAAATATACACAAGTAAATACATGTAAACATTTTCAAAATATATGCTGTATGTGTGTCTATTTATATACATAATAAATATACACAGTACACACTCATATATTATGTAAACAAAAACTTTATTTTGGATGCGATTAATCGTGATTAGTCGTTAGACAACACTAATATATATATATATAGCATATTTTGCATACATAAATGTTTAGCATACAATTCATGTTTCCATACAATAACAATTTATCAATAAAAAGGTGATTTATACAACCAAGCTCCAAAAAAGTTTATAATTAATTTTCATATCATAAAAATATAATCTCAAATATAAAAATATATCAATTTTAAGATGAAACGTGATTCTTATGCATTTCTAGGAGAATATTTTGTGTTTAGCATGCAAATAAATTTTCAATACAATAAAAGGGTATAGTAATTTTTATACAACCGAGCTCCAAAAAAGCATAAAAATGCATCATACAAAAGGTAAATAATACATAAAAATATGATAGAATATTTACCTTTGCCTAAAATTAAATAACATATAAAAATATTACTATTATTTATAGCAATTGTGAGGATGAAACTTGACAGGTCTGCATCTCTAGGGGAATATTTTGTGTTAAAAGAATAGCAAAAATTAAGTAAATAAAACTTTTGTCTTCATTTACACAATGCTCTTTAGCATGCAATATAAGAAATGGAGATAAATTATATACATATACATATAAATGTATACACACACATATTTACTATTATATGTATATAAAAAAAAAAAAAAAAGGACTAAATTAACATTAACATGAGTCCATATGCCTCCATATGCATTATATTTCAAGGCTGCTGAAGTCATTTGATTCAGTTTAGGTCATCATGCACTTTACAGTTTTCTAGACTCATGTAAATGTTGCATGTTGTGATTTTGCACCAGGACTGACATCAAAAGTGCTTCTCACGGGTCTTGTTATCGACATTGGACCCTTTTTGAATGTATGCAAATGTGAAGGAAATGTCACTAGAATGGAAGATATTCAGTGTTTTGAGCACACAATGGCTTGAAATACAGAGCTGAAACCACTTGAAATCACTGACAATGCACTGTGTTTGAATGCATGCAAATGTGAATGAAATTTCCAATCCATAGTAGAAAGGAGACGTTTTGGGCACATTATAGGATCTAAAACATGCGATTGATATATATTTTTAATTTATGACAAAAATAAATTGTATTGCATTTTTATTTTGTATAATAAATTGTATTTTTACTTTATGACCAAATAAATTGTATAGACATTTTTTTATTATGCTTTTCATGCTTTTTTGGAGTTTGACAGTATACATCATTCACTTTTATTGTATGAAAACATTTATTGCATGCTAAACATCTCAAAATGCATGCAAAAATTAAGAATTTAATTTCAAAACCACAGTAGAAAGGAAGATTGTCAGTAATTTGAGGACACAAAACTCTCACATGGTTGAAACATAGTGCATGAGTTATATGCTTTTTTGACTGTTTTTATCATTTAGATAGTTTTTATTATATTTATTTCAGTAAAATTACATTGATCTAAATTGGCAACTAGCTGAAATAATTGTAAGTTCTTTTATATTTTATTTGATTTCAAGCAACAATTTTCTTTATGGTTTTGTTTTTTGTTGAGATTATGAGTATAATCATACAGGTTTGGAACAACATGTGGGTGAGTATATGATGACAGAAAGATCATTTTTGGGTGAACTATCCCTTTAAATAAGACTTCAGCTATGGACACAACCTCTAGAGCAGGCATCCAGCAGCTTTCAACATTTTGACTCACAGTTTAACTTACTGTCAGTATATTTTTACATTAGTGTAATCATGAACACACACACACACACACACACACCAGAGCAGTCACACATGACGCACACACATGCATCACTGCAACACACATCAGCAACGGTTCAGAGACAGAAAAGGATGTTGGGAAACACATGAAAGATTCAGTGCAGAACTACACAGAAATAAAGAGCAACCAATGGGAAGGACATTAGGAGAACGTCTCTTACCAAAACAAGTAATACCATTATATACACAGAGTTGATGAATGATTTCATATTCATGTCCCATATTTTCCCACGGTACTTCAAAGTACAAAACATGTCAAATACATTAGAATGAAAGTCACCCTAAAACATTAGTCCATATGCCTTTATTAGCAACAGAAACAATAAAAGTTTCCATGACACAGAGGTTTATACGGCTAATATTTGATCATAAAGTATTCAAATATCAATCCTGAGATTGAAACTTGACTGGTTTGTATCTCTATTAATTCAATTAAATTAGTAAATGTAAATACAGCTGTTGTTTTATAAAAGTAAATTAATTTTGTCTTCATTAATTCAATGCTCTTTACCCTTAATGAAAGTAATTAAGATAAATATATTTGAGATGTTCAGTAAACAATTAATGTTTCCATACAATAAAAGTGTATTACAGTATACAGCCAAGCTCCAAGAAAGGAAATAAATCAATTGAATATATATATATACACACACATGTATACATAGATATGTGTGTGTATAAATATATATATGTATACGTGTGTATAAATATAGTTAATATTATATTTTAAATCATTTAAATAAACACGAAATAATTTATATAGATACACTGTGTTATATAAAATAAACAAAATGTATAAAATAAATGGCTAATCATTTATATGGAAATATTTGGCAGTTGTTAATACAAAATAACACTTTTTTTATTATTATTATTATTATAGGCCTATGTATTTTAACCCTTAACTGTCACCGTCCCGTATACGGGACACCTAACTTTACTTCAATATATTACCATTAAATCCTAATCTAATCATGACAAACTATATCATTGGAAAGACTCCTAAATAGATATTTTACCACTGTTTGTTGTTAAAAATTATGTAGGAGCAGTAATATATTAATTTATGACAAGAGCGCATCTCAAAACATATACACCATAACAGGAGGGAGCGCTGACCTTTGACACAAAAATTCTATTCATTTCCTTTTTTTCCTGTCACATGTTTTAGTAATCATCATATATGAAAACAGTTTTGAAATCGGATATTGCGTCACCATAGAAACTGTCATATAAAATGTTTTAGCGGGCTCCTCCCCCTTAGCGGGGGGGGGGGGGGGGGGTCATACTCCAAATATATTACGGTCTTATAGAATCAAAACTTTTTATAATCTTGACAAAATACATATCATGTGAAAGGTCTGAGTCTCAAGATATTTGGACTATTTTGTGATAGGAGTGAGAGTGAGAGAGAAACTGATACATTTGTGACAGAAAAGTGCATAATAAACTTGACTGGGGTTGAATGGCACCCGGGGGCTGTTTGTGGTGTAACACCTAAACATGGCATAACCTCAGATTTTTTAGATCAACTTCAAATTTGGATTAAAACATATTTTGTAAAGTATTTATTTTATATAATATGTAATAATAATAGTACGGTACATGTTATTTACAGTAAATTTAAACTTTTATAACTTTTTTTTACTTTCGTTTTTTGAAATTATTTAAATTCTGCAATAATCTGCAATTATCTTCTTTAAAAGGAGACCAACCTTAGGTCTGTATTCAAAGGCATTCATGAATTATAACAATTTAACTGTAAATAGTGCACTTTCAAGTCTGTTTTCTAAAGGGGGGGGGGGGTGTCCTTTTTTAAGTTTTTTTTTAATTTTTCAAATCATGTTTAAATGCCACAGAACTTGGAGCAACTTCTACAAATCTACGTGTGTATAAATATAATTAATCAAAATATTACACAAAAACTCAGCCTCTGTGTTTTGTATCAAATAAGATTGAACTGATATTATTCATCTGTGGATCTTTACTGCCACCTGCTGTATAAACAGAAGACATCATTGTTCTAAAGGACGGGTTTTTGAACATAATTTATTTTCCTCATAAAGATATAATATTCTTACCTTGTTTGATCTCCTGTGGAGTGAAGAGTGAGGAGTAAAGAGTGTATTTCTGATCAGGCGGAAGCAGCGGCAGCTCAGCTGTCACAGGGTTTGACGTCACTGGGGTCTTTCCTCGTGTGGCTCTCCGTGAGGGTCATGCAGTCGGTCTGATCGCTGTTATTATTGTTATTATTATTATTTCTCGTGTCGTGTTGTTCTGATCTCTCTCGTCATGATGGGCGGCAGCAGCAGCAGCAGGATCGCGGCTGGTTTGGGCGCGGCGCTCTTCGTCGGTTACTGCATTTATTTCGACAGAAAGAGACGGAGTGACCCGAACTACAAGAACAAACTACGAGAACGTGAGAGCATCTATCTATCTATCTATCTATCTATCTATCTATCTATCTATCTATCTATCTATCTATCTATCTATCTATCTATCTATCTATCTGTCTGTCTGTCTGTCTGTCTGTCTATCTGTCTGTCTGTGTCTATTTATGTCTGTCTGTCTATCTGTCTGTCTGTGTCTATTTATGTCTGTCTGTCTGTCTGTGTCTATTTATGTCTGTCTGTCTGTCTGTCTGTCTATTTATGTCTGTCTGTCTGTCTGTCTGTGTCTATTTATGTCTGTCTGTCTATCTGTCTGTCTGTGTCTATTTATGTCTGTCTGTCTATCTGTCTGTGTCTATTTATGTCTGTCTATCTAGCTGTCTGTCTGTGTCTATTTATGTCTGTCTGTCTGTCTGTCTGTCTGTCTGTGTCTATTTATGTCTGTCTGTCTATCTGTCTGTCTGTGTCTATTTATGTCTGTCTATCTGTCTGTCTGTGTCTATTTATGTCTGTCTGTCTATCTGTCTGTCTATCTAGCTGTCTGTCTGTGTCTATTTATGTCTGTCTGTCTGTCTATCTATCTGTGTCTGTCTGTCTATCTATCTATCTATCTATCTATCTATCTATCTATCTGTGTCTATCTATCTATCTGTGTCGTTCTGTCTGTCTATCGTTCTGTCTATCTGTCTGTCTATCTGTCTGTCTGTCTGTCTGTCGTTCTGTCTGTCTATCGTTCTGTCTATCTGTCTGTCTATCTGTCTGTCTGTCTGTCTGTCGTTCTGTCTGTCTATCTGTCTGTCTGTCTGTCTGTCGTTCTGTCTGTCTATCGTTCTGTCTATCTGTCTGTCTATCTGTCTGTCTGTCTGTCTGTCGTTCTGTCTGTCTATCTGTCTGTCTGTGTCTGTCGTTCTGTCTGTGTCTGTCTGTCTGTCTGTGTCTGTCTATCTGTCTGTGTCTGTCTATCTGTCTGTGTCTGTCTATCTGTCTGTCTGTCTATCTGTCTGTCTGTCTGTCTATCGTTCTGTCTGTGTCTGTCTGTCTGTCGTTCTGTCTGTGTCTGTCTGTCTGTGTCTGTCTGTCTATCTATCTGTCTGTCTGTGTCTGTCTGTCTATCTGTCTGTCGTTCTGTCTGTGTCTGTCTATCGTTCTGTCTGTGTCTGTCTGTCTGTCCGTCTGTCTATCTGTCTGTCGTTCTGTCTGTGTCTGTCTATCGTTCTGTCTGTGTCTGTCTGTCTGTCTGTCTATCTGTCTGTGTCTGTCTATCTGTCTGTGTCTGTCTATCTGTCTGTCTGTGTCTGTCTGTCTATCGTTCTGTCTGTGTCTGTCTATCGTTCTGTCTGTGTCTGTCTGTCTGTCGTTCTGTCTGTGTCTGTCTGTCTGTCTGTGTCTGTCTGTCCGTCTGTCTATCTGTCCATCTGTCTGTCTGTCTATCTGTCTAGTTAACCTGTACTAGTTGTAACATGCAGGTGTGTTGATGAATGTGATTTTGTTTCAGGAAGAAAAAAGCAGAAGGTGGCTCAGGAGAAAGCTGGATTATCAAAGGTAATTCCACACACATTTATTGTTACAGATGTTATTTTTTCTTGATATAGTGAATATATGATATTTGAAACGTTCCCTAATGGTTTTCCTCTTTGATATCTCTGTGTTTGTTCAGTTACCAGACCTGAAAGACGCCGAAGCCGTTCAGAAGTTCTTCCTGGAGGAGATTCAGCTCGGAGAAGAGCTGCTGGCTCAGGGTGAGAAATCATCTCTGTCTCACACCATAGACACTGAGATAAACATTAAGTCCCCTCAATAACTACAAATGGTCAGACCCCCCCATATTAGGAATTCTCGCTCTGATCTGCTGCGCTCCGTTACTCAGCGCTGTTTTTTGGTTAGGATGAAAAATAGGTTTAAAGATGACATTTTTAGGCTGGTCTGCCCCAGCGGTCTCACAGCGCTTGTCAAAATAATTAAGCTGGCCAATCAAATCAAAGTAACAGATCGTGAATTCCAGCACGAAGCATCAGTTTAACACTGAAAGAGAGCGAGGTGAGATGGAAGTAGTGAAACATTTCATATTTGACAATGGTTAAACAATAGAAATATTAAAAAACTTACAGTAATATCCAGCAATGCAAACTACTCAACTTTATTATTTCCTCAAATTTGACTGTTTTGAATGAAAAACATGGTATAATTAATGTAATTCAACAGCATGTGACGAGACGTTTTGCATTTTTGACCAATCAGGAATACAAATAAGAGTGAACCTGTGCATATTTAAAATATTATTTGTTAATAACTTATTACTTCCCAACTAGAATTAGACGTAGAATTTCCTTCTCCGTTCTATTTTTTAATTTTATTATATAAACGTTACTTTACTTTACTTTTAGCAGACACTTTTATCCAAAGCGACTTACAAATAAGAAAAAGTAACTAAAACTAAAAGTTAACACTCTATACACACACATTTAAGAAAATACAGAAATTAAATAAAATTGACAAATGCATACAACAACAACATTTCAATAGTAAACATAAAGGAAAAAAATGTATAAAATAAAAATAAAAATAGATCCTTTGCCGGTGTCCTAGCCCGGTGGAGTCGATGGTCTTCACACGAGGGCTGCTGTGGTATAATAACCTTTTTTATACCCATCTAACAAATCACTGCTAGAATTCAGCTGGACCCACTTTCCTGTTAATCACTAAAAATGGCCAAGCAAGTGCAGACACTGACAAGATACACGATACAGTACGAGTCTCACACTCGCTCAAACACATGCATTTGTTTCTGCAGAGACTATTTTAGTAACACTAAGACACTTTTTGAGATATTTTGAAGTAGTTGTCATTTTTATATTTTCTGTCTTCATTGTAAAGTTTTAGTAATTGTGTTTTTGTCATTGTTATTAGGTTTCTATTAATTACTATAGTTTTTATTAATTTGTATTTCAGTTTTAGTTATGTAGTACATCAAGTTAGACTAAACAAAAATGAGAAATGCCAACTAATATTATTTAATAAACAAATTAATAATTATTTTAATTCAACAAAATTATTGTTGTAATGGTTTTAGTTAACTATAATAACTAGGGGTGTAACTGTACATGTATTCAAACCATTCGGTACGAGGCTTTCGGTTCGGTACGCATTACAAACCCAACGATTCGTTGGAGGAAAATAAAAGAGATTAAAGTGTGTGAAATACAATGTTATCCACTGTGCTCAACAAGACAGCCCAAATGATGTAAACAATCAAAAAATGATGATCTCGTATCGACGATAGCCAGAGATATTGTCAAAAACATCCATTATTGGCAATATTAAGAGTATTTGGCATTTCTAATTAATGTAGGCCTGTTACATTCTTATTTTTATTATTATGAAGTTACTTTTATTATTAAATTAAAAATACAAATAATTTGCCCCGCAATATTACCACATAACTATTTAACAAGGCTATTTACTCCTCAGTTAAATGCTGTATTTTAAGTCTTTTAAAGCAGGTCTATTATACAATGAATTATAGGCCTATAATTAAAATATTAACACTGCAGTTATCAATAAAAATCAATGAAATAAACTTTGAAGCAAGCTAAACCTGTTTAACATGAAATCTGTTTCCTCTCATTTTTTTCCCCACTATGTAAGGGCCACATATTAAGGGAATAAATTAAGAGTTAGCTATATACCGTTATCATCAGCGTGTTGAAGTAGATTGGTCTCTCAACGTCTCTGAGAGAATATGCGGCGTCAGATGCAGAAAGCTCCGTCATTACGTTTTTACTTTCACTTTCTGCATATAGTGAATTGTCTGAGAATAAAGGGATAGTTCACCCAAAAATGAAAATTCTGTCATTAATTACTCACCCTCATGTCGTTCCAAACCCGTAAGCCCTTTGTTCATCTTCAGAACACAAATTAAGATATTTCTGATGCAATCCGAGAGCTCTCTGACGCTCCATAGACAGCAAGAATACTATCACGATCAAGATCCAGAAATGTAGCAAGGACATCGTTAAAATAGTCCATGTGACATCAGTGGTACGGTAATTTAACCGTAAGCTACGAGAATATTTTTGTGCACAAAGAAAACAAAAATAACGACTTTATTCAACAATTCGTCTCCTCCCTCCACCCTCGTCTCCTCCCTATAGCGCCATTTTGGAGAGCATCACATATGTAAACAATGTACTATGCACGCGGATATGCTGTTTACGTTCAGATCAAAGCGTAAACAACGTAAATAGTGCATCAGCATATAAACGTTGTTTACATATGTGATACTCTACAAAATGGCGCTATAGGGTGACGCGGAGGAGACAAATTGTTGATTTAAGTTAGTACATTTATTTTTTTTCCTTTTTATGTTTACTATTGAAATATTGTTGTTGTATGCATTTGTCAATTTTATTTAATTTCTGTATTTTCTTAAATGAGTGTTAACTTTTACTTTTTCTTATTTGTAAGTCGCTTTGGATAAAAGCGTCTGCTAAATGACTAAAAGTAAAGTAAGTCGTTATTTTTGTTTTCTTTGCGCACAAACATATTCTCGTAGCTTACGGTTAAACCTATTTTAACGATGTCCTTGCTACATTTCTGAGTCTTGATTGTGTTAGGTTCCTTGCTGTCTATGGAGGGTCAGAGAGCTCTCGGAATACATCAACAATATCTTAATTTGTTTTCTGAAGATGAACAAAGGTCTTACGGGTTTGGAACGAGATGAGGGTGAGTAATTAATTTTTGGGTGAACTATCCCTTTAAGACGTTCACCGGCATAACTCTTGCACAAAGTTTGCACGTTGCTTGTGTGATATCCATTGGCTCGCCTTCATGGTTTAAAATATAAATATTTCCAATATTGCGACGTAATTACCCCCCCCCCCCCCCCCCCCCCCCCCGTATCGCAAACGTACCGAACCGTTACACCCTGGTTAACCCTGGTCCTCTCTCTGTCAGGTGACTATGAGAAAGGCGTGGATCATCTGACGAATGCGATCGCCGTGTGCGGTCAGCCGCAGCAGCTCCTGCAGGTCCTGCAGCAAACGCTTCCTCCTCCAGTCTTCCAGATGCTCCTCACCAAACTGCCCACCATCAGCCAGGTGACGTGCATTTGAAACAATTAAAATATGCAATATGCGCATATATTATCTGTTTCATATTCATGAGACGAATACGTGTTTTTATGATTTAAATGTCTTCCTCAAAAGCAAATCTAATGCTTCTCTCTTCTGGTGCAGCGTATCGTCAGCGCTCAGAGCGTCAGCGATGACGACATCGAGTAGAATACCTGCAGCAGCTCTGTGACATCACTTCCTGTCTGCTTCGAATCTGGCAGTCGCTCCTTTCCATCTGGTTCTCAAACACTAAACGCACAGAAACAGATTTAAAGAAGCGTTTGGGATAAAATACCATAGTTTTGTTTTGAGCTTCTGAGTTAGTCCTGTTGAAGTTGACGTGGGTTTCAGTGTATTTGAATGACAAGCATGACCAAGTTTTTTAATCAATTGTTTGTTTTACTAACAAAGCATTTTGGGTTCACAAAATTATGAAATATGCAGTAAATGAGGCTTGTAGACGGGATGTTTACAGCGTCCTTCGTCTGTCATTGATTAATACTGAAGCAGCCGGTTGAAGAAAACACTCACGAGAGAACATGCTGCTGTCATTTATCTGTGTTCATGTATTTAAGTTATTTTTAAAGGCTGAGAGACGTCTAATGTGGATATGAAGCACATTTAAAGGTGCTCTGTTTCAAGTAGGGGAGAGTTTCCTCTTTTTTAACTCCAAAATAAAAAAAATCATTGTATCGAGTCAATGTGTCAGTCATTCATGTGCCTCCATTAATAACGTGCTGCACAATTGCGATTTAAAGCAACAGATCATCAAAAAATGAAAACAAACTTAATTTGCTCTCATATTAAAATAGACAGTCATATGGTCAAGTTTCAGTGGATTAACATTAAATGAATTGGGAACCAGCAATGCAGACAGTGTTTATTAAATATAACGTGATGTGTGACCCTGGAGCACAAAACCAGTCTGTCGCTGGGGTATATTTGTAGCAAATTATACATTTTTCTTTTATGTCAAAAATCATTAGGATATTAAGATCATGTTCCATGAAGATATTTAGTAAATTTCCTACCATAAATATATTAAACTTCATTTTTGATTAGTAATATGCATTGCTAAGAACTTCATTTGAACAACTTTAAAGGAGATTTTATCAATATTTAGATTTTTTTGCTCCCTCAGATTCCAGATTTTCTAATAGTTGTATCTCAGACAAATATTGTCCGATCATAACAAACCATACATCAATGGAGAGATTATTTATTCAGCTTCAGATGATGCATAAATCTCAATTTTGAAAAATTGACACTTATGACTGGTTTTGTGGTCCAGGGTCACATATTAATACATTGTTCATTAATTCATGATTTTACATAATACACTAATGCAACATTGTTAAAAATGTATTTATGTAGAAATTATAATTACCTCTGATTAATTAATGCTTGTTAATGATATCTAATGCAATGATTCATGTTAACATTACTGGAAAAATAAACATGAAGTGAAAGTTAAAAATTGAAACTACATATGTATTTTTTGTTGTTGTTGTTCATAACACAATACAAATAATAATGTGAATACACCATAAACCCAAGTTTTTGTTTGAAGCTAAATTATATGTTACAGCTGTCGGGACAGATTTCCCGGGAAACTGCATACTTCCATCATTTAAATACAGAAAAGAAGTTCAGGCTACTAACAAATGAACCTGTTTGCTACCATAAAGTAAAAGCGACACACTCATAATAAAACACGAATCAACAGTTTCAAATAATCACATTTATGCTCACAAAACAGCGCCGATCTCTAAACCAGTTACTGCTTTGGGCTGTTTGCCTATAAATAGGCTAGTTATCTGATATGAATAGCAATCCTTATGTCAAGTGTTTCCAAACTTTTGTGACATAAGAACACCAAACCTGTAAAAGCATTAAATATGAACATTTGGTTTCTTTTTCTTGTGCTTAATTTTCTTTTTGAGTCCTTTGGCTCTTTTTGCAGTAGGATCTGCCATCTCTCCTTTGAACGATGAAGCTGGGGTTTGTTTCTTGCCAGGATTTGTGTTAAAGTTCTTTCCTCCCGTCTTATTTCTGATTTCTTGCTTTGACCCTTTGAATCTTGAAGGGGTTTTCTTTTGTTTTTCCTTCTTCACAGATCGTTTCACTCTGATTTTTCGATCTAGTATTCTGGAGCCGTCGAGTTTCAGTGCAAACATCACCGAATCTGGGCTCTGAAACAGAAGGAAACATTTCTGTGAGATTTACCACATTAAACATGAATTTTGAAATAAATTTAATTTTACTTCCAGAACCGCTTTATTAACCCTGTAAAGCCTGGCATGTAAAATAATGAGGAGAATTTTTTTTTTTTAAATTGGACCTTTTTTGAACCTTTAGACAATAGAAAGCTGAAGCTGGACGTTTCTGCACTAAAAGAGCTTTTACTGGATAAAACACTAATCAATCAGACAATAGAAGACATGCAGTAGATTGAGTGTGAAACACGTTTAACAGCAAAGTTTTGATGATGATGATGATGATGATAATATAAAGGCCTTGAATGTGTACATCAACAGTCGGCTTTACCTCAAACAAGATGTAGCCGAAGCCCTTCCCCATCCCAGACGCTCGGTCTCGCACCAAACGCACAGCCTCCACATTCCCACACTCCTCGAAGTGTTCACGCAACGGAAGCTCCATAATATCTGCCGTAAAAAACAAATAACGTGTTCATAAGAGAAACGGTGGCGTTTCAGAAGATACTGAGCTGTAGAGAGATTTCCAATCACTGTTACTCACCGTACGGTAAATTTCCCACAAATATAGACCTTTTATGATCATGCTGTGGGGAAGACA
This sequence comes from Barbus barbus, assembly GCF_936440315.1. Lineage (NCBI taxonomy): Eukaryota > Metazoa > Chordata > Actinopteri > Cypriniformes > Cyprinidae > Barbus > Barbus barbus. The sequence continues at coordinate 1,469,546 of NC_136763.1, forward strand.
ATGATTGATTATTATATAAACACATTTAAAATCAGCTGAATTATATTAACAACATTATTAATGGCACTCACTCCGCTGTGCCGAGAGACGCGATCCACTCGGATATGAAACCCTGGTTTAATCTCCTGCCCGTTCCTGCACAAATTCAAGAGTTTATGACAATATATTTGGATTTCATTAAACAGCTGATAAAACATCACAATAATCCACACCACTCCTGTCTATCAGTTATCATCTGGAGAAGACTAAAGCTGAAACACATCCAGCATTAAGATGTTTTAACTAAAACACGAGTCCATAATAACGCCTCCTCCAGGTCTGGTCTGAATCAGGAGAGAAATCTGCAGATCAAGCAGCGTTTACAAGATAAAACAGCTCTAAACAAATATGAGTCTGGATTTTGATGTGAGAGACAACAGGAGATGCACTTTTTCACTGGAGGAAGAGATATTATAGACTCTATTATAGATGTTAGTTAAAAACATCTTAATGCTGGATTTGTTTCAGTTTTTGTCTTCTCCAGATGTTAACTGATGGACTGGAGTGGTGTGGATTATTGTGATGTTTGGACTCTCATTCTGACGGCACCCATTCACTGCAGAGCATCCATTGCTGAGACACTGATGCTGAGACACATTTCTACAAACCTGATGAAGAAACACACTCATCCTGATCTCAGATGATCTGAGGATGAGCACGTTTTCAGATAATGTTCATTTTTGGCTGAACTATTCCTTTAATTTAAAAGTCATCAATCAATCTGATATGGAAGATCATGCTGTAATTAAACTTTTTATTATGCAGTAACTGAATACGGTCAACACTCGTACCATTTCAGGGCGCCAGCAGCTTCTTCTTCCTCTTTGAAGACGATGTAAGCATTAATATTCTGTTTTTTTGGATGAACTTTCCTCCTAGAAATGGACAGACAGGCTCATTATATTAATAACAATCAATCTCATCAAACTCTTCACTATAGGATGCTATACTCACTGGATGGCCGCCACTTTACGGGACATAGTTGGGTCTTCTTGCACCTGCAAAACACCTCTATTAAAACTCAAACTAGTGATCTGAGTTAATACAACGATATAATGACCAGAGCAGAAGACGCACCACTGAACGGAAGCGGACCGACTCGATGTCTCCAGCCTGCTTGAACAGAGACAAAAGCATCTGCAAAACAAAATACAACACACAGGATTTAATGGAAACATCAGTGAAGATTCAGATTAAGTTGTGTATTAAACTGAAGCACCTTCTTCGTGCAGCTGGGAGGCAGATTCCCCACAAACACCGTTCGTTTCATTTTGATTCGCTCCTCTGCCATGTTCTTTCTGTGTTTAACAGGCCGCTCCTCTTGAGTCGTTTCATCCGTCACATCTGGATGTTCACGTTTCACTTTCTTTGCACTTGTTTGTCCTTCATCATCTGCATTCTGTAGAGCATTCTCCCTGTGGATTTCAACATCGAAAATAAATGTCCATGTGTTTTCCATTACATTTTCACTTGTGATTACGGCATTTGTTTTTTAAATCACTGAAATCCATTAACTTTATTCATTTAAATAAAATTTATAAATTTTAATAAATTAATTTATGAATTATTTTAGAATGAGACCAGGTCCAGCATACAGAAATAATAATAAAATAATAATAATAAAAATAAATAAAACAAGACACGGATAATAAAATAAAACCGGATAAGTGAATAAAAATACATTTATATATTTGTACTGTTATGCAATTAATTTTCTTTAATTAAATTCCTTAAAATTAATTTAAAAAATTACTTACCAAATTAAATTATTTATATTACTTATATGCTAATGATGCATTCAGGGCAATTTATGATTTAATTAAAAATAATAATTTGCTCAAATTTGCACATTGTTTTGTTTTGCAAGCAAGCTTTACTTATTTTAAAGCTGAATATAAGTACTTAGAAAATATATTCTTTAAATATATTTCATGAGGTTTTATTAACGTCCACTACTTCATTAAAGTAAAGAATAAAATCCCATTTAATAGCAGTTTTTGTATTACTGTAAGGACACAGTGTTGTGATCTGACTGATCATGTCTTATAAATGCGTTTCATTACACAAAACACAAGCAGAATCACTGACCTGTCCTGTACCACCTTCTCAGCTGCCGAAAGCGTCTTTGAAGTCTTTTTCGATTTCTGTTTCTGACCCTGACCTTTGACATCAGTGTTATCAGACGGTGCTGGTGTGACTTTAGATTCAGTCTGATGAGAGGAAACACAGAACAACCACGATTAGCATCACAACGCTGTCATTTCAAACACCACAATCACGTTTCTCATCTGATACACCCGTACCTTCGGTGCAGGAGCGAAGACTAAAGTATTTGCAGATGATGTGGAGGAGAATAAAGATGATAAAGCTCCAGTTTTGTGTTTTTCTGGGAACAGGCTGCTGGACACCTGACCGACCGTGTAATCTCCAGCATCTCCAGCATCACTACTGCTGCAACAACAACAACAACAATACAGATTAAAGATCCCAAAACCAACATAATACAAAGATACCATGGTAATACCATGTTCTTTAGGGTTTTAAGACGATAACACCATAGTTATCACTGAAGAACCTTATACACATATACACACACACACACACACACACACACACACACACACACACACACACACACACACACACACACACACACACACACACACACACACTTTAAAAACATAGCATTGCACCGTTCAATTAACTGATGTTTATTTAATGACAGAAAACACACCTCTTTACAAACTGCTTCTTCTTCATGATGTCACTCTGCGCGCATGTCTGAGTAAAATCCTGAATATCTGTCAGATCTTAATGTCGCTTCTGCTGAAGATGCGCACAAACACGTTTATCTCGCTCACACGCGCGTGCGCAGAGTTTACTCGCCCCCTGGAAACAACACACACCGATCATCGGTTCCTGACCCGGAATCATTCTCATTCAAAGACCCGCATCAGAAACACGAGTTTAAATAGAAAAAGAGCATTTACAGATTATTCTATGACCTGTTTGAATAAAACACGCGTAATAATAGCAGCGCTTCAGACCGCGGTTTGTTTCTCATCGGCGCTGGACCTCGTGATGTCACTTCCTGTTTACGGTTCTGCGGGTAGGAATGATGCAGGAACATTTCATTCTGTTATAATTGAAGTTATTTAATATCTAACTCATTCTTCTTTTTGTTTATGCTTATAGAGAATCTTTTATAATGTGATTTAATACATCTAAACATGTCTCTTAATCTGATCATAAAGCGAATATATGATGAAAAACTGAACAATATGTTTGCAGCTGATATTATATCATATTCCAGTGTTTATCATTCAGAAGTTTCCTCTGTTTTCCAACTGCTCTAATTTCATCCCTTAGATTTATACACAATGCAATTTTTCGCTAGATTTGTGAGGTTTAATGAGTTTATGTGTGATTTATTTGTATATTTGTGTGTCTTTTCCTGTGTAATTCTTTTATGTGTTATGATTGTGATCGCCCTGTTCTTGTATGTCATTTTAAGTTCTGCAGTAATGTTTATATGATATAATTTAATATATTATATTATCGTTTTATGATGTTTTTAATAGTTTTTTAGGTCTGTTAGTATAGTTTCATGATCCTGATGCGCAAGAAGGTGAATTAGATCTGATTTGTGTCATGTTTTCTCAGTGACTGATATAGGATATAGACCATCATCATCATCATCGTCGTCTGATGAAGACTCCGGAGGTGTTGGAGGATGCTGGGGGCAGACGGGTGAGCTGTGATGGAGAGAGAGGAACTGTCCGTTACGTGGGTCCAGTTCCTCCCACTGCAGGTCCGTCTCCGTTTATTCAGCTTTATACACTATACTGACAAAAGTATTGGCACCCCTTCTAATGAACAGGTTTGACTACTTTAGTAATCTTAATGTACAAATCTTAATGTTTAAGCATATAATGATATTCTAGGGAATTGTGTGCTTCTAATGTTATAGCAACAGTTTGGACAGAACCCTTTTCTATTCTAACATGACAGTGTCTCTGTGTATAAGACACGGTTCAGAAAGACATGATTGATTCAGTCAGTGTGGAAGAACTTGAACCTCTGGTGTGACTTTAAGAGCCAAAAACACCAAAGACACTATATGGACAAAAGTATTGGGACACCTCCTTCTTTAGAGCAGAAAAAGGGGTCTGATGTCCGTCCGTCTTCTGCTCCTGCAGGTCTGTGGCTGGGAGTGGAGTGGGACGATCCAGAGAGAGGAAAACATGACGGGAGTCATGAAGGAGTGCGGTACTTCACCTGCAGGTGCTCATCAGCGACTAAACAATTACAATCAATGACATAAATATTAACAAAGCTTGTGTGTGTTCTCCATCAGACACCCGACGGGCGGCTCCTTCGTTCGGCCCAAGAAGGCCAGTTTCGGTGAGGATTACGTGACGGCTCTGAAGCAGCGCTACGAGGTGGAACTACAGGAGGTTATCGGAGAAGAGCTGAGGATCTCCAGCAAAACCGTGATGATGGTCGGCTTTGAGGATGTCAAGCAGAAACAGAGGTGGGGTTTGATTTTGTAAACTGTTGTGTTTCATATTTACACCACTGTATATCACTTACACTGCTGCTCAAACGTTTGGGATCAGTAGGATTTTTACCCCTGGTTTCACAGACAATGCTTAAGTCTGGTCCTGGACTAAAATGTAAGTCTGAGCTGTTTCAACTGAAAGAAACTTGCACTGACTGATCTTAAAACATATCAATGTCTTTAGATTCACACCAGTAATGTTTTTTTCTAATGCAAGTTTATAAACATGACTTAAATTTTACTTTATTGACACACTATTTTCCCATTTTGATATTGTGATGTTGCTTTGACACAATTTGTATTGTTAAAAGCGCTGTATAAATAAAGGTGACTTGACTTGGCTTAAATGTCCTAGTTGAACAATGGCCTAATCCTGGCTTAGTCCAAGCCCTGTCTGTGAAACCGGGCCATTATGATTAAAAAAAACTCTTCTGCTCATCAGAGCTGCATTTATTTGATCAAAAATACAGGAAAAACAGTAATATTGTGAAATATTATTGCAATTTAAAAACTGTAATGTTAAACTGTAATTTATTTCTGTGATGCGCAGCTGTATTTTCATCATCATTACTCCAGTCTTCAGTGTCACATGATCTTCAGAAATCATTATAATATACTGATTTATAATCAATGCTGGAAACCGTTGTTAAATGTTTTTGGAACCTGTGATACATTTTTTTAGGATTTCTTTGATGACTAAAAAGTAAAAAAAACAAAACAGCATTTATTCAAAATAGAAATCTTTTGTATCAGTCTTTACTAGCACTTTATCAATTTAACACATCCTTCCTGAATCAAAGTATGCATTTCTTTTAAAAAAAGAAAGAAAAAAAATGACTGACCCCAAACTTTTGAACAGTAGTGTATATTTTTACAAAATGATTCTATTTTGAATAAATGCTGTTCTTTTTTAAACTTTTTATTCATAAAAGAATCCTGAAGAAAATATCACAGGTTATAAAAGATATTAATCAGCACAACTGTTTCCAATATTGATAATACATCAGTATAGAATGATTTCTGAAGGATCATGTGACACTGATAATGTATAATGATGCTGAAAATTCAGCTTTCCAACATAGAAATAAATTTTATTTTAAAATATATTAAAATAGAAACCCATTATTTTAAATTCCAATAATATTTCACAATATTACTGTTTTTTTCTGTATTTTAGATTAAATTAAAGGCAGCCTTGATGAGCAGAATAAACTTTAAAATCTTTACATTAAAAATCCTACTGATCCCAAACTTTTGTTAATGTGTATTTTGGATGTTTTCTTTCCACTAGTCTGACATATAATAGATATAAGACATATAATGGAAGCAAAAACACAGTTTTGTCTGTAGTGTCTTGTCTTAATGCACATCTAGTTCTATTATTAGGGAGGTTTTTTCAGAAGCTAACATGTATGATGTTCTTTGTGCTCTCGCAGGCTGGAGAACCTGACAGAAATCGGTCTGAGGAGATGCGAGGTGTCTGGTCCAGGTCCAGAGAACGAGATCAGAAACACCACACCATGTATCCTTCAAAAACACATCATTGATGGTCCCAGACAGGAACAAGAAGACTCTTATCGTTTGCGATATACTGGTAAAAATGACTTTGGTCAGGGCTGTACTGTGCAACAAACATCGGTTTGAGCCTTGAGTAAATGTATTACAGTAGCACACTTTTGTGTGTGTTTACAAACCTGGTGTCCAACAAAGATATCCTTTATTGACATGCTTTTTCTCCAAATTAACTTCATAACATCAGTTTCTCTATCTGCGTTAAAAATTCTCTGTCTGCATTTTATTCAGCGATAACTGGATATCTTTGTCCATATTAGGGATTTCCTGGAGCGTCGTCAGTGCTATAACTTCTGTGATGCATATGTGTTTCTGCACAAGAGCGCCCTCTGGCTTCCAGCATGAATTAAATAGTCATTGCGTGTGCACAACACCCTCTTTTGGGAAAAATTGGAAAGATAATGCTTTTCTCTAAAGAAACAGGATTTGTTTGGTCTCTTAGTGAATGCATACGATTCCCTGAATTATCGTCACTGATATCGTTATCGCAATAAATACCAGAAATTATCGTGATATATTTTTGAGCCCATATCGCCCATCCCTAGCATGAAGCTTCTTTAACAGCGTCTCTCAGTGGCTCAGTCTCTGGATCTTTCTGGAAACCTGCTGAGCTCGTGGGAGGTGCTGGCGGCGATCACCGAGCAGCTGGAGTCTCTGCAGGAGCTGCAGCTCAGGTGAAGCCCTCTGATCACACCTGACATCATTTTACAGGCTTCCCACGGGAATTTCTGGAATATCATGGAATTTTAAAAAGTCTATTCCAGACATTGAAAGTCAGGGAATTTAATATTTGTTTTGTCCAAGTCATGGAATATCAGGGATGTGTCTGTTGCTCCAGAAGCGCCTCCTGCTGGCAGAGAATGAATCTGCATGTTCAATAAGCCCCTCTCTCTCTCTTTCTGTTTTCTGCATCAATTTTCATATTCTTAATCCCGGCTGAAGCACTTTTGTTTCAATCTATAAAAATAATCAGCCTATGTTATAGTTTAAAGTTAAATATATTAGTAGCTATTAATAAGGTGAGTGAGTCTGAGGGTCTTATGAAAGCTAAATACAAATAAAAGGTGAACATTCATTTCTTTGTATCATTTTTATTTCTAAAATATGATATAGTTTTCAGAAGTTTGTAGGTACATTTGTTGTGGGCGTTCTTGCCAGTTTTTCTGAGGCTTTTAAAAATATAGTTCATATCCATATCAGAATGATATCGTATTGACCAAAAATGAAGAAATATATCGTGATATAAATTTTGGCCATATCGTCCAGCCCTAGTTTCCATTTATCAAAATGTAATTTTTCTATACAGTATTTTTTTTTATTTGCCTATTGTTATGGTTGGGCTATTTTTAGCGCCATTTTATTCCCTTCCCGCTCGTCAACTTGCAATCACTTAAGTCAAATGCAGTCACCAGGCTGTGCCTGTTAACTAAGGCAAACATGCCAGGAATATGCCAATTTAAAAAGCTTTGGCTACAAAATTTCAAAGCCTCTGTGTTAAAAGCAGACGACAGAAAAAGTTTGTAAAACTACTATTGAGCTATCAAATATTGGAGAGGGAGAACAACAGTGGCATTCATTATAGGTCATGGAAATTCAGCTTTGTAGTCAGTGAAAGTCAGGGAAAAGTCAGAGAATCTGACATTTGGGAACTCTGATTTTATTCCCTTCTGAGGTCCTGTTTCAAAATCTCTGTGCAGTCACAACAGGTTGAGTATCTCCGGTGAGCCGAGCCGTTTAAGCCCCGCCTTCTCTCGTCTGAGGGTGCTGTCACTCAACAGCTGCGCCCTCACCTGGACTCAGGTCAGATATATGTGTTCAGGTGTTGTTTTGGTTTGTGCTCATTCTCTGGTGTACTGAATTATATCATATTTAACAGTACATACTTACACTTACACTACTGGTCAAAAGTTTGGAATAATATATATATATATATATATATATATATATATATATATATATTTATTAATGTTCTTCTGCTCACCAAGGCTGCATTTATTTAATCAAGAATACATTAAAACAGTAATATTGTGAATTATTTAAATTTATAATAATTCAATAATTAAATTGTAATAATATTTTACAATATTGTACAAATACAGCAAAACAGTAATACTGTGAAATACTTAAAAAAATTACATTTTAATATTTCACGTTATTATTTTACTGTGTTTTACAGTAATATTGTGAAATACTTATTATAATTAAAGTAATGCATAATAATTATGTAATTATTATTACTAAATGAACATAATAATAGCAATGAATTATGATAAATTAATAAAATAGTATTACTAAATAATACATTATTTATTAATATATTATAATTGTATTTATTATTAATATAATATATTAATAATAAATACAATGATTAAATTAATAATTCACTAATTACTTAACTGTAATTATATTTCACAAATATACTGTAAAAATAGTAATATTGTGAAATGTTTTAATTAATAATTCATAAATTAAATACATTGTAATACTATTTCACAATATCACTGTAAAAATACATTAAAAACAGTAATATGGTGAAATATTTAAAATTATAATTAAATTAATAATAATTAATAAAATTTTATTTTTTACAATATTACTGTAAGAATAAAGTAAAAACAGTAATACTGTAAAATATTTAAAACTTAATAATATTAATAAAAATGTAAAAATATAATAAAAACAGCCATTCTGTTCAATTTAAAACAATTATTATTTTAATATTAATAATAATTAACTAATACAATTGTAAAAAATATTTCACTATAATATTGTTTTACCGTATTTGTGATCAAATAAATGCAGCCATGATGAGAACATTAATAAATCTGAATTATTCCAAACTTTTGATGTGTTTGTGAATGTGTCTTCAGCTCTGACCTCTGACCCGTCTGTGTTTGGCAGGTTCTCCACTGCGCCCCCATGTGGCAGAGGTTAGAGGAACTTTATCTTGCTGACAATGACATCACAGAATTACAGAGGTACAACACTGAATCACGTTCAGCTCACAGAGCACAGATATTCCTCATGTCACAGGAACCAATCATGCTTTCCTTTATCCAGACCAGAACATGTGCTACAGGCTTTAAAAGTTCTGGATTTATCCAATAACCACATAGTCCAGGAGACAGTGCTGCAAATCTCACATTTACCCTGGTAAGAATGAACAAATAATGAAGATGCAAAACATGTATCATAACAACATCATAACTGTGAAATAATGTTTGAATCTTCAGTTTGGAGAAGCTGAATCTGTCCAGCGCCGGTTTATCTGTCATTCAGTTCAGTGATGCTTCACCAGGTACCAGAGTGTTTCAAACCTGTATATTTATAATGTGTGTGTACTGTACATGCATGAAATAAATAAAAACTATATTTTCATGCTGTGAAGGTAGCAAGACAGCTTTGTTTCCTGCGCTGAAGACACTTTTACTAGACGACAACGATATTTCAGAGGTAAATCTATAAGAATATCATGTGAATGGGTCAAAGACGTCTCATTTTAGTGTCTGCATCAAATTGAATTGACAAAAGTGATTTTATATACACAGCTGGCAAGCATATTAAATGCAAGTAAGTGTCTGCTTTAATGTTCCAAGTAACTTTTGTGAAAATAGAATGTCAAAATATGAGTGAAATAATGTTCCGTCATTCAGCGTAACTGATATATTTATGCAAAACCGAGACAACATTCTGACCTGTACTTATTAAAGCATTTCAAAGAAATGGTAACCATACTAAATTTGATTATATTTTAAATGATTAAACCTTCTTGCTGGCAAATGGGTCAAATCTGGTGATTGAACAATTGATTTGAAATTTTGTCATTAATCACTGACCCCCATGTCGTTCCAAACTAGGGCTGTATACCTTGGAGAACCTGGCGATACGATACATACCTCGATACACAGGTCACGATTCGATACGTACCTCGATACAGAGCTGTCTCGATACGATTTGATACAATGTGACACGATTCGATACGATTCAATAAAAATACATGGGCCAGAGCCAATTAGTTAATGCTGAACACATTTAGTCAACAAACAGAACTCTGCATTTTTCTTCAATTTATTGAAGACAAAAATGCATTATAACAAAGTGCATTTTGCTTAAATATTTGCAACTTTAAGTGCTCTGATTAATTGTACACAAATTGTATTAATCTGGAAATTACCACAAGTCAACATTTAACTTTCCAAGGGTACAGTCTGAGCTCACACAAGCACAAAATCTTCTTCTTATTATTCTTAACTTCTTATTAAATCTTCTTATAATTCTTTTTTGTGACACCATGTACTGCCATAACATATTTCACTATGAAATCACTTAAATGCTACATCTTGCTTTAACATTTTCCATGAGTTTTTTTAAACTCGCGGGTGCCGCTGCGCCCCCTAACGGCTGGGCGGAGTATCGATACTAAGGGCTAGAATATCGATACTGTATCTTTTTTTATTATATCGGTATATATCTAAGAATCGATATTTTGAGCACACCCCTAAAAGCTTTGTTCGTTTTCGGAACATAATTTAAGATATTTCGGATGAAAACCGGGAGGCTTGTGACCGTCCCATTGACTGCCAAACAATTAACACCGTCAAGGCCCAGAAAAGTGTGACAGACATCGTCAAAATAGTCCATCAGGTTCAAAAAACACATAAGTTTCCACATACCGTACATTATTGTTGCTCTTCTTTCTGAAACGCGTTGTTTTTTTTACAAAGCTCATTGTTCTGAAAAGCGTGGTGTGCTCTGATTGGCCAGCTATCCAGTGCGTTGTGATTGGCCGAATACCTCAAGCATGTGATGGAAATGTTACGTCTCTTACCATATATGGAAACACACAGCTTCTCAACGACAACAATACTACAGCGAGAATAAAAGTCCCGCCTTCTTTCTTTGTGTAACCCTTGATGTTATGCAAATCTTCCCACACAGTGACGTAGACGTGGGGGGGGGGGGGGTGTTTGAATGAGGCGTTTTAGGAAGGCGTGGATGAGCCTTAACTTTTAGAAACGATATCTCTTTGGGTTTGAGAGTCTTCATGACTTTACGGATCTTATATATGCACGAACAGCTTGTAACTTGTAAAAAAATAATTTTTAATGCCATCTAATGATTCTTGATCTAAATATCCTGACAATATCCTTTTTGTTTTATCAACTGTTACTACACTGAATGACGTTTTAATTTGTGTCTACTATAAATCATGGTAAAAATCTATTATAGTCGTCATTTAAAAAAAAAAAAAAAAAAAATTCACAGGACACATTATAATGGAGGGGGGGGGGGTCAAGCTGTATTAAACTTTTATTGTTTTGATGCGCGAAAACCCTTTTTGGTTTATTATTTTCAAAATATATACTTTGTGTGTCTTTATATATACATAGTACACATGCATAGCCTATATTATGCTCACAATTTTTTTTATTTTGGATGCAATTAATCGTTGGCCAGCACTAATATATATATATTTTATATTTACGCATTGAGCAGATGCTTTTATCCGAAGTGACTTGCGTCTGCTAAATGCATGAATGTAAATGCTATTTTATGTCAGTTCATGTTTGGTTTATGCAATGTTTTGTGATGGTTTCAGTGATGAAATGTCTGTCTGTGTCTGCAGTGGCGTGTGGTGAACGAGCTGGAGAAGCTGCCGTCTCTTCTTCATCTGTCCTGTAGGAGGAACCCGCTGCTGCAGAGAGAGAAGAACCTGGAAACCTCGAGACAGATCATCATCGCCCGACTGAGCCGGCTGCAGCTGCTCGACATGAGACAGGTGACGCTCAAACACATGGTTATGGGTACTTGTCATTTTACCCTCCAGAAAAGTCATTTATGAGGTGGATATGACTCATATAGTCTGATATAGTGAAAATACAAACAAACGCTCCTCTAAAGATCCTGAGACGCACTGATTTTACTAGAAAATGATGGAGAATCAAGTAAAGCTGAGCTGCTTCAGTCCAGAAAGAGTTCATCTGGAGATATGACTGCAGTTATTCTGACCTTTACTTGATCAAAATCAGTCAAGATTTGACACGAGAAGCAGCAGCTGATGTTGGATGTTTCTACAATTACACTAAAAGAGCTTTAACTGGATAAAACACTCTGAACTATCAATCAGAGACAGAAGACATGGGGCTTTATCCGGTGTTGTTGTCAGGTTTTGTCGGATGAGAGGAGGGGTGCGGAGCTGGATTACTGTAAGATGTTTGGATTGGCGTGGCTGAAGGCTGGAGGTCACCGTGAGCCGGAGAAGAACGACCCGAACACAGAGTTCATGAGCGAACACCCACGATACCTCGCGCTCATCCAGAGTAAGTGTTTAAACTGAGCTGGAAGCTCCGCCCACAGAGGAATCTCATTGCTTCTGCTTATTTGCATATTAAACATCTCTGATACAATCTTATAGAGACAGAGCGACATGCGTCATAATCTAAAAACAACACAGTTCTGGGTTCTTTAGCTTGTTTGCTGTGCACCTCGTCACTCAGCAGCTTTAAGCATTGTTCTGTATTGTGTTATAATCAGAAATAAAACACTCTGTTGGTTTGTTTGTTTGTTCAGAGTACGGTGCTCCAGAGGAGGGCGAGCTGAAAGAACAGAAACCATTTGCACTAAAAAATCAATTATTAAGTACGAATCTTCCCTCATCTCATCAATACAGAGCATTAAACCCTCACCATATGAGCGTCTCTCAACATCTCTGCTTTGATTTCAGCCGTAACGTTCGTTTGTCCGGAGGATTCAGAGAGGAAGCCCATTGAGAAGAAGCTGCCAGGTAAAAGCACGCTTTAGAAACGCTGACAGCGTCACGCATGACGGATGTTTGAGGTGTTTTTCTGCTGTTTTCAGGCTCGATGATCGTTCAGAAGGTGAAGGGGCTTTTACATCGGCTGCTCAAGTTACCAGGAGTGGAGTTAAAGCTCTCCTACACCTGCTCCAAGGTAAAACACACATAATCACACTTCAGCTTTAAATCAGCTTCAGAAATGCACTCATTTTAATTCATTTATTCGTTTTTCACTTTTACTTCCTACGATTATTGTATTTTTGTATTTCTTACAAATGATATTTTTATGATATAAGCTTGCATTGCTTAATATATTTGAGATGCTATTAGTGTTTGTTAATATTTTAAATGTGGTTTTATCATTCTATTTTCTGTTTTCACTTTAATTTTAATACTTTTGTTGTGTTTTGTAATTGTATTTTTTTTTTTACCTGTCTATATGGTTTTATTCATTAGTTTTAGTTTATTTTTATACTTCAAATTAAATGAGAAATGAAAGTAGCTGACATAAAATAAGTTTTGTTTGTTTTTGTATATATAATTTTGTTTCAGTTAATATTTATCTTATGTCAAGTAACAAAAAATATTTTTTATGGTTTTGGTTTTGGTTGTTAATTTTAGTAATTTTATGAGTTTTTGTTAGTTTATTTGTTTAGTTTTTTTCATTTGTATGTATAGTTTTTATGAATTTTGATTTAGTTTCTTTTTTTTATCACCTGAAGTTGCACTAATGAAGCTGAGATGAAATAAGTTATGTGATATCCCATCCTATAGATGGCCAGCAGAGAGATTGAGATCGATAACGATCTGAAGCCGCTGGAGTTTTACTCTGTGGAGGACGGCGACAGAATTCTGGTGCGCTGGTCCTGATGAAACCGCAGGGAATTGTGGGACATTTGAGTCTTACGGACTGACAGACGAGTCCATCATCTTCTGCACTGACCACTGAAACACTCCACCGATCAGAAATCATTATCACGCAACGTTACTCCTCCAGAAAACAAAGCATTGCTAAACTCCCTATAGATAGCATAAACTATTTATTTAGTATTTGGTTTGTATCCTTCAATGTCTGTGCGAATCATTCCAGTCTCTGACCCCCAGATGGCGCTTCATTTCGCTGCACCAAACATGCCTGGAGCAAATATTCCAGAAAGACACTTTATAAGATCAGGTGAATCTCATAAAGTAATGTACAGGTCACATTTCACCCCAGTATCGATGTTTGTTTTTCACATTCAAGTAAAATCTAATTCAGTACAGCGTACGGCAAAACTGTACTTTCATGCTACGTTTAAATTATAATGTACATTTGTTTTGTTCCCATGTTACAGAAGGCAACTGAAAATTGCTTAATTGTCATTTAAAAAATGTCATGATGCCAAAATATTAATATTAGCCTTTGCAATTTATTTTTTATTTTTTGGTAAAATTATCAGGATTTTCTTGACATAATTCATGAAATTTAACTACATATTAAACAGTAATTATGTTTGCAAATCTGTGGGATCTGAATCATTTATTAAATCATTTCGTTAAATCACAATTACTTATATTTTAAAGCTGTCGGGACGGATTTCCCGGGAAACTTTATACTTAGTTTTTCCTTGCACAAAAAAAATTAAAGTTTCACGCATTACTAGACTTGCTTTTTAAAATAATTAGAAGCGATGTCGAAATTGAAAATGAATGGCTCTTTTGCACTAATTATTGTTAGTGAATCGCTTGAAATGATCGAAGTCACGAGTTTGAATTTGAATCAGTCGAAGCAGTTCCAGTGTAAATGACTCAATTTGAGTTTGTAGCTTAATTGACTATATTTGAAATAGTTTGAGCTGCAGTTCAGTTGCTGACAGTTCACTAGAAATCAGTTGAAAGCATCCAGTCTCTCACACCATTGAAGTGAATCTTCAATTTATCAGTATATTGTAATAGATATTTGAAAAATTATGGCACGATTCACAATTCTGAGAAGAAATTTCAGAACTGCTGGTTTGTCGGAATTGTGAGACAGATTTGCTTTTACGAGAAAAAAGGTCAGAAATCTGAGATTAAAAGTTGCAATATCTTTCAAATGTAAATTAAAGGTAAACTCAGGATTCTGGAGGAGGGGGGGGGGGGGGGGTTGCGAGGTTAAAAAGCTGCTATCACCTTTTTTATTCCATGGAGGAAAATAATTTAAGCTTTTTGAAACTGAATTGCGTCGCAAAACGATCCACTGTTTCTAGCACTAAATGGATCGTGGATGGCAAATCATTTGATTCAGATCGGGACTTCGGAGCGGGTTCATGAATCATTTGATTCAGATCGGGACTTCGGAGCGGGTTCATGAATCATTTGATTCAGATCGGGACTTCGGAGCGGGTTCATAAATCATTTGATTCAGATCGGGACTTCGGAGCGGGTTCATGATCATTTGATTCAGATCGGGACTTCGGAGCGGGTTCATGAATCATTTGATTCAGTTCGGGACTTCGGAGCGGTTTCATGAATCATTTGATTCAGTTCGGGACTTCGGAGCGGGTTCATGAATCATTTGATTCAGTTCGGGACTTCGGAGAGGGTTCATGAATCATTTGATTCAGTTCGGGACTTCGGAGCGGGTTCATGAATCATTTGATTCAGATCGGGACTTCGGAGCGGGTTCATGAATCATTTGATTCAGATCGGGACTTCGGAGCGGGTTCATGAATCATTTGATTCAGATCGGGACTTCGGAGCGGGTTCATGAATCATTTGATTCAGATCGGGCTCCCGTAATAAGCTTACAGTTTTCAATTCAAGTTTATTTAGCGCTTTTCACGATACAAATCATTGCAAAGCATCTTTACAAAAAAGTTTAAATTAAAGTTTCTGGAATATATTTAGTAGCTTATCAGTGGTCAAGTTGATGTCCATATGGCAGAAATGTACCGTAAAAATCATGCAGTTCGTTAATGATATGTAATCAAACAGATGGTGAACACTATTAACAACGATTATATGTTGCGATCAAACTTATAGCACAGTTTGGTTAATTGCTGAAGTCTATTTTTTTTCCTGCACCTCTTCTGTGGCTAATTTTGATTTCATAATGATCCTTACTCCATGAAGTCAAGCAGCAGAAGTTAAGTGACAATATGCAAATACTACTGGCCCATTTTGGGGTGAACAAAAAGTACAAGACTAGTTTTACACGTTACTGTTTATAACACAGGGTGTTCATCCTTTGCTGGGTCGCTTTAAAAAAAATTGGGGAATAAATTAAGAGTATACCCACTTCTTGTACTGCTATGGCACAGTCTTGTACCTAAGAATTTCACCATCAATACACTTGTGTGACAATAAAGACTTTGATTTGACAAGCGTGAAATTACGGAAGAAAGCCTGGATCGAGATATACAAACTTATATGATCAAACTTATAGCACAGTTTGGTTAATTGCTTGTGACAGCCTCATAAACTAAACCTATGCAGTCAGAGCCGGAAAGAGAATCGATTAGTTCATCTCGCGAGTCTTTGGGTTTGAGTCATTCGTTTAGCTTGTTTAGTTTTGACTCATATCAGTATTTTATTTTCCGAGTGGTCTATTTCGAGATATGTTGTGGTAAAAATAGCAACAGGTAGCAGCAGTAGCTCACCGAGTGAGCTAGGTGGAAGTCCTTGAGAGACAGGTTTAGGAAGGAGTAAAATAAGGAAAGGGAAATCATCTGTGACAAAGTTTTATGGCGGTGATGGGTTTTCTCACACCAATCCTCACCAACCGTGAGACGTCCAGTGACATGCCCAGACAAGCTCTGCCCCCTTCACTCACCACCTCTTCTGTCCATCAGTTCTCCATCAGTCCAGAGCCAGAGGAGGACAGTCAGATCAGAGAACGCAGCCAGGTCTCTTCCCAGCAAGCCATCCAAGCAGAACCACAGGAGATGAGGCGGGCATTGATACAGGCAGTCAGATGGAGGCAGGCAGGGAGACAGAACCGGGCAGAGCAGGAGGAAACCATGGAGGTTGCTGACAGGGGTAGGAAGAGAAAGAGACAGCATATGTCAGTTTTTGAGAAAGGACTGTTGGCAGAAATTGAGCCACTGACACAGCTCACCACACTGTCACATCCACCAGCACCAGAGGATGAAGACGAAGCCTCTTGCCATCAGTTCGTCGCCTTCCTGTGTCAAGGAGAGCAAGGCTGCGGTTTGATAAGCTGATTTTTCAGGCTGAACAGGAGGCTGCTGAGGGTCTCCCATTATTTTTTTTATTTTTATTTTCATCTTTTTGCTCTACATTTAACTTTTTACACTCACGACAGTACATTGTCAGTTTTCTAATTTTTTCTACACACAGTAATCTACATTTACCTTTTTACATTTACACAGGTGCGCAGATGGCACTAGGGACGGGGGGACATGACCACCCCAGATTCAGAGTGACCCGATCCGTCCCCCTCACTGTCTCTAAGAAAGGCAACATCAGTATACGGAGGATAAATCAGGGTTTCCGCTATGTACTTTAGCCTAAGTAGTGGCTGCCAGGCCACATGCGCAAAGCCATTTTTGAAAAACGCTTTTGACCTCAGTGTCTGACCGAGTCCCAAAACACGTGTAGCCAATCAGCAATAAGGGGGCGTGTCTTGTACTGATAGAGAGAAGAGAGCGCTCTATTTGAGTGCACTGGATGGATATTAGCAGATCGACTATAGATAGAGAGAGATGGCAGATAAAAAAAAGAGGAAAATATCATAGAAACAAAACATTAAAAAGAAGGTTTACGATCAGGCAAGAGGTAGGACCCGTGTATATATAGATCGGAGCAGCTTTCCAGCGGTGGAGGGAAACTCAAGGAGCAGGAAGGGCTCGAATTGGACACCGAGGTTGTCTTGTTTCTTTTTGATAGGTGACTAACGCTGATTTTGCTTTGTCTCACACAACTTATCCGTGTTGGCTTTTGCTTGAATATGCTTTTGTGTCATCTTTGCTTGTTTCCTCGATTGTCGTTGCCACAGAAGAGAATGACGACATGTGGTGTTTTTGTATGTATGCTTCAGACACGGGTCACGCTGACGTGTTCCCCATAGCGACCCCTAGAGGACGCAGTTCGAAGTTCCCTCGATAGGGCACTGTACTTATCTAGAGTGAGCAAAAGGGCTGGTAAAATCACTCTGGACCCCTCACATCCAGCACACAACCTCTCTGGTCGACGCTTCAGAGCTCTGTGCACCAGAACGACCAGACACAGGAACAGTTTCTTCCCTCAGGCAATCCATCTCATGAACACTTGATAATAAACGCAGAACACACAACACTATAATTACATATATAATACATTATTTATTTAACACACACACTTATTTGCATTTCAAATTTGCACATATCATAACTGTACATACATAATTGTCTATATTATATATTGTGTTTTTTGCTATTTTGTACATTGTATATTTTTATTATATATTTTTCTTTTTATTATCTGTCTCGTCGCTGTCATTCTGTTGCACTGTGGAGCTTCTGTCACTAAAACAAATTCCTCGTATGCGTAAACATACTTGACAGTAAAGCTCACTCTGATTCTGATTCTCTGTTATCACGATCACAGCAGCAGATTCATCCGCGCAGAATTGCGTAGCCGAAGCACAACTCGACCAAAACAATCTTCCTCCACGAGTTACTGTAGTTTCATGCTTCAGCTGCTCGAGGGACTAAAGCTACATAGTGTAGTTTTAAACAGTAAAAATAAAAATAAATCAGTCTTTTACATACTTGATTTATTACTGTTCCATATGTCTTGTTTCCAAATGTCTTATGTAGACTCGTATAGTCCCGTGTGTGTTGGACAAGACCATATCATTTAGAGCTCTGTGTGAAGTCAAACATCTGCTGGCATCTGAAAATCTACAGCAGGAAATACAGAGCATCCAACCCGTTTGTTAAAATGTCTGAAATACACAAACTTGCCAAAAATAAACATAGCTATCAGATCCACCTGTAAGTTGCATTTTTTATAAGCTAAAAGGTCAATTTCTCATGTCTGAAGAATGTGAGTAGAGGAATAAAACACTCGAACCTCTTAAAAATGTGTTTTAACTGAACACAGTCTCTCTTCCTTCCTCTGTCCAGCTGTTTCCACAGCGGCTTGCCTTCCCATCATGCAGTATGTAAACAAAGAGTGTGCTTTTCCATATGAGGCTCTCGTCCAGATGGACTGTCTGAGTGTAAACGTCAAATAAAACGACCCCCGAGCACCAGAGAGGAAATACAGAGCCCATAAAGATGATGTAGTTTTGATATTTACAACAAACAAAAAGAAAATCTTCATCTGGCATTTTAAAAGTCAGATTAAAATACAATTAAGTAAGTAATACTACACCTAAATCAGAATGATTGCAGATAATATTCATTCCAGAATGCAACCCATAGTATAAATGTATCCCAGCAGCCCAAGAGCTGAAAGACAGCTACAATAAAACACAATATTTCCAGATGGATTCAGATTCATGTTTTCAAGTGGTTTTAGTAGGGATGCACCAATACGGACATTTAAAATGATAAATAGCTTTATAAATGGATATTTGTGTTTAAATGTTGTTTAATTTCATCAATTTGTTATTATATATAAACATTATATAAATAAAAATCTAAATGTTATGACGGTTAAACACTAATATAGACAACTAATATTTTTTATTAACAATTATCAATATAATTGCTGATATTATACATATTTCATATTTTACCTGCTTTAAAAAAGGTGAACAGTAGAGATGCAGTGTAGAATTTTTCATGCGAAAAGTTAAATCATACATAAAAAAATATTAATGTGCAGTAGAAAATATGGAAGCCATATACTGTAGATTAAAAAAAACAAAAGGTTACTATGATTGTTTAATCTCACAGTTCTGAAATATAAATATTTCTAAGAATTGCAAATTATAAACTCAGAATTGTGAGCTTTAAATTTGCAATTGTGAGAAAAAAAATCTGAATTGTGAGATAAAAAGTCGCAGTTGCCTTTTTAATATTTTTTATTCTGTGGTGGGAAAGAAAGAATAGCGAGATGGAAACTCAGGATTACGATAAAAAATTCAGAACTGCAGGATTTAAAGTTTCTTACTTGCAAATGCAAGATATAAACTCACAAAACAAAGTAAAAATTGAGTTAAAAAGTCGCAATTGCCATTTTAATGTCTTTATTCCATGGCGGAAACAAAACAAAACAAAAAAACAGAATTGTATGATATAAACTCAGAATTCTGAGGGGGAAAAAAGTCAGAATCGCGAAGAGTAAACTCCGAATTCCTATAAAAAAGTTAAAATGGCGAAAGGTAAACTGTGAATTCAGAAAAAAAACGTAAAAATTGCAAAAATTAATTCAGAATTTCGATAAAGAAAACTCAGAATTCCAAAAAACATAGTCAGAATTGTGAAAAATAATCTCTGAATTCTTTTTTTTTTTTAAGAATTGCAAAAAAGTAAACTCAGAATTTCAGTAGAAAAGTCAGAATTTTGAAAAGTAAACTCCGAGTTCCAATAAAAAATCAGAATTGCAAAAATAAACTCTGAAAGTCAGAATTGCGAGATGTAAACTTACAGCTGTGAGAAAAGTTGTTACTTTTTTTATTCCGTGGTGGAAACAAGCTTCCATACTGAACTGTTCATTACTGTTGGAAGACTTTGAAAAAAGTGAATCCCTGATATTATCTGCATCTATTATCAGCCTCATCAGACTGACACAGTTACGAAGAACACTGATATTATCAGATGCGATATGAATCTATGGGGTGCATCCCTACTATATGATTATCTGGATCCGAGCGGAAGGATCAGTAATGAGGAACACAAATCCTTCCCTCTTCAGTCCTCAGTGTCTCTCAGTGTCTCTCAGTGTCACGTAACCTCAGAAATTCTCGTCCTGCTCGACACACGAGCCGTCTCTGGCATCAGGACAGCGGCAGGTGAATCCTCCCGGCCGCGGCAGACAGAGATGAGAGCAGCCGCCGTTATCACGAGAGCAGTGGTTCATGCCTGCGGACCACAGTCAAGCGATTAAAACGAGTTCAGATCTTACAGTCGTTTATGATGAGAATAGCCTGAGCTCAGACCTGCAGGGCATTGTGGGTAAGTCATAGTGATGCCGTATGTACGAGAACGTCTCTGAGGAAGAAACTCCTCCACCTCCATCCCATCATGACGGTCCATAGCAACCACTGCTTCCCTAGTGACAAATCAAATTGTAAAGAAAATCTAAATAAATCACTAAATATTAAGTAAAAAATGTTCAATTAAAATAAATCAGTCGTAAAAATAAAAACAATCAACAAACTAAATAACAACTAACTCATTAAAATTTTAAATTTTTTTTTAGATAAAAACAATAAAAATTGGATTATAAATTATAAAAAAGGTAAAATTAAAATAAAAACAATAAAAATAAAACACTAACCAACAACTAACTTTGGGTTCGTAGGATGAAAAACGTTTATATAAACAAATATATAAAATATAAAAATATTTATTTAAAAAATATCAAATTAAAATAAATTTAAAACTAAAAACGAATAAAAATAAGGCACTTACTAAAAATTTATGAAATATGTGAAATCAAAATTTACAATGATAATAAAAAAACTCATAAAAAATGTAAACAATCAAGTTACAAACTAAATAAAATCATCAAAATAAGACATGAAAAATTAAATCATAAAATATATATAAAAATATTATATAATCTAATATTATATAAACACTTCTAAATGAAAACAATCAAAATAAAACTCTTATTAAAAATTAAATCTGAAATATTTTAAATGAAAATAAATCAAAGCAAGATACTTTCTAAAAATTAATTAAATCAAAAATGTAAAATTTTAATTAATCACTAACTAACACACATTTCCAAAATCTGTGTGAATATATATGAAGCTGGTAAAATCTGAATTTAAGTCATATATTATCCAACATAATATTTTTCCCTAAAAAATCCAGATTTTGCAGTCGGGGAGACAAATCTGTTTATTGTAGTAATATATTTTAATGTTGTAATTTCTAATTAAAATCATTACAATAAACCTTTGTTTGTGAATGTCCATATTTAAGTACACGTTGTCATATAAACATCCAATCACGGAGTCAGATGTTAATTCAGAAACCACTCAGTGATTCTTTAGAGTGATTCATTCTGATTCTTTTGAATTGATTCATTATATGAACTGGTTCATGAGAGTCATTTGTTTGGGAATCAGACGGCTCTGAAGTAAAACCAAATGTGACGCACCTTCTCCAGTCGGTGTAGTAGAGGTTTCTGCCGTAAGACACGATGGCGAACGGATACTGAATCCCTTCCATCAGCTTCTTCCTGAGACGAGAGAACGGATCCACACACTCCACCTTACGGGTTCCTGAAACACACACACATTACCAGGATCGCTAAAGAAAAGTCATGCTTCTGGCCTGATAGTGAATGATTCATCAGTGATGATGTTATTATAAAGAAAATACCTTCATAATCTTTCAACAATAATAACCAGTACAGTATTAAACTTGTTTAATGATTTGTGTTGCTGAATAAATATGAAGCTGACCTGCATCATAAAACTGTCAAATTAAAATAAATGAATCATTTTAAAACAAATCAAAACAAAACCATAAAATGCCCAATTAAAATAAATAATAATAAAAAACAACCAAAATAAAAACTCGCTATAACATCATTTTATCATAAAAAATGTTAAATTACAATAAATAAATAATTGATCAAAATAAACGCTTTATAAAATTAATTAAATCATAACAATGTGATATTAAAATAAATATATAATTTTAAAATGAAACACTTACAAAAAAATGAATAAAATCATAAAAATGTCCAATTAAAATAAATAAACATTAATAACTCATTAAAAATCTAATAGAAAATTTGGAATTAAAATAAATAAATCATTTGAAAAAAACTATCAAAATAAAACACTTACTAAAAATTATTAAATCATAAAATGTGCATTTAAAATGAATAAATCAATTAAAAACAATCAAAATAAAATGAATTAAATCATAACTATAAAATTTAAATAAATAAATCAATATAAAAATTTAAATACAAATAAAAATAAAAAATTATTTAAATAAGTAAATAAATCATTTAAAAATAAAAACAATCAAAATAAAACACTTACTAAGCATGAATTAAACCACTGAAAAGGGTAAAATTTTAATAAACAAATCATATAAAAATAAAACATTCAAAATAAAATGCTTCTATGCACTGCGACAGAAAAGTCATGCTTCTGGCCTGATAGTGAATGGCTCAATGACGTTATTATAAAGAAAGAAAATATCATCATCATCTTTCAACCAAACGTGAATCATGACTGATGTTGCTGAATGAATGTGAAGCTGACCTGCGTCCGCCCAGCAGAGCTGCCTGCTCTGGGGGTCAAAGGTCAGAGCGTTGGGTAGCCCCAGCCCTTCCTGCACCAGCACCGTCCTGTCGCTGCCGTCCAAACCGGAGCGCTCGATCTTGGGCCCGTCTCGGTTCCAGTCGGACCAGTACAGGTATCTGGAGGACAGAGAGACGTGTGTCATATATGTGTCCCTGGAGCACAAAAGCAGTCATAAGTAGCACAGCTATATTTGTAGCAATAGCCAACATATGTGTGTGTTTTCTTCAAAGCTCCGTGACCAAACGAGCACGTACCCGTAGGCGGGGTCAGCGATGATTGGTCGCGGGTTCATAAGGTCACTGTCAAAGACGACGCGCCGCTGACTGCCGTCCAGTCGGGACACCTCGATGCGGTCCAGGACGGAGTCGGTCCAGTACATGTTTCTGGACATGTGATCGATGGCGATTCCTTCAGGGCTGCCTAGATCTGCTCACAGACACAACATACAGCGGGTTTCCATAGATACAGCTTGATAGATTTCAAAAAACAAAACAAATGTTGCAAAAAGATTTTGAAGTAACATTTTGTCTGAATGTCATTACATTAAATAAAAGAACATAGCAAGCGGCATTTATTTAATATTTTTTGAGCTGATTGAAATCTAATAATTAATTACTAAAAATTAATTAATTCATAAAAATCTTAAATGAAATAAATAATTTTAAAAGAAAATCAACTTCAAAGTAAATAAATAAATACATAATTTCAAAATAAAAACAATCAAAATAAGATCCAAATTAAACATTAAACCATAAAAATGTGAAATTAAAATGAATACATAATTAAAAAAAACTAATCTAAATAAAACACTACAACAATTATATCACAATGTTATATTATAATAAATAAATAATTTAAATATAAAATATAATAAAATTATAAAACTAAAATAAATAATTTATAAATAAAAACAATAAAAAACGTATTAACCACTAATTAAATCGTAGAAATGTAAAATGAAGATTAATAAATGAAAAACAATCTAAATAAAACACTAAAAAAGTAATAAAATGTACAATTAAAACAAATAATTTAGTATAAGTAAAAACTATCAAAACAAAAGACTTACTAAAAATGAATTGAATCATAAAAAATTAAATAAATAAATCATTTAAAAATAAAAACAATCAAAACAAAAGACTTGATAAAAATAAACTGAATCATAAAATTTATAAAATTTAAATAAATCATTTAAAAATAAAAACAATCACAATAAAATGCTTACTAAAAATAAATCATGAAAATGTAATAAAACTACATCAGAGAACCATGAATGACCAAATGTGTTGTTAAATTATAGTTGTTGTTAGATTATTACAATATCTTAAAATCTCAGTAAATATAACTAACGATCTAAAGTAAATATCAGAGTTGAAAGGGGTTGAGCTGATAAAGCGTTAGGGACACTGAGTTATTGTGGTGTGACTGATGTGTCAGTGTTAGAGAGTATTATCACCTTTAGCGATGAGGACTGAGGTTTCTCTGCCCTGCAGCTTGGCTCGGCTGATGGAGGGCTGAGTGATATCAGACCAGAAGATCATCTGCTCCACGCAGTCGAACGCCACCGCGATCACCACTTTACCCTGCAGACATCAACACAAGACCAGAGGCTTGAGACGCAGCCCCACAACAGAACGAGGAACGGCCCACGAAACATGAGGAGGATTAATAATGAACATGCTGTAAGGAATTAAAATATTCAGAACAACGTCACACTCGCAAGTTATTTGCAGTAAAGTCATTTTACATGCTTGCTTGTTTAATCATAATTTAATGCTATGCCAGCTACCATCGCTATTTTCATGGCAAAAATTGTTCAAATGTACATAAACAGATAAATAGGTTAAAAAAAAAAAAAATTTAAAGTTTAAAATGAAGAAAATATCAAATAATTCAATTAATCTAAATATAAAAAATAAATGTAGCAATATATATATGAATTTAGGTTCAAATGTAGTAAAATATAAATTAATAACAAAAAAACAAATAAATACATATGGTTAAAATGAAGCTAAATATAAATAAATAATTTAAAAAATGAAAAAGGTTAAAATATAGCTAATTATAAATAAATACATAAATGGTTAAAATGTAGCAAAATGTAAATATTTTTTTAAAATTAAGCTTAAAATATAGCACAATTTAAGTTATTTTAAAAATTAAAAAAAATAGATTAAATTGTACAAAATTTGTATTTATTTTAATAAGCTTATTTTTGATTGAAATTGTAAAAACTAAATGTGCAGCATGAAGGTGTTGTGTGAGCGAGCGGTCAGTTTGACTCTGGATGGAGAATCTCAAACATCCCACACATGATGGTCAATCAAAGCCGTCTCAGTCTGACCAGATAAATCATGTCTTGTTTACTAGTTTTCCTGCTGGACTGTGTCACGCTGACTCATGACTGTCTGTGGTGACAAGAGCAGTACATTTTGAGGTTTTGTCATATTTCAGTGCAGATGATGTATAATTGGTGAATCTGACAGTTTCTGGATCCATTTAGAAACAATTTTCCATCATATAGTGGCTCCAAGAAACTAAAATTAATGTCTGACCATCTTTTTCTTCAACAAAACTTCTATTGTTTTAGCATTTCAAACCCAACAAACTTCTGTCTGTAAAAACCTTTTGTTGTAAAATGTTTGTGCATCTTTATTTACAAAAATGACACTTGCTTTTATATTGTGTGTGCAATTTAAGTGTGACTTCATTTTTCATGCTTGTTTGTTTGTTTATAATTTAATACTGCGCCAGCTAATAAGGCTATTTTCATGGCGAAAAAGGTTCAAACGTAGCAAAATATAAAAGCATTAATTAATTAATTAATCAATTAATAATAAAAAAAAAAATTAAAAGGAGCTGATTGAAATCTAATAATTAATTACTAAAAATGAATTAAATCATAAAAATGTAAAATGAAATAAATAATTTTAAAAGAAAATCAACTTCAAAGTAAAACACTTTAAAATAAAACGATAAATTATAAAACAAAATAAATACATAATTTCAAAATAAAAACAAAAATATAAAATAGCAAAATATAAAATCATTAATTAATTAATTAATTAATCAATTAATCATTAAAAACATTTAAAAGGATAAAATTGAACAAAATATAAATAAATAAATTTAAAAATTTAAAAAGGTTAAAATGTAGCAAAATAGAAATAAATTAATAAATTAATTAAAACATTTAAAAAAAGGTTAAAATGTTGCAAAATCTAAATGAATAAATAAACAAATTTATTCATTAATAATTTAAAAAAGGTTAAAATGTTGCATAATATAAATGAATTAATAAATACATTTATAAAGTGTTAAAATGTTAAAATAATTTAAAAAAATTAAAACGGGTAAAATGTAGCTAAATCTAAATGAATGTAAAAATTAAAAAGTTTAAATGTAGCAAAATGAAATGAATGAATAAATAAATTATTTATTTAGATTTTGCTATATATAATCTTTTAGTTTTTTTTATTATTAATTACTTAAATGTAAAATTTAAAAAAGTAGAATGTTCAAATTAATTAATAAATTAATATTAATTAATAATTAATATTAATCAATAAAGTTCAAATGTAGCAAAATCTAAATAAATAAATGAATGCAAAAAATGTAAAATGTAGCAATAAATAAATAAAAGAAAGTTAAAATGTAACAAATATAAATAAAAAAAATATAAATTTATAATTTAGGTGTGACTTCAGTTTAGAATATGTTTTGGGGCCACTCTGAAGCTCACAGAAGCATAATGCAGCAGCAGAGTAAATGATTAACTCACAGGTACGTGCAGAACGGTCTTCGACTCCTCTTTCATCATCCGGTTGCCGTCCAGCGGGATGTGATCGATCTTGCCGCTTTGGGCGAATAAGAGGTTTGCTCCAGGAGTCAGAGGACTGATGTCGGTTCTGGGGGTGGGGCCAATGAGGGGCGGAGCCACATTGTGATCAATACCTACGGAAAGAGGGGAAAATGTCAAATTAAAATAAAAAATCATTGAAAATTTCCAAATAAAAAAATAAAACAAAAATAAATACAAAAATTACAAAATGCGTTAAATGATAAAAAAGGTAAAATTAAAATTAAATTAAAATATTTGTAATATATTTATTAAAATATATATATATTTTTAAACAAATCTAAAAAAAAAAAATATGTATTACAAATTCATTAAATCATAAAAAAAAAAATCTAAATAAGATGCTTACTAAAAGATAAAATATTTTAGGTAAAAAGGGTTTGGCTGACAAAATCCTTCCCTGTTTGGGATCCTAAATAATACATCAATACTCAGGTCTTTTTGTGTGACTTATGTGCAAAATGTGAAAATTTTCACTTATGTGAAAAACAAATAAACCAAACTTTTAACGTTCATAGTTCTCACACATTACAAAAATAAATATGTAAACATTTTTTTTTCCAGAAATTTCAGAAGCTATAAATTTTATAAACAATATTGCAACTATAAAAAAAAAAAAAAAAAAGTAATACATTTTAAAAAGAAAAAGTGTGGAAAAGCACATAACCTGTGCTTTCCTGAAGCTCAAACAGCAAAATCATGGGTTCGATTCTCGGCTAAATTGCATGCCATCAATGCGGTGTATATTACTATGGATAAAGCATCTGCCAAACACATGAATGCACCATTAGAGCATTTGACAAAACATTTCTTCTGTTTATGTGCAGCTGAACTATCCAGGTCATATTACAATTGTAATTAAAGTATAGCAACATCTAAATAAATAAATGTAAAAATTAAAAAGTTAAAATGTAGAAAAATATAAATGACTGAATAAATAAATTAATTAATAATTAAAAAATTAAAAATGGTAAAATTTTGCAAAATCTAAATGAATATAAAAATTAAATAAGGAATGAATGAATGAATAAATGCATTATTTATTTAGATTTTGCTACCTTTTTAATGTTTTTTAAATTAATTACTTAAATGTAAACAATTTAAAATGGTTAATATGCAGCATTAAAAAGGTTGAAATGTAGCTAAATCTAAATAAATAAATGTAAAAATTTAAAATGTAGCAATAAATAAATAATTATAAAAATAAAAGAAGGTTTTAATATTGTAATATAAATACTGTATGCAAATTCCACGACACATCAATGTGTTGAAACTTTGCATACATGTTCATGACTCTAAATGAGAAGAAGCCACAAAATATCAGAATAAAAGTCATAGGTTAATGTATTTCCGGCAGCATCATATAAAGGTATGTAACGGGGCAGTCTGTGCTCTTACACATGGGTGTGCTGCCCGGCTCGGCTCTGGATCCGGGGATCTCCTGTCCGGACGAGTCGACGCACCAGCACTGACCCGCGCTGCCGTGACACTGCAGGGGTTCATAAGCGCCGTAAGCGTCACAGCTGGGCACGTACTGACCGACGGCCGGACGCGGACGGAAGAAGAAGTATCCTCCCGAGGAAGACGAGGACGCTTGGGCTGCTTCTCTGTGACGCTCACACGCCGTCTGCTCTCCATCTGCAGCAAACACACCAGCAGATGATCAACAAGCTGTTATTTTAATGCTCTTTTACAATAAAGAGTGACATATAGTCTAGGGATGCAACAATAGCATTAGTCCATGGCTCAATACGTACTACAGTTTTTAACCACGGTTTTTGGTTTGGTTTTGATAGCTTGGCACATCAGTGTTTTTTGCAACAAATTAATAACAAAAAACTCCTGTAAACTTCTGTACACTGGAAAAAGTGTGGATTTTTATATGTCTGCTAAACATTTCTTTTGAGAAAGGTATATTTTTCAGATTTTACCCACAATAGGATGGAATGTGTGTTTCATTCATACTGGACGCCAAAATCTTAATAAATAAATGTAAAAATTCAAAAAGGTTCAAATGTAGCAAAATATAAATAAATTAATTAATAAAAATAAAAGGTTAAAATGTAGCATAATATAAATAAATGAATAATAAATGTAGAAAGTGTTCAAATGTAGCAAAATTTAAATAGATTAATAAAAAAAAAAAAATAAAAACGGTCAAAATAAATAAGTTAATTCATTAATAATTTTAAAAGGTTAAAATGTAGCATAATGTAAATAAATTAATAAATTCAGAAAGTGTTAAAATGTAGCAAAATATAAATTAATTAATAAATTAATATATATATATATATATATATTATAAAAAAAGGTTAATATCTAAATGAATAACTAAACAAGTTAATTCATTAATAATTCAAGGTTCAAATGTAGCATAATATAAATAAATTAATAAATAAATTTAGAAAGTCTTAAAATGTAGCAAAATATAAATAAATAAATGTAAAAATTAAAATGTAAAAATTGACAAATATAAATGACTGAATAAATAAATAATAAAAAAATAAAATAAAAAGGGTAAAATGTAGCAAAATCTAAATGAATGTAAAAATTAAAAAAGGATTATAAAAAAAATCATTAATTTTACTATAGCAAAATAAAATGAATAAATTAATTATTTATTATCATCCCTAATATATAGTCAGTTCAAGACCTCAAAGCCAGAGTATTTACTGAATCTAAACACACAGAGAGGGTCACTCTGTTTCTCACAGTTAAAGACTCATGATGAAACCATCTCTGCTCTGTCTGAGAGAGGGTGGTTTCTGGGCCCCGGGGCCCTTCAGAAGTGGATCTGGTGAGATTGTGGTGACATCTGCTATAGATGATCTATGTGACCGTCACCCATTCAATCGCAAAACACTCATTAGAATTTATATATATATATTAGTCTAGTTTTAGGATCGTTTTTGCATTGTGATGACAATCTTATTGACTATAATTTATAATAATAGTAATAATAGTATATTTCCCTTTTAAATGTTCTTTATTGTAATGCAAAAAAGTGCAATTATAAGTATAATTCACAGCAGCATTTGTTGTACTCAATTTAATTAATGCTGATTTATTTGAATTTTGTTTAATTTTGTCTTAAAAATCCTAACATTTCCCTAAAAAGTTCAATAAAATCAAATAAATAAATACAATTTTAATAAATGTTTTTGGTCTTAATTTGATTCATTTTTATTTAATTATTATTATTTATTATTAGAAATTGTATTTATTAGTTTTATGTATTTATAATTTTTTAAATATATTTTTAATATTTATTTTAATTTTAAAAAATATAATTGTATCTGGTGTAAAAAAAAAGCTTGTTTTTATATAAGGCTCAAAGTACTGGTCTACATTATTTCCACAGCAGCATTTATTGCAGAATTAATTTAATTTAATATACTTATTGTACCTGGACAGGATTATTTTAATTACAATATTACACTCTTAAAAATCCTAAAAAGGCCCTAAAAAATAAACAAACCACCTTTAAAATCAACATGAAATCCAAATCTCTATTTACTATTTATCTTTTTTACTATCTATTTATATTTTAATTGATATAATGGTATATATTTTGTTTAAATATTTATATAAATATTTTAATAAAAAATAAAATTACTGTATCTGTATCTAGTTACATTAATCAGTGAACATTATTCTGAAAAATATATATATATTTCTGTTATTATAAATTATTTCCACAGCAGCATTTGTTGTACTAAATTTAATTCATGCATAATTAATATAATTTTAATTTAGTTTTATTTCAATCATTTTAATCATTGTATCTGGACAAGATGATTTTCTAAAATCCTAAAAATCTTGAAAAAAGGCCCTAATAAACAAATGAATAAATAAATACTCATATATTTACTGTGAACCATCCAAACACACACATTCCTCTACTGAAGGGGCTCATATCAAAAACAGTCAAAATGTAGTTTTTAATTATTGCTTACAACTAAACAGACTGTTTTCTGTTGCTGTGCCTTTAAGAAATGTGCAGCAGTGCTTTGCTATCGTTCAATCTGCATTTATAAAACACTCAGCGCTGAAATGTGCTCAACCTCTTCAGATCAGACCGAGATGATCAGGGATCGTGTTGAAATTAAACTTGAGCTGCTGCTTTCTGTGAATCGTCAGTAGGATCTGCAGAGCTGTAGGTGCTACACAAACACACAAACAGCACCTGCTTTCACACACTTTACCACATTTCACTAGTTCTTCTGCTGTTTAGGGATAACAGTATCTGTCTTAGTTCCTCCTCATTACCTCATCGAGAGGATGAGACGATTCTGAACACAAAGGAAGACAAACAGAAGGACTTGTGGCAGATAACACTAGCATACGGACCTGAACGCTTAAAGCAAGTGTGAATGTGTCGGGCTGTAATTATCACGGCGTCAGAGACGTGACATCTGCCCTCAAATTAGGAGATCACGTCACGCTTGTCAAACACACACAGACAGAAACACTCACTGAAGTGCTGTCAAATATTCGCCGCAGGGGAAAATATGCAGAAGCGTCTCGCGATACGATCCTCAGTTTAACACGACTGAACAGAGCAAGAGTCCAGCGACTGTGATTCAGGAAAACTCAATTAGGCATCTGTGATCAATTCATTTTAATTCATGAAATAAAAAGAAAAAAGGGAAATTATTTATTTTGCATTATGAACATAAAACCTAATTTTAGGATCAATAAGATTTTTCTAAATTAATTTGTGTGAGTTATTTATTTAAAAAAAAATTATTTAATAGATTTTAAAATCAGTATACAGTATATATATATATATATATTTTAGAATCTATATAATCTGATATTTATTTATTTTAATTTATATGTAATATTTAATAGTGCTGTCAAACGATTAATCGCATCCAAAATAAAAATTTGTTTACATTATATATGTAGGTGTATATATTTATTATGTATATATAAATACAAACACATACAGAATATATTTAGAAAATATTTACATTTATATATTCATATACTTATATTTTATATTATATATAAATATATTTAATATTTAAACGTAATATATTTTTCTTAAATATATACATGCATGTGTTTGTATTTATATATATACATAATATATACACACAGTACACACACATATATTATGTAAACAAAAACGTTTATTTTGGATGCGATTAATCGTTTGACAGCACTAATATATATATATATATATATATATATATATATATATATATATATATATACATAACATTTCAATTAAACTGATCAAAAGTGACAGTAAAGACATTTATAATGTTAAAAAAATGTCTATTTCAAATAAATCTTTTGAACTTTCTATTCATTAAAGAATCTGAAACTGTGTTCAACATTGATAATAATCAGAAATGTTTGTTGAGCAGTAAATCAGTATATTATTATGATTTCTGAAGATCATGTGACACTGAAGACTGGAGTAATGATGCTGAAAATACAGCTTTGAGCACAGAAATAAATTACATTTTACAATATATTCACATAGAAAACAGCTGTTTTACATTAGAATAATATTTCACATTTTTTTTATTAACTTTAAATTCAATTTTATGTGAATTTATGTTGTTATATATAACCTGCGCATGGTTTTGAGAGACATCTGACATTCATCTGTTTTTGTATTCATCATAAGTGAGCAGGTGAATATCACATAACTGTGAAGGTGCTGTGAGCTCTGATGCTGCTCCAGATGATCAGTACAGTATATACAACACAAGCAGAACAAAGATCAGAGACTGCAGACACATTCCTGGCCGACTCTAGAGAGACTCTATATGAGAACCATATGATAATGTAAACCAGACCGAGCAAAACCCCAGAGGAGGAGGAGGAAGGAAAACACTCAGACAAATTACAATGAGTGCTTCTTATCTGGCCATCGCCAATAAACAGACGCTTTCATGGCCCTGAGAAACGTGTGGGAGAGAGAAACTGAGGCACTGAACGACAGAAATGAAAAATGACTTTAAAGTCAACATTAAATCCAAATGGACTTCATTTACTATTTAAATATATGTCTTATTGTGAATGATTCATTTATTTTTAATAAAAGTGTTATTAATAATAAAAGTATACATTATTAAAATACTTTTTATTTATTATTTTATCATTTTTTATACTTATTTTAATAAAACAAATCATAGTATCTGGTGGACTTTCATCAGTTATTTTTGTAGCATTAAGATACAAAAATAACTGATGAATAACTGATGAATAACATTGAGATCATTTGTTGTGTGTTTTTGCCATTTTCATTAATATTTTAATATGTTTATATTAAGTTTTAGGTTCTAGTTTATGAGTAAAAATATATATTTATTTTAATTTTTTGTAAGTTTCAATAGTTAATATAATAATAATAATAATATGTGTTTAAAGATATATATACAGTGCAAATTATTCTATTTGTAATTTTATTTTTAAGACAGTAATTCAATGTTAAAAATTCTCTGAAAAAAGCAAACAAACAAGCAAACATTAAAATCAACATGAAATCCAAATTAACTCTTTATTATCTTTATTACTTTATTATCTTAATATGAAGTGAAGTGAAAGTGAAAATACTGCCAAGTATGGTGACCCATACTCGGAATTCGTGCTCTGCATTTAACCCATCCAACGTGCACACACACAGCAGTGAACACACACACATACACACAGCAGTGAACACACACACACACACACACACACACACACACAGCAGTGAACACACACACACACAGCAGTGAACACACACACACACACACACACACACAGCAGTGAACACACACACACACACACAGCAGTGAACACACACACACACACACACACAGCAGTGAACACACACACACACAGCAGTGAACACACACACACACACACACACACACACACACAGCAGTGAACACACACACACACACACACACAGCAGTGAACACACACACACACACACACACACACAGCAGTGAACACACACACACACAGCAGTGAACACACACACACACACACACACAGCAGTGAACACACACACACACAGCAGTGAACACACACACACAGACACAGCAGTGAACACACACACACAGCAGTGAACACACACACACAGCAGTGAACACACACACAGCAGTGAACACACACACACACACACACACACACAGCAGTGAACACACACACACACAGCAGTGAACACACACACACAGACACAGCAGTGAACACACACACACAGCAGTGAACACACACACAGCAGTGAACACACACACACACACACACACACACACACACAGCAGTGAACACACACACACACACAGCAGTGAACACACACACACACACGCACACACACAGCAGTGAACACACACACACACACAGCAGTGAACACACACACACACACACACACACACACACAGCAGTGAACACACACACACACACACACACACAGCAGTACACACACACACACACAGCAGTGAACACACACACACACACAGCAGTGAACACACACACACACACACACACACACACACACAGCAGTGAACACACACACACACACACACAGCAGTGAACACACACACACACACACACACACAGCAGTGAACACACACACACACACAGCAGTGAACACACACACACACACACACACAGCAGTGAACACACACACACACACAGCAGTTGTTGTGGAAAATCGTGCTCTCGTCGATGGTCTGGATCTCAGTCGTGCAATTAGAAAGGCTCAAAAACAGCAGAGTTTCAAATGTGAAAGAAAAGACTTTATTATAACAAGACAATAAAGTCGAGAAGCAGCTGTCCCATTGACTGATTCTGATTCTGTGAGTGTCGGTACAGAGTATATATATGTTTCTTATTGCCCATATTTGGTAGTTCCTGTTATTCTCATTGTCTATGTCTGTTTGATTTACCACATTTAATTACTTGTTCACCTTGTCTATTTTTTAATGGTGGCATTCGTCTGTATTCGTCATTTTTAAAAAGTAAAAGTTCTTCTTCTCCTCCCATTGGTTGGCAGTGATCCCAGACGACATACATCACAGTTGGTTACATGTATCTGTCATATTCCTCATATTCTGGAAATCACCCAAAGTTCCCCAGGTTATCCTAAGTTTACTGTACTCCTTGACCGGTGTATACGGCCTATAAAACATCTATACTCAGTATGACCAATAGATGGCACTCTAAGACCATTTATCAGTATTCAGACATCCAGTACAGTAGGATATCACACTTTTGCATAGACTAGTACATGTTTGCATAGAACAGTGCATGAATTACATTTTTAAGCATGTTTTATCATTTTGAATAAGATAATGTTATAGTGAGTAAACAAAAATATACAATATATTCCTCTCTTTGAGACTTTACTAAGTCTCACAATCATGTTCATTACCTAGAGTGCAGTTCCATGAGTCCACCCCTCAGTTTATACCCTCTTTCAGCCAACGTGCGGCCTCTCATAACCTCTTGTCAGATTGTTTCTTCATGATACCGCACTCCAGAGGAAGCCAGACCCAAACATCTCTCCTCACCTTTGACTAGAGAAGAGTAAAAGAATCTGTCTTCCTATCCAACCATACTTTTCGGGATTAATAATTCAATCATTAATGTGTGTGTAAGCATGTGCACAAAATGTTCAAGCCTTGCCCATGGTTGTCATGGTTATGTAGAATATATGAGTGATTAATCAACACATCTAGAAAATAGATTTAAAACACTGGTTTGTCCCACGCAGCCAGAGGAACTCTAGGCATTTCCGGTAGCCTAGAGCGCTATCTGGTGTTGTTATCCTTCGTTGCCAGAGGAGCTTCCTCTAGCCCTATCTGGTGTTGGAGTAGATGGTGGGTTTTTAAACCCCAGTTGAATCTACTCGTGTTGCTAAGCACTGAGGTGCTCGTCGATCCTTCCTTCTTCCTTTCTGACGACATGTTCCAGTGTATACAGCAATCATTGTTATAGTAACTAATGGAATGTTAGTGTAATAGCATAAAAAATAAGTATAGAAAAAATGCATATTGATCTCTGAAGGCTGGGCTAAATGAATAAACACTGTTATTGCACTCCTGACTTGGGTCAGACCCTCAATCACCTTTCAGATCTCAATTAATCCTTCTGTTTCATTCCCTTTTTCTGGTTGCAATGCCTCATAACATGGACAATGACCTGCTTCAGACCCTTATCGTTCCCTTTTTCTTTCAGTATTCACATTATACATTTAAGATTAGTAAATTAATTTCAATATAAATGATATAAGGAGTAAATATAAATGATATAAGGAGTAAATGACTTCAGGAAGGGGCATATGCCAAAGGAAAATACATAGTACCCCTATCTCTCTCCCTACACTATCCAACACCTCTAATATATCTACAAAAGTGAAAATAAAGAAGTATAAAAAATTAAAAGGCACCCCTTCCCTACCACTCCGTCGTTCTTTCAGGAAAGGTTTCACAGAATAGTCTCTTCTAGGTCAAAGTCGTCTAGTTCGTCCAGTCCAGGGCCCACAGTGTATCCGTGAGCATATCCAATGTCAACTCCGGTTGGTCTTACTGATATGCTTAGCATCTGTTTGGCTGCAGCACTGGCTAGCATGGATCTGATGAAAGGTATAACACAACAAAACAATACAAAAAACACAACAATAGCAATTGCTATTATAATGCCCACCTTAATCAACCACCCTTTCCAAGACCCAAAAATTGAATTTAACCAGTCTCCAATCTGCAGATCTGTTCCAGCATTCAAGGTCACTTCTTCCCTCAGATTTTTCAGTTTATCCATCGCTTGGGTGAACGATCCATCTGGCGCTGTATTATTTGGGATATAGGTACAACAGTCAGAACCAAACATTACACAAACTCCTCCTTTCTCCGCCAACAGCCAATTCAAAGCTTGTCTATTTTGCCATGTCATTTTGCTTGTTGCATCTAATTGTTCTCCAAGAGCACTTAAGGCATCATTGGTGTAATTAATGAACCTCTGCTGATTATAGTAAATGTAATTAATCCATTCAGTGTTTTTGTTGGTGGCTATCCATACAAGTAGAGACTCAAAGCCAGACTTTACCTCATTTCTTGCTTTAAATTTATCTGGTATTCCTCTAGGTTGGCCAATTGCATCTAAGTACACTTTTGGGTCTGGAGCATACGCTCTCTTTGCTCTGCTTACTTGTGATTTGGGGTTCTTTACACTATCTATGTTTCCCTCTATTATTGTTATTCCTTGCATCAATCTTACTCTGGTACAAATACCTTTCCAATCTTTTGGGAGTGTGGTTCGCAATCTTTTTCCTCCACACATCCAATAATAATCTGCCACTGCTTCTGTTTGATCCATTAGATAATAAATAAAAGGAAAGTGAATTGTAGCTTCTGCACATTTGTCTATTAATCTCACAATTGTCATATTTGTTTTTATAGTTGCGGTAGCATACATTATACTATGAAACTTAGCTACATGTGGATTTCGAAACATGAATACATCCATATGCCAAATTACCGCACAGTTGCCCCCAAATTCACCCACATCTTGTTTTCCGTTGGTTCTGTTGAAGCATTCATAATCTAATGTGTAGTCAATATCATAGGCTGATGGGATCTCTCTTTTATTTCGAGCAACTCTAATATTCATCTGATTACACTCTTTTCCTATTCTTATTTTGCCAAAATCTCTATAGTAGCCCTTGTTTCCTAGCATAAGTAAGCATTCTGCTGGACAATATGTGGCATTCAGAAAACGTATCCCTTTAGCTTTAGTGTCTTTACAATATTGAGCATAATGTTTACCACATTGGATGAAATCATAGGGACTGGGCACTACTGTTAATTTTTCGAGAGGGGATGGAGAACAAAACACACAACTATCCATTCCTGCTACTTTTGCAGTGTATTCTGCCCATTTGAACCACTCATTGTCATGGGCCGCACCTAGCAGTCCTTCTTTCTTTAAATCTGATGTTTTAGCATTGTTTTCATTATCGTTAGCCCTACTTACTGACCCCTTTCTAACATGTCCGTTTGCATAAATACCTGGTTTCTGATCAGTCATTTTAAGAGAATAATTCAGCAATGGTGTTTGGATCAAGCGTGAGGAATTCATCAGGTTGATATCTGGGTTGAACACTAGTTGATGGCTGTGGTTCGAATGGTCTTGTGGATTGCCCCGCGTCTTGGGCAATCTCTGCAGCAGATATATCATCACCAAGATCACGATCAGTTTCACCCTGACTTTCATGTTCCACTTCCGGAGGCTGCACCCCATCTTCAGTCAGTGCTGCGGCTTCTGCGCGCTCTGTTTCCCTGAAATGAGGTTCATCAGCATTACTTTCTTCCCCCTCCCCGTTACTTTCAGGACTCTGCTCTCTTGGAGGGGGCCCTACTTGCTCATTTTCTTCCCCACCTCTCTCTGGACTGTGCTCCCTTGAAGGGAGCTCTACTATCTGTTCTTCTCGTCTTCTGGGTCTCAATCTGGGTACTCTGGTACAATGATTTAAATGGTACCAAGTTGTGCTACCTTGCACCTGTACTGCTGTTGGGGTGGCTCTTTCTACAGTGTATGGCCCTTCCCTTCTTGGCTCATTCCATTTCCTTCTAAAGACCCTCAAATATACCTGATCTCCAGGTTGTATAACACTAGGTGTTTCC
This sequence comes from Barbus barbus, assembly GCF_936440315.1. Lineage (NCBI taxonomy): Eukaryota > Metazoa > Chordata > Actinopteri > Cypriniformes > Cyprinidae > Barbus > Barbus barbus. The sequence continues at coordinate 1,508,411 of NC_136763.1, forward strand.
TCTTCCTCTCTTGGACCTCTATTCTGTTCTTGTGTATGGATGGCTTCATGAATTTTCGTCAGCTGTTTCATATATGCTTTTAACTCCATTTGCAACTGTTCAAGGGGCGGTCCTTCATATGGACCTCTCAAATATGGGACTGGCATTGGTCTACCTGTCAGCATTTCATGTGGGGTCAAGTTTGTTATCCTATTTGTTTGCATACGATAACTCATCAACGCCAGGGGCAGTGCATCTACCCAATTTAATTTTGTATCGGCGCAAATTTTGTTCAATTTCGCCTTGAGAGTCCCGTTAACTCTCTCCACGATCCCTTGGGACTGAGGTCTATAGACGCAACCTAGACGTTGCTTTACCCTTAACTGTTGTATTACTGCCTTTACTGTTCTTTGAATGAATGCTGATCCATTGTCTGAACTAATTTGGGATGGTATTCCAAATCTGGGAATTACTTCTCTGGTCAAAAATTTAATCACTGTTTGAGCCCCTTGGTCTGCTGATGGAACAGCTTCCACCCATCTACTAAATCTGTCAATTATAACCAGTAAATATCTTTTACCTCTGACAGTTCTTATCATATCTGCATAGTCCATTACCAAATGTTTGAATGGCCCCTCTGGGACAGGAATATGACCTACGGGTGCGGTTGTTCCCTTTCTTACATTATTTTGGGCACAGACGTCACACTCAGACAGATACTCGTCCACCATTGCTTGTAAATAAGGTGACCAAAATCCTTGGCGTTTTACCTTTCTAATCACTTCCCCCCTCGCGCAATGGTCGAAACCATGCGCGTCAGAGATCAGGATTGTAAGCAATGGTGTGGGAGCTATCATTTGTCCTTCATGTGACCGCCAAAGCCCATTTGCGTCTCTTGTCGCTCCTCTCTGTTGCCATACACTGAGTTCATATGGGGTAGCTTGTTGCTGCATCCGTGCTACATCTGCTAATTGAGGCTGAGGTTGAATTAGAATGGACGGAGCCATTATTGCTGTAGTGCAGCCAGATGCTTGTCTAGCATATTTATCTGCTTCATTATTGCCCCTAATCACAAAGTCATTACCCTTCTTGTGTGCTTGGCATTTAACGATGGCCAATCTCTTTGGATGCATCATAGCTGTTATTAAATCAATTATCTGATCACCATGTTGTATTGGTGTACCATCACTTTTCTTAAATCCCCTTTGCTTCCAAACTGCTCCAAAAAGGTGACATACACCATGAGCATACGCAGAATCAGTATAAATATTTGCTGATATGCCTTTAGCTAATTTACAGGCTTCAGTAAGAGCTTTCAACTCTGCCAGTTGTGCTGAGCATGGTTGTTCACAATGCTGCACCACCACTGGAATAAAGTCATCACTGTCACATCTAACAATTGCAAATCCTGCGTGATTACCCAAATGGTCTCTGAAGCATGATCCATCTACAAAATAATCAACCTGTGCCTCAGAGATGGGTGTTGATTCTAAATCTGGTCTTAATCTGGTGAATGCTAAGGAGTCAGCTACACATTCGTGAGGTATTCCCTCATCTTGCAAAGGTATGTGATTGGCTGGATTGACTGTTGTGCATCTCTTTATCGTTATATCTGGAAAGGTCAATAATGTTGAATATGCCAGACACCTAGAAGGGGTAAGAACGAATTTACCCTGTTCCCACAACTCCACTATCTTATGATGTGCATATATTATGACTGGATAACCCATAGTTATTGTAGAGGCTTTTTCATATGCAAAGTACACTGCTGCTAATCCTTGTTGATAGCATGGCGGGTATCCTTCAGCCACACTGTCTAATTTTGTGCTGTAGTAGGCAATTGGTTGTTTTTTCCTTCCACTACAAGTCTCTTGCATAAGTACTGCAGATGCATAGCCATCTTTTCTATTTGCAACATACAAATGAAATACTTGGTCATATGCTGGTGTTGCTAATGCAGGTGCAGACTGCAATTCTCTTTTTAATGATTCAAATGCTATTAATGCATCTGTTGTCCATGTCAGTGGTGCCCTAAGATTTTGATGACCCACTTGTTTCATTAAGGCTCTTAACGGGGCTGTTTTAATGGCATAGTCTTCAATCCAATCTGAACTAAAACCTGTCATTCCTAGAAAAGTCATCATCTGCCCTACTGTTTGAGGTTGGGGTACTTTGCTAATGCCCTCTAATTGACTGGGTGATATTGCTTTCATCCCATGTGATATTGTTCGTCCCAAGTACTCAACCTGTGGCAGGCAATATTGGAGCTTGTCTTTGGAAACCTTATGTCCCCCCTCTGCTAATTTAGTAAGCACTTTAATTGAGTCCTGATGACACTGTTCCAGAGTTGCAGAAGCAAGAAGCAAATCATCTACATACTGTATTAGGGTACTATCTAACCTGAGGTCCTCTAGATCTGTTTTTAATACCTGATTAAAAATGTGGGGCGAGTGCTTGAAGCCCTGGGGCATTCGAGTATAACTTAATTTTTTACCTTGATAGGTGAACGCAAACAATGGTCTGCTTTCCTCTGACAGGGGAACACTGAAAAAGGCAGAACACAGATCAATCACAGTGTAATAATTAGCAGTAGATGGAACATTGGTTAGCAGCGTATGCGGATTTGGAACCTCCGCAGGCCAGTCCTCCACAATCTCATTTACTGCTCTCAGGTCATGCACCAGACGCCATTTGGATTTATCTGCTTTAGCTACTGGCAATATTGGAGTGTTGCTAGGACTATTGATTTCAATTAGCACTCCTGCTGTCATTAACCCCTCAATTGTCTTTTTTATTCCTTCTACAGCTTCTGGTTTCAAGGGGTATTGTTTTTTCCTAGGTACTGTAGCTCCAGGTCTAAGTATTATTCTAACCGGGTTAGCTGACTTTACTAGCCCTACATCAGTTTCATGTTGTGACCATAATTCTGATGGCACTTGCCTCTCCATTTCTCTTATTAATTCAGTCTGTTTTGTTTGATGTTCCTCAACTTTTGGTTTGCTTTTTGTATTTACAATCATTCTAGGAACTCCCATCATTGGAGTTGCACATAAAATCTTAAGATACTGGTCATCTGTTGATTGAAATATTAGAGGATTTTCTGTAACTTCCCATTTACTTTTTTCTGCTTTTTTCATCATGGGGCCTAAGTCTTTGGAAACACAGTCTTTATTTACATACAGAGTAACATGGGGAACTGAGTTAGGCACATCAAACCACTCATCAATGAATTCTTCTCTATCTACCTGCAGAGCTGCACCTTTTGGTCCTATCACTATATATTGTGACATCATGGGGATAGTTAGTTCTTTTGTGTCTTTTAGCCACCTTTTTTCAAATTCTGGGTCTTTGCTTTCATCATACTTCATAGTACAATGAAATTCAGTTTTTGGTAGACTTGGTTCACAAAGTTGTTCTCTTATGTATCTTCCCCATTTGTTAAGTGTTTTTTCTACGTCTTCATACAAATCCCCTAACCAATACATGTTAGCACATGGCTCTTGTGTTTGTTGTACGTCTGTCAAATTCATTTGTCTCACTGCTCTATCATTTATATAAATTCCATCTGGAGTACACCATATTTGCATTTTCAATTTACATATAGCATCCCTACCTAACAGGTTGACAGGTGTATGTTCTGAAACTAAAATTGGTAATCTTATTTCTGTGTCTTCTAAGCTTATGCTTACAGGGGTCGTCATAGGAAGTAGCTGAGTCACTCCCGAGAATCCTACTGTCTTTATATATTTTCCAGACATGGGGAGGTGCGAGGCATATCTTGGATTCAAGCACGAGTACGATGCCCCTGTATCAAGCATAAGAGTTATTGGTTTTCCTTCAATATTAACTCGCAACATTGGTTCTTGATCGGCATCCGAAGATATCATTGGAAGTTGGTTCCTCCCCTCAGGATTCTCTGGGCAGCCCTAGTAACCTTGATTAGGACCACGCCACGGGTTGACAGGTCCTTGAACTCGGGTCTGCATTGGTTGTTGTTCATAACCAACCCCTGTTGTCATCAGTTGGTCTTGCATCCAAGGATTGGAGGGACAGTCTCTCTTAAGATGTCCAGGCTGATTGCATCCCCAGCATATTCCTGGTCTCTGTTGATTGTTGTTAAATCTGCCTCTACCACGCCCTCCTTGTTGTGGTCTGTTCCAATTCCTGTTGTTTGCTTGCTCTGGCTTGAGATATATTACCACTGGTTGTTGCCCTTGTGGTGCATTCCCTGTTCCAGCAGGTGGCGCCTGTGTTGTCACAATCTGATTTGCTGGTGAAGCCACATTCATTGGTGCTGGTGGATTAACTGGCACTGAAGTGTTGACAGGTGCCATAACAGCTGAGGAGTCTTCCTTTTGTACTGCAAGGATCCTTTTCTTTTTGTTCAGGAGCTCTTCAAGTTGCATTTGGGTCAGCTTTCTTTGTAGTTCTTTTTCTTGATTTTTCATCTTCAGTTCTTGCTTTCTGTATTGTTCCACAGCATGAACCACATGGTCTCTGAATTCTTTGTGTGATTTTGAATTCAGACCTACCACATCTTCCAGCTTCAGCTTTACTGATGCAGGCATGGCTTCCACAATTGCAGTCCTGAAGAGTGCTGTCAGTACTCTGTCTTGTTCAGGATCTCTTTCCAGTTCTTCTTTCCATCGTCTCAGTTGTTTCTGTATGTAGGTGGTAGGATTTTCTATTTCTCCCATTGGCTCTCCCTTCAGGCAGCTTGGGTCAGTTTGCATTGGGTACTCAGCTCTCAGCACCCTCCAAATATCACGTCGATGTTTGTCAAAGGAGGTTCCATCTGCTTCAGGTCTGTCCACTGCATGCAGAAGGCCAGACTGCTTTAGGATGTCATTCATCTTGGAGGCTCCTAGGCACTTTACAAGCAATGCTTTGATGTCACCAAGTGCCAACAGCTTTCCAGTTGTTTCTTCTTCCACTGTTTTGATCCATTTTCCAGCTCCTTCATGAATATCTGGGAGACGGGACACTAGAGAGTCCAAATCTTGACTTGCCCAAGGTATATATTGAGCATGCCCTTGCTTGATGAGAATTGGGCACTGATGTCTTGATTCACCATCCTTGGCTTCTTCTGTTGTTCTTGTTGGAGATCTCATCGTCCGTGCTGATCTGTCTTCATTTCTTTGCCTTTGCACTTGATGCTGATCTTTCAGTGGCTCTATGTCCTGTAAGGTCAGTATCCCTTCAACTTGTTTGTACTGTTTTCGCTGAACTGGGTAACGCAGACTTGAATGAGGCTGCTTTGACTGAAGATGCAATAATTCATTTGCTTCTTGTTGTAATGATCTCTCTACCTGCTCATATTCTTCTCTTGTCATGTTAATAGCTTGCTTGATTTTCTCTCTTGTCCTGTTGCATCTTTCCTCCATCTCAGCCAGTTCTTCCTGTATTGAGTCAGCAGAGGGCGCTCCTTCCTCAGATGATCTTTCTGACTCACTCTCCTCACTTCTCTCACTGCCGCCACCTGCTGCTGTTTCGCGCTTATAACGCTCTTCCATCTCCTTTAACATTGATTCAAGCTCATGACGTGTGGGAGGTGCTCCTGATTTCTTTTTCTCCTTGTAGTCTCTGGCCCCCCTTCCTTCAATTCTTGGCTCTTCTTTGTAGATTGCTCTCTCTCTCTCTCTTCTCGGCTGTGGTGCTGGTGTAGATGTCCACTGCCCCTCCTCCTGCAGCTCCAGCCTTTCCTCCTGTGGCTCCAGCCCCTCCTTCACGACCCTGCAAGCATATTCTTTCTCCCTACTTTCTAATGACAATGATTCTGGGCAGCTCTGCGCTTCTATCTCTTCGTCTGAGCTTGTTTCATGTACATACCCCTCAAATTCTATGGGTCCTTTTATATCTATTTTTCCCTGTATGATTGGCATCTGATTGACGGCCTGGTCACAGCAAGGAGCATATGGAGGTGGTCTTTCTTCTTTTACTTCACCCGTTTTGTTTCCCCTTTCCAATTTCCATAATTTAATCCCATATTGCTTGAATAAATTCAACACCCCTAATTCTTGTTCCCTCTTGTCATTTCGTTTTCTAGATTTGTCATTGGTCTTGTGATTTTTAATCAGCACTTCCATCTCTCTACACATAGCCACATTAAATGTTCCCTCTACCGGCCACTTGGTGGCCAATTTCTTTGTTCTTTTTGCCCATTTTTTCGAGAGTCCCCCTATATTTTCTTTACATGCTGGATTTTCAGAGGCCAATAATTCTACTGGACTAGACATTATAAAATTTTTCCCTATCAATTTATTTAGCAAATAGTTTTTATCTAATTATTTCTCTGTTTATTAGGCGATTTTACCTCTATAATCCCAGTGGTTTAAAACTTAATAGCTAATTCTTCACCAAGCTCATCAGACGAGGATCACTAAAAGTATCCGACCCCTGATTACACCTGGACTTGTACTGGGCTGAGGACTTTATCACCTTTTTTAAGAAATCTGGTTAGTGTATCTCAAATATTTTAGAATAATCACAATGTGTTTTCTGGTTAATAACTTAAAAGGTAACCCAAAGCCCTTTGTTTCTTTTATCCGAAGATTAGCTTTTGTCCAAATGATGTGTTCCCCCAAGCTGAAAGCTTCAAAACTCCACAGTCTCCTCTCATGAAATTTGCGACCTGTTGCTGTCAATCCTCCTGTCCAAATTGAGTAATTGAGAGATGGCATTAATTCTATACAAAATTCTTTTATCCTAATTATATTGATATTCAATTCATTTCTTGTGCACCACATCGGATACAGAGGTTCCATATAGTCAATCAATAAGCTTCTTTCCGGCATTGTTAAAATTTTTCTACCTCTTTTTCCCCTTTTCTTTTTTCCCTTTATTTCCCCCTCTGCCATCCTTTCTTTTTCTTGTCTTTCTCTAATTTAATTGAGTATTGTTTTTAGCAATTTGCACTGAGATGAATCCGATCTTTCCTGATCTCCGTGAATCTCCACCCTCACGTGACGTATGAACTGAGGCTGTAACTTCTGCTCAATCGTCACTAGTAGGCGCCTCAGAGTTCTGCCAGTCACAAAGAGAGGCTGCGCACTTCCTATCTCTGGTGACTCAAACAACACTCTGGACGTCCAAATCACTTCTCTCGTCTCAGCTTCCACTCTGAGATGGATGTTATCTAGAATTGTAGCTCCTTTTTCGAGCACTGGCCAGGGTGCCCAAATATTTTTAATATACGGTGCTACAACTGGTTCAACTGGGATGTCAATTGCATTTGACTCAGCTCCCATCCAAGGAAGAGCTGCATCCCAAAGTCTAAACAAATTGTATTTCAATCGCCGAATCGTTATATGTTTCATTACCACATCTTCCCACTTTATTCCTGGCCATTCAGCTGATTTTTCTCCCAAATTTGTAATCTTAATCAATTTTCTGAAAAAGATATTTTTCTTGTATTCTGTCAATTTCTGTTCATGCCCATAGAGATCAATAAAGCTGGATTCCAACCAAAAATGATTGCGAATACCTTGTGTCTGTACCAATACTGCCTGAAACTGATTTTCTTGTTCAGTGTCAGGGTCATTCAAATCGATGTGTTTTATTTTTTCTGTCCGCTTCATGTCTCCGTATGGGCAAACTCAGAATAACAGAATCTCTCTCTCCCTCTCCTTCCTTTTCGCACACACACACACACACACTGCTCGAGCACTTCACACACACACACACTCTTTATCAGTCCACACACACAGAAAGCCTCAGCCCCCACCCTCGCGGGTCCCCTCTTCTCTCCCTGGCGCAACAATGGGAAAACAGGCGCTCAGATTGCCTTTTTCAATTCTTTTCTTTTTATCAACAATTTAGTTTCACAATTTGGATCACAGCGTCGACACTGTGGAGAATGCCCAAACAAACGACACAACCAATTTTTTGGGGTGTTTCTAGTTCTTTCAATTTTCAATAATCCGTTAAAATATTCCATTCAATACAATATGATCTTTTTCAAATCTTAACGTGATTTTTCTCTGCAGTTTTATCAAATAACCGTGCACTTTTACTTTTAGACAAACATATATTGCTCAAGTGTACCAACACTTACATATAACATATAACATATAACGAACAAAAACTAACTGTTTCGATTAGAAACGGACCTGTCCGAGCAGTCACCCTCTGTCCCAGGGCCGGTAACCGCAGATCCACGCCTCTCACTTAGGCGTTTGCCGGCATTCAGCGTCCCTCTTAACTAGACGCTCACACTTCTAGCCCTTCTTCACTAGGCTTTTTCACTACTACTTTATTTTGGCACCATCTGTGCTCTTTTTAACTAATGGGCATATTCTTTAACACTTGAAACTCATCAATCCATATGCATTTTTACATTTAAATAATTTTAAGTCCGTTGGCTGGTGAGGCCCTGTCCTAAATCACCGCCACAGGCTCAACCCTTAGTCAACCAGCAAACAATCTCCTTATATCCAAATATATAAGCAAAACTTGCTTACCTTGAGGCCTCGTAATTTCGGATTGTTTGCGTGTTAACCCAGGTCCCTCGCCTGCAACGGCCCTTCAAGACGCCGGAGCCTCAATCCAGTCCCATCTGGGGTGCCACTTTTATGTTGTGGAAAATCGTGCTCTCGTCGATGGTCTGGATCTCAGTCGTGCAATTAGAAAGGCTCAAAAACAGCAGAGTTTCAAATGTGAAAGAAAAGACTTTATTATAACAAGACAATAAAGTCGAGAAGCAGCTGTCCCATTGACTGATTCTGATTCTGTGAGTGTCGGTACAGAGTATATATATGTTTCTTATTGCCCATATTTGGTAGTTCCTGTTATTCTCATTGTCTATGTCTGTTTGATTTACCACATTTAATTACTTGTTCACCTTGTCTATTTTTTAATGGTGGCATTCGTCTGTATTCGTCATTTTTAAAAAGTAAAAGTTCTTCTTCTCCTCCCATTGGTTGGCAGTGATCCCAGACGACATACATCACAGTTGGTTACATGTATCTGTCATATTCCTCATATTCTGGAAATCACCCAAAGTTCCCCAGGTTATCCTAAGTTTACTGTACTCCTTGACCGGTGTATACGGCCTATAAAACATCTATACTCAGTATGACCAATAGATGGCACTCTAAGACCATTTATCAGTATTCAGACATCCAGTACAGTAGGATATCACACTTTTGCATAGACTAGTACATGTTTGCATAGAACAGTGCATGAATTACATTTTTAAGCATGTTTTATCATTTTGAATAAGATAATGTTATAGTGAGTAAACAAAAATATACAATACAGTGAACACACACACACACACAGCAGTGAACACACACACACACACACACACACACACAGCAGTGAACACACACACACACAGCAGTGAACACACACACACAGACACAGCAGTGAACACACACACAGCAGTGAACACACACACACAGCAGTGAACACACACACAGCAGTGAACACACACACACAGCAGTGAACACACACACACACAGCAGTGAACACACACACACACACACACCGTGAACACACACACAGCAGTGAACACACACACAGCAGTGAACACACACACAGCAGTGAACACACACACACAGCAGTGAACACACACACACACAGCAGTGAACACACACACACACACACACCGTGAACACACACACAGCAGTGAACACACACACACCGTGAACACACGCACAGCAGTGAACACACACACTCAGTGAACACACACACAGCAGTGAACACACACACAGTAGTGAACACACACACACACAGTGAACACACACACAGCAGTGAACACACACACCCGGAGCAGTGAACACACACACACAACAGTGAACACACACACACCGTGAACACACACACACAGTGAACACACACACACACAGTGAACACACACCCGGAGCAGTGGGCAGCATTTATACAAGACTCACAGAAGTTAAAAAAGTAATTTCACACTGACTTTAAAGCATCATATAAGCGTCACACAGATACACCCACGGTATAAACACCTACCGGATCCAGGTGTGCAGCTGAAGCCATCGCCGTGGAAACCAGGCCGGCACTGACAGGTGAAGGAGCCCTGTGTGTTGAAGCAGATGGCGTCGCTATGGCAAAGGCCCGGCTGGCACTCATCGATATCTGCGTGAGAAAATCAGATCAGTTTTACACGTGCAGACAGATCTATATGTACAGGTCTTGACTCATCAGAATCAGCTCTATATGAAGGAATGCACATCTGCTGCGTGTTATTAATGAAGTATGTCCACCCTGCAGCAAATCGCTCTCCCACAGCCAACCCTTCCTTACAGCTGGAGTGATAAATAACACACACAGCTGTGCTGAGCATTTCCTGTCCAGATCACAGCACTTCCTGTCTCCAGGGGCTCCGCTGTCTGCTGAGAGACTCGCATTACTGCTGTGAGACTGAGACAAAACCTACAGACGCTTCACTGAATAGCCACACTATTGTCTGTTTATAATTTGAATTAATCTCATATTCAATGAATTATGCTTTTTCTCTGTTTATTACTATGAAGCTGCTTTGAAACAGTCTGTATTGTATAAAGCACTATAGAAATAAAGGTGACTTGTCTTGACGACCATCTTCAAAGGTTTCTTTCAAAGCCGTGGACTGTGTGAGCGTGGAGTGGAGCTCCGCCCCCTGCACCGCGGCTGTGGGTGAGCTGATGAGAGATCTGGGACTGCTGGACAGGGAGGGGGCATCAGATCCTCCAGTACCCATTTCTCGAAAATGCACTCCAGTGCCGCTCCTCGAGAATGCCTGCCCTCCCACCCACTCCTGCCTCCTCCACCGCTGTCGTCTGGCAGCCCCCCCGCTCGCCCTCAACCCCCTATCTGTCCGGACCCCTATCTGTCCGCCTCGGCCCGTAGACCCAGTGGCTCCACCTCAGCTCTTAGCTCCCTCGCCTCCACCGTCACCCATCGATCCACTAGCTCCACCGGGCTCCCTCGTCCCTCCGGCTCCGTCTTGGTCGGGCTTCGACCCGCCACCGCCTCAGAACTCCTCTCCTCTGGCTGCGACTCGTCGCTCCGTCCTACCGGCTCTGTGGGCACCTTCCTCCCTTCAGCTCCACCTGGGTCCTCAGTCGCTCCGGCTCCGCCGTGAATCTCCGGGCCTCCGCCTCGGTCGCCAGAGCCTTCGGCTCCACCCTGGCCCCCCGGATCCTCGGCATCCCCCTGGCTCGTTGGCTCTCCATCTCCACCTTGGGCTCCTCCACCACCTGCTCTGCCGCCGTTGGTCGGCGGTCATCCCTCCTCCATGGCTCATCCCTCCGTCGGCTCCACCGTGGGCCATCTTCACGGCTGTGGCCTGGGTCCAGCTGTACGCCTCCTGCTCCGGGTCCCTCCTGGCTCCTCCCTCCTTTGTCACCTCCCTGGTCTCTGTCTGCTTGCCCCCTCCCGGGGTGTCCGTCCTCCTCCTGAGCCTCCTCCTTAGTTCCCGCCCGTCCCTCCCCTTTGGAGGACGCACCTTCTGGGAAGATTGTGGACTGTTTTGTGTGTGTTTTGCTCCCCATGTGTTCCCTGTGACCCAGTTTCTCCCTCATGTTGATTATTAATTTGATTCCAGGTGTGTCTCGTCTTCCTCCCTGATTACTCTGTGTTTATAAGCCCCAGTCCTTTCAGTTAGTGTTTGTCGGTTCTTGAATGTCTTCCTTGCCTGTGCTCCCGGTGTTTTCCTATTGGAATATTAAAGTTTGTGATTTGTGCAATCCTCGTTCCTTGCTCCGTGCTCCCTGGTGAAGTGTGACAACATGTGAGTGTGTGTGTATTTATATATGCATAATATATATACACAGTAAGCACACATAATATGGAAACAAAACCTTTTATTTTGGATGCGATTAATTGTTTGATAGCACTTATAATTACACTTTTTCTCAGTAACTGTAACTTATAACAGTTACATTTATTCTGTAATTAAATTATTAAATTAACTGTATTGTATTTAAATGTAACACTAAATTGCATAATTTGGTTGCAGCTAGTAATCCATATATGGCTAGTAGCAGTGTTACTCCTCAACACTGCTACTAGCCATATAAACATTTTCCTGAGTGTTTTCTGCTCAGCGGTGAGTGAATGTTACCCTGACAGGCGCGTCCATCTCCAGAGAAGCCTGGCAGACACAAGCAGATATAAGACGAGTCTCCTGTGTAGCTGCATCGAGCGCGTTCGGGAGCGTCGCAGTCGTGCGTTCCCCTCTGACAGTGATCCACGGGACGCTCCGTCTCTGCACGGGACACACACAGCAGGGCTGTCACAACGGCTGAAAAACTACATTAGAATTTTGCACTTGAATATTATCAATATTCCAATTTAAAGGGGTCATCGGATGCCAATTTTCCACAAGTTGATATGATTCTTTAGTCTTAATGAAAAGTCTATAACATTCTTTGGTTAAAATTGCTCAAATGGAAGTGTAGAACAATAAATATTGTCAATATTCAAATTATATTTGAATTTAAAAGGCATCAGTTCAGTTGGAAAAACGCTTTTGTCTTCTCTCCTGAGGCCTCAAGAGGGCGCATCAAGCAAAATATTACTAATGCACGTGCAAAAGTGCATAATGTTTATTTGCTTAAAAAATTATAAACAAAACAGCATCATGTATGCATAGTTTAACACAAAGGGATGAAAGCCAATAGCTATGTTTCCATCCAAATAATCGAATTAAACTTATGCGCAAAACTGGAATATCGCATAAAACATTTGCGAATAAAACATTTGCGAATTCCATCCAACAAATCAAAGAGAACAAAATCGCCACTTCCTGATAAACTGGCACTAAATATCACTAAGAAAACTAGGAGAAGCCACTGAATATAATAATTTACATATATGATAAATTACGAAACACAATTTCAGAGGCAGATGCTGCTGTTTGGGATGCAGTCGTGTAAGACAATTATACAGAAATACTCTTGCGACAGACTTTGCTCAGGCATTTCAGAACGACCAAAACTACATTTCAGACGCTGTGGAACGAGGTCGGTCTGCTGGTTAAAGTTATCCCGTCTCATAGCGCAAACTCACATGACTTTTTTAATGCTCATGAAGGAATTTATTCTGTAAATGTGAATCCATCGTAGTTTATTTTTTCTTATCGGATAAAAAGTTTATCCTACTCAATTGTGTGCATACATTTTTTTAATGTGCTTTTTTAGAATTTATGCATATATTGACGTTTCCATCCAGTGTTTTTATTTAATGTGATATTCCAAAATGCGCATAAAAAAGGTGGATTGAAACATAGCTAATCACACATAAAGAATGCATAAAGAAAACAATAATAACATAATATATTCAGCAATTCTTGTCCCTGAGTAATCAGCGTTGATTACATTCTGGGTACTCTCCAAAATGGAGGAAGACGGTAACTCGGGGAGAAGAATTGCTGAATAAATTATGTTAATATTGTTTTCTTCACGCATAAAAAGTATTCTCCTAGCTTTGTAAAATTACGGTTGAACCCCTGATGTCACATGGACTATTTTAACAATGTCCTTGCTATGTTTCTGTGTGTTTATCGTGGTAATATCTTTGCTGTCTACGGAGGGTCAGAGAGCTCTCGGATTGCATCAGAAATCTTAATTTGTGTTCTGAAGATGAACAAAGGTCTTACGGGTTTGGAACGACATGAGGGTGAATAATTAATGACAGAATTTTCATTTTGGGTGAATTATCTCTTTAATCCCAGCGAACTCAAACCTGGTTCAGAAGCGGTTGGGTCTCTTACCGACACACGTCTGTCCGTCGCCGGCGATCTGAAAACCATCCAGACATTCACAGCGGAAAGATCCGGGCTGGTTGTTGCAGATGCTGTACGGCCCACAGATCCGAGGGCTTTCTGAACACTCATCAACATCTAAGAAACCAGAAGAGAGAAATTTAAATATAAAATACACAGACAAGAGCTCAATATAGGCTTTTTTTTATTTCCACGTTCTCGCTGTTATATGCTAGGGGGCACCATTATGCATCTCCTGAATGAGTCTAGAATCAGAATCACAGACGAGGAAGACACAGAAAAAAATGATCTCATATGTAAGCATATGCATATGAAACATAATGCAATCATCAACACTAACCGCATATAAATGTGGATCCAGAAAGTGTTAAAGGCCTGTGAAGCTTTGGGATACTGATGGAAGCCATCTACTGCATCTTTGCTTTGATAATATTACTAAATATAATCCAGATGTAGTATTTGATAAAAATTTTATTTTCTCAGCTTTTTGCTCAAAATGTATTTATTTCTGAAACCTACCTACATTCAAGTGTTGATAAAAAACAATGCTTGAAGCTAGAATAAAGCAGGTTTTTTTTTTTTTGTTTAAAGGTAGAGGGCCTGTTCTTTATTTTGATGTATTGAATGTTCAGATATTCATACAACAAAATATTCTGGGGGCCATGATGAAATTTTAGTGAAAATCAGCAAAAACGATGACTGGCAACTTTTGTTTAAAAACGCTGGCAGGGAAAGAGTTAATGGAAATACCAATGCTGAAATCTGCAAAAAATACATAAAGATAGTACAAGAAATACTACTATGATGTACAAATACTTCACAATTTAAAGCATACATTATTTATTTTTTCATATTCTTTATTTTTATTTTATTTGACTTTGTTTAATTGCATTCTAATATTTTACAGTTTTATTATAAACTATTTTAATGTTGTTATCATTACTTATACTTTGTTTCAATTGCTTGTGTAGGTTTTGGATTACTTTGAAATGTGAAGAAAGAAAGAAAGAAAGAAAGAAAGAAAGAAAGAAAGAAAGAAAGAAAGAAAGAAAGAAATGAATGAATGAATGAATGAATGAATGAATGAATGAATGAATAAATAAATATTTATTAATATTTCATTCTAATAATTCTGTTTTTGTGAGCCCTAGTAATAAATAATACTAATACTACTACTTCTAATAATAATAAGACATATTTAAAAATAATGAAAAATGACAAAAAGCACAACAAAATTACTACAACTTTAACTAAAATCAAAGTGAAAACAGAAAATACAAAATATTAAATAAATATAGATAAACCACATAGACATTTATTTAAAATTATTACAACTATTATTTTATTACAAAAATGTAAGTGAAAACAAAAAATAAATACTAATAAAAAATAAAAAAAACTATAGAAACTATTTTAAAATAATAATAAAATAATAATAATAATGACTAAAACACACAAAACTTAATTACCAAAACTAAAATAATAATAATAATAAATGTTAAATTCATTTAGCTCATTTAGGGTCTTTGAGATAAATCATTCAAGAGAAAAAGCAGCAATATTTAACATCTGTTTCTGTTCATATTCACTGATATAAGTGTCAGTTTCGACATGAAAAGCAGTTATTAACAATGACAAGACCCAGATCTGCTAAAATAGGGGGACAAATCGTGGACCAAATCATGCAGAAAGTCCAAGAGCTAAGTAGTGTTTTCTTTAACTCCCAAAGAGAGGAAACATCCCATGAATTAAACACTGTATACACAGTCACGAGTCTCTTCCGCTGCGTGTTGGCATTGGATCATCGACCCGTCCGTGAACCGGGAGGTGCTTTGAAGTCAAATTAAATCAGAATATAACTTCTACAACCAGAGAACAACTCGATTTATCTGCACTGAGATGAGCGAGCTCTTCAGTAACTCGACGCAGCTGTTTGAACACAAACACTAACCCATTTAAAATATAAACGAGGATTGTTACCGTAACAAACCCGTCCGTCGCCGGTGAATCCAGCGGTGCATTCACAGCTGAACTCTTTTCCCTGAGCGGGACGGCAGACGGCGTTAGGGTTGCATCCGTGTCTCCCGGTGAAACAGGGATTCTGCTCCGGGATCCCACCTAAAAAACACCCGAGTCTGCGTTCACTTCCAGGAAACCACATCAAACCATAACACACATAAATATAAAACCACATCAAACCATAACGCACATAAATATAAAACCACATCAAACCATAACACACATAAATATAAAACCACATCAAACTAAATATAAAACCACATCAAACCATAACACACATAAATATAAAACCACATCAAACCATAACACACATAAATATAAAACCACATCAAACCATAACGCACATAAATATAAAACCACATCAAACCATAACGCACATAAATATAAAACCACATCAAAAGCTGAGAGTCGAAGCACCATCTTTCATTCTCTCCTGAAACATAAAACACTCAAAGAAGCCACAAAAATACAGTAACACTTTACACTGAAACATATGTAACACTTGTAACATGTAACAGTAACAATTTACACTGAAACATATGTAACACTTGTAACATGTAACAGTAACACTTTACACTGAAACATATGTAACACTTGTAACATGCAACAGTAACACTTTACACTGAAACATATGTAACACTTGTAACATGCAACAGTAACACTTTACACTGAAACATATGTAACACTTGTAACATGTAACAGTAACACTTTACACTGAAACATATGTAACACTTGTAACATGTAACAGTAACACTTTATTGTAAGGCGTCCTTGTTACACGTTACATGTACTTACTATTATAATAACAATAAATTAATGCATAATTAAATGCAAATAACCCTATAGCCAAATCCTATCCCTAACCATATAGTAAGTACATGTAGTTAATTATTATGACTCAGTACCTGAATGTATTACACTGTAACAAGGACACCTTCAAATAAAATGTAACCAAAAATACTAGTTCTGTTGTAACCCTGTCATTTACCCGCTGCAGTGATACAAATCCCTACTAAACCAAATCACTATAAACTCAACCTCACTGGTTTCATAATCCTCAATATCACCACATAACAAGTTATTATAACCTACAAATACTTTAATATATCCAACTTTGCCTACATACTTACAGTACATTTTAAAGAGATACATAGAAATCTCAAGTGCAAAAAGTTAAATATATTAAATATATATACACTGCTGTTCAAACGTTTGGATCAGTAAGTTTTTTAAAGACACATTTTCTTCTCATCAAGGCTGCATTTATTTGATCAAAATACAGGAAAAAGTAATATTGTGAAATATTATTACAATTTAAATGAATGATTTTCTATGTGAATATCTGTTAAACTGTAATTTATGTCTGTGATCTGCAGCTGTATTTTCAGCATCATTACTCCAGTCTTCAGTGTCACATGATCTTCAGAAATCATAATAATATACTGATTTATGATTTATTTATTGTTGTAAACAGCTGTGCTCCCTAATATTTTTTTTTGGAACCTGTGATACTTTTTTCAGGATTCTTTAATGAATAAAAAGTTAGAAAGAAGAGCATTTATTTGAAATAGAATAATTTTTTTTATAACATTGTAAGTCTTTACGATCACTTTTTATCACTTTAACACATCCTTGCTGAATAAAAGTATTAATTTCTTTTAAAAAAATACTGACCTCAGATTTTGAACGGTATATTGTTACAAAAGATTTCTATTTTGAATAAATGTTGTTCTTTTTAACTTACTTATCAAAGAATCCTGAATAAAAATATATATATTAAGCAGCAAAACTGTTATCAACATCAATCATAAATCAGTAATTAGAATGATTTCTGAAGGATCATGTGACACTGAAGATTGGCGTTAAGTGCTGCATCACTGGAATAAATTATGTTATATTAGAACAGAAAACCATTATTTTAAATTGTAATAATAGTTCACAATATTACGGTTTGTTCCTGTATTTTTTAACAAATAAATGCATCCTTGATGAGCAGAAGAGACTTCTTTAAAAACATAAAAAATCTGACTGATCCCAAACTTTTGCACAGCACTGTATATAAATATATATATATATATACGCATATAACCCCCACTTCGGAGCGGGCGGTTTTACCTTCACAGCGGATCATTTACATTATGATTTTCTGTGAAGCTGCTTTGAAACAATGTGTTTAGTGAAAAACACTATACATAAAAAAAAAGAGACTTGATATGGTTAAAAAATAAAAGCACATTTGGGCCTGTCAGATCTTAAAACTCAGCAAGATGACAGATCTTAAGCTGATCTTAATAACCACCACCACGCTCCTACTGATGGACGTTTGTCCTGAACGAGAGACGCACAGATGTTAGCGCTCTTCCTCAGCTCCGGTTTAACTCAGATCGGCTTACAGACACCAGCACACACACTCACACGACCTTTGACCCAGAACACACAGTCATAAACATCAGCTGGAGACTGAGTTAAACCTTTCTGCTGAGATCCCATACATGAACGTAGCCAGCAGAGTTAGTAAAGAACAGTCATAGTTCAATTTTGGGGATCAGTAAGATTTCTTTTTAAAGAAATGAATGCTTTTATTAATCAAGGATGCATTAAAATGATCAAAGGCGACAGTAAAGACATTTATAATGCAACAAAAGATTTCTATTTCAAATAAATGCTGTTCTTTCTATTCATCTGTGAATCCTGAAAACTAAAATGTTCCTGTGGCTCAGTGGTGGAGCATTAACAGCGTAAAAGGTCATGGGTTCGATTCCCAGGGAGCACACATACTGATAAAAAATGTAAAGCCTGAATGCACTGTAAGTTGCTTTGGATAAAAGTGTCTGCTAAATGTCAAATATATCACAGTTTCCACAAAAATATTGCGTAGCACAGCTGTTTTCAACATTGATAATAATCAGAAATGATTCTTGAGCAGTAAATCAGTATATTAGAATGATTTCTGAAGGAAGATAATTAATCAAAATCATAAAAAACATTTAAATAAATAATTTCAAAATAATAGACAAAATAAAATGCTTACTAAAAATGTATAAAATATAAATTTGTCAAATTAAAAATAATTTATCATTTAAATAATAGCTAAATAAAAACCAATAAAATGTACAATTAAAGTGAAGGATTTTAAAATAATAAAATACTTACAAAAAAAATTACAAAATCATGGAAATGTACAATTAAAATAAATAAATAATGGTGCAACACTGAAGACTGGAGTAATGATGCTGAAAATCCAGCTTTGCATCACAGGAATAAATTACAGTTTAACACATATTCACATAGAAAACAGTTATTTTAAATTATAATAATATTTCACATTTTTCACAAATAAATGCAGCCCTGATGAGCAGAAGAGACATTAGGAAATATTGCCGACCCCAAACACAGTAGTATATGAGTTATTATCCAACATATATGTGATCCTGGACCACAAAACCAGTCATAAGTGTCAATTTTTCAAAATTGAGATTTATGCATCATCTGAAGCTGAATAGATAATCTTTCCATTGATGTATGGTTTGTTAGGATAGCACAATATTTGTCTGAGATACAACTATTAGAAAATCTGGAATCTGAGGGAGCAAAAAAATCTAAATATTGAGAAAATCTCCTTTAAAGTTGTTCAAATGAAGTTCTTAGCAATGCATATTACTAATCAAAAATTAAGTTTTAATATATTTACGGTAGGAAATTTACTAAATATCTTCATGGAACATGATCTTAATATCCTAATGATTTTTGGCATAAAAGAGAAATGTATAATTTTGATCCATACAATGTATTGTTGGCTATTGCTACAAATATACCCGTGTTACTCATGACTGCTTTTGTGCTGCAGGCCAGGGTCATATATATGACAGAACCCAGTGTTTAGTCGCTCTGTCTAAGTTGTGAATGTTCATGTGTTTCTTACTGTGGATGGAGCCGATCTTGTTGCTCATGGCGAAGCGGATCAGCTGGTTGCTGGAGTCGTACATGACGAAGATCTGGTCGATGCTGAGCTGTTGGCTCGCCGGCGCAGAGCTCAGGACCTCCTCGTGTGGGCAGCTCTGGAACTTGATGCTCTGTGTCCACAGATAGCTGTGTGTGCGAGCGCTACCGTCCGGCATGCTAACGGTGTAATCCCGCCGCGACGAGGACGTGATCACTGTGAACATCGCAGAGAAGATAGAGGACTGATATAGACAGCATGCTATAGACATGAAGGCAAATGCAACATACTTAACGTGCATGTGTTACTGTGGCAGCAACAAACTGCAATACTCAGAGAGGGGCTAGAGCTTCCAGATGTTTGTGCATTAAACCACACAAGTGTATGTGTTCATATGTTTCAGCTTTAGATTAAAAGGTGTTTTTGAAGTGAGCATATGAAGCTGCTTGGCTTCA
This sequence comes from Barbus barbus, assembly GCF_936440315.1. Taxonomy (NCBI): domain Eukaryota; kingdom Metazoa; phylum Chordata; class Actinopteri; order Cypriniformes; family Cyprinidae; genus Barbus; species Barbus barbus. The sequence goes on from NC_136763.1 coordinate 1,528,536, forward strand.
ATTTCTGCTGTTATTAAGATAAATGCATGCTGCTAACACAGAATTCAATTTTGCATTTAAAAAAAAGGGAGATGCCAGCAGTTAAATGGAGAAAGTAATGCATTTTTTAAAATTTGAAATGCATTTTTGAAAATTTAAACTTTAAACATTTTTAGAATTATTTTTATTATATATATAAATTTGAGAATCTTTTTTTTTATTTTAACTTGAGCGTCTCGTTTTTAGAATGCTGTCATTTTTATTAATTTACACAAAGCAAACCCCAAAAGGGGAGTTATTAGCTTTGCATTAACCATAAAACACCTTAAAAATGACTGAATTACAGAACTAAATTGATGTACGTTCATTTTACATCAGCTTTACATTAATATTGACTATTTATATGTAATAGGGACAATACAAAAAAACATGATTCAAGCTCGAAATGAACTCAAACAATGCAATGTACACAAGTTTATTATAGTTAAATAAAACTAAAACTTTAACCATAATAATAATAATAATAATAAAATCCATTATAAAATAGGTTTTACCTGAAATAAAATTAAATATATAAAATGTAAAATTTTATTTCGGCCAATAAGCAAGGCAAAATTTCTCATTTTCATTTAGTTAACTTGATGTACAAAAATAAATAAAACTAAAACTGAAGGAAAAATTCATAAAAAACTATATAAGCATTAAAAAATACAATAAAAAAAAACATTAATGGAAACAGAAAAAAAAAAAAAAAAACTAAAAAAAAAAATAATAATAATAATTTTAAAAATACCTTAATGATATTGTACAGGCTCATTTGTTTCTCTTACAATATGATTAATCAAATAAAATAAAAGCATGTATAAAATTGAAAGCGCATGTTTAATTAGGTGTAAATTACTAAAACATGAGTAAAATTCTGGATTCTAAAATTCTGCTTGGTGATTTACGAGCTTGAGATGATGATATTTCTGACTGCATGTCATATATATCTATATTATATATATCTATTATATATATCTCAAGTCTCATGAATCTGAGAAGCTGACTCACGGTTGCTGGAGTACTGGTAAATCTCTCTGTAGGGCTCGATCTGGACCGTGGCTCCTCGTGGCACCTCTGGGATCCTGCCGTCCAGTTCGGTGCTGATCAGCAGATGATCGTGTTCATCGATTCCTCCGAACTCCTGCCTGATGGTCAGCTGCTCGTTCCCGGGCTGGAAGACCACCTCGGCCTGCCGCGTGAAGACCCCTCCTGCGGAGACAAGGACCCAGGCGACAAAGTTATAAAAACGCTGTGGGAACATTGTTTTGAACTTTTTGAACTAAAACATTGACGTTCAGATTTCTTGTCATCATTATATCGTTATTAAAAGGTTCCTAAAACAACTTTATTTTCACCCAAAATATAAGGTTATTTGAACGTTTTTTTAATATTCGAAGAATGTTGACATGTCCAGTTTTATTGCCGTGCTTACAACGTTATTTAAAGCTTACAAAAATGTATATGGAAATTGAATTTATGTTAAGCTAATAAAAATAATAATAACTTCATTAAATAATAAACATTATTAATTAATATTATTAATTACAATAATATTATTAACCTAACAACAACAACAATAATTGTAAAAATAATAAGTATTATAATTATTAATGATAATAATATTGTTGATATTTAGTTAATGTTATTAACCTAATAATAATTAAAATAATTAATGGTAATAATGTTAGTAATATTGTTAAATTAAATTATTATTATCAACAACAACAATAACAAATCAATAATATAACAAATATTATGATGAAATCATTAATGATTAATATTAATATAAAGTTAATATAATAATAATTAATAATGATAAAGCAGTAGCTGGAAGCAAAAACTCATTTTATGACAATATTGTTTCATGGTTGGAAATTATTTTTTAAGAGACAAAGAGGTAACTGTATAAACATAAGCAAAAAATATTTTTAAAAATTATAATTTTTAATGCTGTCAAACAATTAATCATGATTAATCGCATCCAAAATAAAAGTTTTTGTTTACATAATATATGTGTGTACTGTGCATATTTTATATATAAATACACACCCATGCATGTAAATATTTAAGAAAAGTGTTACGTTTATATATTAAATATATTAATATATGATCAAAACTACATGAATATAAATATATGCATGTAAATATTTTCAAAATATATGCTGTATGTGTGTGTATTTATATATACATAACAAATACACATACATATATTATGCAAACAAAAACAGCACTATTATAAATAATGACTGATCAGGTCTCACCGATGATGCTGAAGCCGTTCTGGAAGTCGGGCTGCTCCAGAGCGAAGGCCCAGCCGATGGTCTCGCCCAGAGCGGGCAGCGGCTGCAGAGACGGGCCGACGCTGGCCGGGATGCTGCTGATGGCGATATACGCCCGACCGTCGTTAGTCACCACATACGAGTGCAGGTCATTGTTAGAAAACTCCACAGGAGACGGAGAATCCCCGACATAAATCCTGCCGTTGACCTTCCCGTTCATCCTCTGAGGCTTGCCTGGAGAGTCGGGAAAGATGTGATATTTAGGGAATTATTGTTGTTTGTTAAAAATGGATGAAGCAAATATATATAATACATCCAAACACATAGTGTTACTTGGGATCAGAGTCATTATCATTTATCTAAAACTAAAACCAACTTTTCATTACTATTTCATAAAATAAATGTTAAAGCAACATTTCTCATTTTTATTTAGTTTAACTTGATGTACTAAATTAACTATAACTGAAACAATAAAATAAAACTTACTTTTATTACCATTAGTTTTTTTGTGTGTGTGTTTCTTTTTAATATATATAAATAGGTCTATATAATTTTAATAATTTTGTTTTATTTCAAATATATATATATATATATATATATATATATATATATATATATATATATATATATACACATATTTATATATATATATATTGTTTGATTTGATTTGATTTCAGTTAACATTAATATCAAGTAACTATTTTTTTCTTATGGTTTTAGCTTTAGTTAAAATTAAACTAAAGGAAAATGAGATATATTCAGCAACTAGCTGAAATAAAATACGTTTACTTTTTTAAATTTTATTTTATTTTATTTCAGTTAATTTTTATTGTATTTCAAGTACCAAAAACGTTTTTTAAGCTTTTAGTTTTAGTTTTAGCTAACTATAATAACACTATTGCAAACTAAACAATACATATCCTGATGATAATGTTTAGAGTTAAAATTATGTGACCCAGTGTTATTTTAAATCATTAAATCATTTAAATTTAAATCATTATCATTAAAATATACTATTATAATTTTTTTATTAATATTTAGAATTATTTTTTTCATTTTCATTTTAATTCCAGGTTTACTGATTATTTTTCTGTGTGTGTGAATTTTTTAAGTTTTGGGGTTTTTAAAAATCTCTATATAGTTTTTTATTCTTTTTTTTATTTCAGTTTTAGTTTTAGATATTTTAGTGCTTCAACTAAAGAAAAATTTGAAATGTTGCCTTGGCAAAGATCTGAAATAAAATATTTTTTTTATATATTTATACATTTATTTTATAATTTAAAATAAGTTCAAGTATTCAAGTTACTTCAAGTGAAGACATTTTTTTCATTTAAATTTTAATAAAAATTATTTTGTTTAGTTTTAGTAAGGGATAATAACCCTGGTTGCGATGTAAACTCACCTTCGGCGACACAATCCTTGCCATTGCCGTAATAACCAGGTTTGCAGTGACAGCAGTATCCAGAAGCATAATCTCTGCAGTCGGCGAACACAGAGCACTTATTACTGGAGCACGTCTCGTAGTTATAAGAAAACACTGCCAAAAATACCAAGAAACATTTATTGTGGACACACAATTTGGACTTGTTCAGCTGAATATAATTTAGGGGTGTAACAGTACACATATTCATACCGAAAATTTTCGGTACGGGTCTTTCTGTAACAAATCATTAAATTTCTCAGGAAATACAGACAATAAATGCCGTTTTGGCGCTCTATCGGTGTTTCAATTGCAGAAAGACGTCATTAAAACAGCTTGTAAACAAATTGTTATTTCATTTACCTCAGGCAAGTCATCAGTGTCTACAGCTCGTTATTTACTAGAGAAATGAAGACTAGAGAAGAGCATTTAGCGAAATATAAGACAATATAATTTAGGGATGCATGATATTATCGGACTGATATAAGAATCGGCCGATAATGGCTTTAAATGTAAATATCGGCATCGGCCCGATATGAAAAATTATACCGATATATCTTGCCGATAAGAGGAATGGGTTAACTCACATGTGCTCAGGGTGTGCTAGTGATTAGATCACATTGCTTTAGGTGCAATTTACATGTTTGCATACAATTTTTTGCAGTTGTGTTGCTGTCTATCAGAGAGCTCTCAGATTTCATCAGAAATATCTTAATTTGTGTTCTGAAGATGAACGAAGGTCTTATGGGTTTGGAACGACATGAGGGAGAGTGATTAATGACAGGATTTTAATTTTTGGGTGAACTATCCCTTTAAATCTTCTGTTTATTCAGCTAGTGTTATAGGGATGTCCTGGGTTTCTTCTGCGGGGCGTATTTGGAGTTTCTCTGGCCTTCGGATGGAGATTTACTACGGATCACAGAACCGTGTTAGCCCTACCCCCTAATATAATCAGTGTTTTTCTCTCACCGTCGACGTTCAGCTCGTCCTCGTCGATGATCAGCACCTGTGGGTTTTGCGGTTGTTGTTGAGACGTCTTTGGTCGTGGCTGAACATAACGATACTGAGGCTCGTCCGGCGTCGATGACTCTGCGAACGGCTCTGGACTGCTGGTTTCATTCGGAGGTTCAGAGGGCAGTCGAATCCACGGGACGGACGGCTCAGGGACCGGAGTGTCCACCATAGTCTGCTCAGTCATGACCTCTGTGACCTCTCTGACCTCTGTTACCACTCCAGGTGTGATGGAGGTGAAAAACGGAGACGTGCCGATCTCGTAGACCCAAACGCCAGGCCGGCCCGAGTTCGTCTCCCTGAGAAGAGTGAAGAGTTGCAACACATTAATATTTAATAAGAGCAGAGGGAACATCAGCTGTGAAGCAGATAAAAAGCTGTTTTGTTACCTGAAATAAAAGAAATGCTAACTGAAATAAAATAAAATATAAAAAACCCTTAAACTTATTTTATTTCAGCTAGTTACCAAAGCTAGTTAATTTAGTCTAACTTGATGTACTGAAATAACTAAAACTATAATAACCATGTCTATATATACATAAATAGATATACATATATTTATTTATTTTTATTTTTAAATGATAACTCATAAAAACAACAACAACAAAATTACTAAAATGTTAATGGAAAATGCTAAACATTATATATATGTAACATGTCAGTTTTGGTTTTGTTCTGTTTCTACCTTATTTGGTTCTTCCTGTTTTAGTTCCTGTCCTAGTTCTGTTAATTAATGATCCCCATCACCTGTGTTTGATTAATCATCTTGTTTCCTCGTTTGTTCCTCTCCCTTTATAAGTCCTCAGTTCTGCCTTTATGTTTGTCGGATCTTAAGTTCATAATGGTTTATAGTGGGTGGATGCTAATAAAAGTACCTTTTGTTATTTCTGTTGTGAGCGCTGTGTCTACAACCACCTACCGCGACAGAAGATCCGACCGCGACAGAAAGCCAGACGAACGCCGGAGACTACGAACATCATGTCTCCAGCTGAAGTCGCGCTGTACGGGCTGCGGCAGGGCGGCCTGAGGTTGACGCGATATGTGGAGGTTTTCCTCGAGCTTGCCAACCGGGTGAGCTGGCACGACGCAGCTCTGGGTGCGCGTTTCCTGCTGGGGTTGAATGACGAGGTTATTCGCTGTGAACTTCCCACAGGTGATTTTCCCTTGGTCGAACTCATTAATCTAATCTTCTTCCTCAATGGACTCGACGAAGAAGTCGAGGAGATTCCCCAAACTCGTCATTCTGCTCCAGCAGGAACGCACAGCGTCTCCCCAGCTCATTCCTCGCCGGGATCCTCCACATACCTCGCCAACGGCTCCTCCCGCCTGCCCAACCCTATAGTTTCGCCATCCGTGGCGAAGAGAAGACCGCCGCAGAAGGTGAGGAACGGTCCGCCGTCCCCGGTGATAATTGTGCTTCCGCCCGCGGCGAGGAGGATGCCGCCGAAAAGGGCGATGAACGTTGCGCCAGCTGCGGTGAAAAGGGTTCCGCCGCCCACGCCTCAGATTCAGGACAGGGGGCTATTGGATGAGGCTCTTCCCCCGGAATTCTCGGCTCCCATGCTCACGCCAGTGCCATCCAGTGCCTGCTCCTCGTCTGTGTCCTCCTATCCCTGCACCTCGCAAGATGGTCCCGTCCAGCCCACCCGAGTTCCCGCTGGTCCCGTCCAGCCCACCCGAGTTCCCGCTGGTCCCGTCCAGCCCCGCGCCTCCCGTGCGCCCTCTAATGTCCGCGCTACAAGAGCGCCCCTTTGAATCCGCGCTGCCAGAGCGCCCCCAAGTGTCCGCGCTGCCAGAGCGCCCCCAAGTGTCCGCGCTGCAAGAGCGTCCTCCTGCGTCTCCGCTGGTCCCGTCCAGCTCTCCTTCGTCTCCGCTGGTTCTATCCAGCTTCGTGCCTCCCGTGCGCCCTCAAGTGTCCGCGCTGCAAGAGCGCCCTCAAGTGTCCGCGCTGCAAGAGCGCCCTCAAGTGTCCGCGCTACAAGAGCGCCCTCCTGCGTCTAAGCTGGTCCCGTCCAGCCCTCCTTCGTCGCCGCTGGTTCCGCCCAGCTCCGCTCCTCCAGAGCGCCCTCAAGTGCCCGCTCCTCCAGAGCGCCCTCATGTGCCCGCTCCTCCAGAGCGCCCCCAAGAGCCCTCTCCTCCAATATGGCCGCCTGAGGGGAACGTTCCCAAAGAAATTTTGGGGGGGGCCATATAGCCTCAGTTTGTGTGGCCAGGCCAAAGGCCAATGCCACAAAGGACCCCGATCCGCCAAGGCCGCCCGAGGACCCCGATCCGCCAAGGCCGCCCGAATCTCCAGTCCTGCCATGGCCTCCTAAGGCTCCGGATCCACCATGGACTCCCGAGTCTCCAGTCCTGCCATGGCCTCCTAAGGCTCCGGATCCACCATGGACTCCCGAGTCTCCAGATCCGCCATGGCCTCCCGAATCTCCAGTCCTGCCATGGCCTCCCAAGGCTCCGGATCCACCATGGACTCCCGAGTCTCCAGTCCTGCCATGGTCTCCCAAGGCTCCTGATCCGTCCTGGAGGCTTCCCTGTCCTATCCTGGTCCTGCTCCAGCCTCCAGGACGCCCACCCCCCCTCCCCGATGTTACTGTTACGGTGCGGGACGCACCTTCCGGGGGGGGGAGATACTGTAACATGTCAGTTTTGGTTTTGTTCTGTTTCTACCTTATTTGGTTCTTCCTGTTTTAGTTCCTGTCCTAGTTCTGTTAATTAATGATCCCCATCACCTGTGTTTGATTAATCATCTTGTTTCCTCGTTTGTTCCTCTCCCTTTATAAGTCCTCAGTTCTGCCTTTATGTTTGTCGGATCTTAAGTTCATAATGGTTTATAGTGGGTGGATGCTAATAAAAGTACCTTTTGTTATTTCTGTTGTGAGCGCTGTGTCTACAACCACCTACCGTGACTATATATATATATATATGCATAAAATAAAGTTTTAACAGACTTATCAGGTTTTATAGTTTCTATAGTAATTATATATATATAGTTTCAGTAGTAATTTAGCACAAATTCATCAAATTCATTCACTTATTTAATATAGAGAGTTACTGTTGTTTAGTTAAAAACAGTGGCATTTTATTGTCCGATTAAACTCTATAGTAATTTGGCACAAATTAATCTGCTATTTAAATTAGGTAGGTATTTTATTTTAATATATTAATCATTTTCATATATACATTTATATGAATCAAAACCACGGCATTTATGAATAACTGACTCATGAAAATCAAGCGAGCCCAGATTAATAATACACAATTAATAATTTCACTTTCACAACTATGTTTAAATGGCACTTACTGTGCGAGAGCACTTATTGACTCCTCGCTGTCTTGAGTAATGCGATAGTAAGCTCCTTGAGTGGAGGCCCAGCCGAACCAACCTGCCACCTTCCCTTCATTGAAGCCGACTTCAACCAGCTGATCCTCATCATTAATGAGAGTGGAGCCAAACTGCATGCTCTCCTCTGGATACAGCAGGATGGCATACGACGCCGACTCCATGTTTGCTACAACCAGCTGGAAAGTATTTCTCTGCAACAGATTTAAAACAAGTCTGCATTTCAGGAAGTAAATGACAATATTGTCTTTTTACAGCTACTTTAAAGCTGTTTTGCAATTGTTTGCAAATGCAATTTTCAAATATATGCAAACAATTGCAAAACTGCATATTCTTACATATTGCAAAACAATTCTGCATAATCTTGCAAACTGCAATAACTAACTTCTTACATATGGCAAAAAACGTGCATACTGCAATTAGAATATGCATATTATTGCATATTGAAAGACAATAACTTTGCACATTTTGCATATTGCAATAAAACATGGTATATTCTTGCATATTGCAAAACAATAACTTTGCAAATTCTTGCATATTGCATTAAAAAAATGCATATTATTGCATACTACTAGACAATGACTTTGCTTTTTTTTTGCATATTTCAAGACAATATCTGCATATTCTTGCATATTGCAATAAAAACTTAAATAAAGGTGACTTGACTTGTAGATGCTGTTGTGCCGGCTTCATAACTAACTTTTGTAAGTGCAAAATATTCATGATTGAGGGACATACTGTATATTCATATTCATCTCCTCTTCCTCTTTCAGATTGAGGTGCCACATTCTCCCAGGTGACGATGATGGCGTGAGTGGGTTCGATCCCGTCATCAGAAGGAAACGCTTGACCAATGTGCCCTGCGGCTCTCTGGAGCACATCAGGGCTTTTATCCTGGCGGAAATAGACGTGACCAGCCCCATCGGTGGTGTCCAGATCTCCCAGGAAGGCTGCAATCATACCAAAACTGGCCGGCATCTTCCCCAGGTACTCAGACTCATCGGTGGGTTCAGCCAGAGATATGAAGCCATTGGTGCTGACCTGCAGAGGGTGTGACATGAAACATAAACAAGTAGAGAACTAAACCAATATGAATCTGTTTTGGATTTTTTATGACAGTGGCTAGGAGAGAAACTGATGTGTACAGGTACAATAAATTAGTTTTGAATTAAACGACACCGTGAGTGCTAATGTATTACACTTATGTGCATCACTTTTAAGGAATAACAATTCATATCATGTGGCTTGTTGAGGAGCGGTAAAAAAGGTGAAAAATTCTACAGAAACGCATAACTAGAGACCAGAACTTCTTTTTTTTTGATTATCGCACAAAAACTTCACTATTTTTGAATACTTCAATAAAAAACGTTGCATATTCTTGTATAAGGCAATAGAAATGTTGCACACTCTTGTGCATTTTCTTGCATATTGCAATAGAAATATTCTTGCTGATTGCAATAAAATGTATTGCATATCCTTGCATATAAAAACATTGCACATTGTTGTATTGCAATGCATGTATTTCATTTTCTTGCATATTGCAATAAAAACATAGCATATTCTTGCATATTGCAATAAAAAAATAGGATATTATTGCATATAGCAATAAAACATATTGCATACTCTCATATATTGCAATAAAAAATGTTGCATTTTCTTGCATATTGCAACAAAGCAATGCTCACAGTAAATCAATTTAAAAACAGCCCTGCTTGTAAACAACTGCAAAATCCAATATGTTTTTCTTATAAATGTTGTGGTTTTTAATAGCAAGCATAAATTTTGTTTTGTTTAGTAATAATTAATACGAGTGAGAATCAATGGCTCGTGACTCTTTTAGTTGTTCTTGCATTAAATACAAGTAAAATCACTGTCTGCTCTGAAAAACTGCAAATTAGTAGATGTTTTTCTGCAGGAACAGATCCAACATCATCCACATACCTGAAGTCTAAAACAAACAGCGATGTTTTTCTGTGATCTTTCTTTCCTAATGGTGATGCTGCTCGTTACAGTCGGATGCCTTCACACTTCAAAAGGTGTTGTGCCATTTAAACTAGGCATGTTTGTCTGTGTAAAAGCTTTTCTTTAACGAGTTTCTGGCAACTACTGAAGTAAAACTGCAGGGGAGCCGCAAAACATGTGAAAAGAAGGTCTTCTCCAATATTCCTTACTGCTTACAGTAGGTTTAAATCTAAAAGATCAAGCAATAATGGCAAACAAAATCCAGACTGGTTTCCCAGGATCTTGAACGTCCTTCACACCAAAGTGATAAAATCAAACCCCCACAATCTGTGTGTGACGTCTGCTGGTTGTTGAATCATTAAACCAACATGCATAAGTCTGGAAATACAGACATTAAAACACAAGTTTAGTCTACTTTAGTACCAACAAGGTTTACCTTTACCAACAAAACCATTCAAGCACCAAAAGTGCAAAGAAAAACCCTGAAACCCAGATAACTGTGCTTTTATCCTAAAGAGATGCATGCATGAGTGATTGAAGCATTTGGATGGATCTGCAAGAGCAGCAAACACCAGCTATTGACTCCAACTTGATGGAGATGCGTAGAGTCTCTGACAGCTGAAACAAACGTTTAAAGGATTAACACGCTTTTCTTGGGTCATTTGCAGTTTCGTCATGTGATCTGATGGAAGATCTCTCTGTTTTTAGGGGTCAGAATAATTCACACAAGTCTCAAATTACAAAACAGATTTCCCTCATACGTCTGCTATTATTTGGAGGCATTTTAGGCAACATCTTATCAAATTAAGCACAACTATTACTAAAGCTCATAGTTATGATCAGTGACTTGAACAGACCTCTAAGCCAGTGGTTCTCAAAGAGAGGGACAGATTTCTAAGTTGATTTAAATTTATTTAAAATATGCATTAAAGAAATCTAAAAATAAAGATACTTTTTATTTTAATTCACCCACTCAACAACTGTTTTGTCTCTGAAAAACCATACAGTCTTGGACAATATGGATATATGAGGAAGATTCGTTTTTAAAAAAGTGATTGAAATGTTTTTAAATCTTAAAATGACATCCATTTTATAATAATAAAACAAAGTATTATTAACACTATTTCAGTCTTTCTACTTCAAAATTTCATATTTGATTCAATGTGTCATATGTTGTTTCTTTGCAGTTATTTGTTGAGTAAAAATAGTTTCTTCACCCAATTTTATTCAGTGTAGAAACTGTGAGCAAAAAATATTTGTTAAAGACCAATATCCTTATCCGGTAAATAACAAATGACTGGAAAAGTCATGCAAATTGAAAAAGACTGTGATTCCTGAAGAACATTCAGCTCTTAAAACTTCTGAAATCGTGATATCAAAATTATTTAATCAATTAATTAATTAAATCAAATTATTTAATTGATGGCTCCAGCCCAGTGGGTTGAAAGTCAAAAACCTTGCATATTCTTGCATATTGCGATAATAAACTTTACATTTTATTGTATTTTGCAAGATAAAAACTTTGCATATTCATGCATATTGCAATAAAACTTTTTTAGCATCTTTAGTAAATTTAGCATCTTCTTGCATTTTGCAATAAAAAAAACTTTGGATATTTTTACATATTGCAAAGTTTATGTTAGAAATCAGAATATAAAATAATCTGATTCTTTTTTTTATTCTTTTATCCAGTAAATCACAAACAACTGGAAAAATGTCATGTAAATGAGAAATCCCAGGATTCAGCTCTTTACGAAATCGTGATTTTTAATTAATTAACAGAAGCTAGAGGCATTGGCTCTTAAATATTGTTGTAAATAATGGAGGGTTTTAGAGTCATAAAAGTTCAGATCCACGGCTAAACTTCAGCTCGTCTTATAGCTACAGAAATGAACAATGATAACTCTTGGCTTTATGGAAGATGGACTGGAGATTGATCACAGAATGGAAGAGTTTCGCAGTAGATTGGAGCGCTGACCCATGAGCCCTTGCAGCTGCTCCTCACATGCATCGCCTCAGGGGAGGCCAGGAGATATCAAAGCCAACACAACCTCCACCCAGACGGCAGGGGTACGGAAAAGTCAAGTCAAGTCAATATTATTTGTATAGTGCTTTTAACAATGCAAATTGTGTCAAAGCAGCTTTAAATTGGCTTGATATAAAGCAGTTTGCACAAAATGTGCAAAGTTATTGTCTTTCAATATGCAATAATATGCATATTCTAATTGCAGTATGCACGTTTTTTGCCATATGTAAGAAGTTATTTATTGCAGTTTGCAAGATTATGCAGAATTGTTTTGCAATATGTAAGAATCAGCAGTTTAAATCTAGGCTTGAATCTAGGAAAACAAACAAAGAGTTGAAGAAGAAACAGATTGGGTCTGATGCATCGCTCGAATTCCTGTGAGGAAATCCCGAATCAAGACCAAACAGAAATTAAATGCTATAGAGTGGTAAAGCTCTGCATGCTACCAACACAATTCCATATGGCAAATTTATTTTCATTGCACAATATGCATCGTTTCAAAGCAGCTTTATATAAGTCACACTGTTATGTCAATAATGCCTGGGCGATATGATGAAAAAAAAATTGAGTTCAAATTTGGACAATTAGTGGCACTAGAGGGATTGAGGTAGAGACTCCAAATTTGGTGTGATTAATGCTCATTTTCCAAATTTAAGTAGAAGCCAGTGATAGTGTTTCTATCTTTCATTTTAATTAGTAGTTTCTCTGATTTCAGACAGAATTAGTGGTGGAGTTACCATACTGTGGTTGAATGACTTGTGTCGTAGTGAATATTCTGGTTGAAAATTATTTATTTCATGGTAAAGATTTTAGTTGAAAATTTCGCATATCATGGTAAAGATTTTGACTGAGACTTACTTGGTAAAGATTTTGATTGAAAATGACTTAATTCATGGTAAAGGTTTTAGTTTAAAATTATATTTGTCAGTGAATATTTTGGTTGAAAATGACAAATCATGGAAATGATCTTGGTCTTATTTTCCTTCTATAAGTGTTTTAAACAGGTAGCTGCTAGAAAGTCAAAACACTTCCCATATCTTTTGTTCTTGACGTCCAAGCTAAAACCAAGGTCTAGAGGAAAACCAGCTGAGCTGTACCTTACAATCCTGAACTAATCCTGAACTTAAATGAGGTTCCAATGGGAATAGGAGCTCCTCCTACTTTTTCATTGTGTTCAAAGCAGGTGACATGGCAACCTTTGTTGAAGACGGTCCATCAGGAATGCTGTTATAAATGAATGGAGCACACCAGGACAGGAGGAAGTGCTTATATACACCTCTGGGCTGGAGCCATCAAAGTCACCACAGATCTACACTGAAGCCTCTGGCAAAACGTCAACGATGCATGGAGACAAAACGAAAAGGCCATCACGGATCCATCTGGAAACATACAATGGCACTTCTGTCTACCGAGAGATGGACAAAAGAACTTCTTGACTTCTGTTTCTAAGAGCCAGTGTTTTCTGATCCGTTTGCAATCACTGGAACGTTCCCATGAGTTCTGTGGAACATCCCACATAAGGAGGGATTCATTGGCAATCAGCGGACAGGCCATATGGAAAATATCATTCCAAGAGGAAGTTATGAGATATCACTAGACAGTTAGTATATAAAAACCAACTGCTTTGGCAGATCTATATCATCATAAGTTGGAGGCTTTCCTAGACACTGAATATTAAGTCATTCTGTTCAACGCTTCCAAGCCGATTAAATAAACCTAACAGAGAAGCATCTTAAACATTTTGTATATTGATTGTCTCCTGATTGGCTTCTGCAGTCCGGTTAGATGATTAGTAAACAATGGCAAAATCAACCAACATAATGAATGTACAGTTTGGAACGGCTGGAACAACAGAAGTTCATGTTTGATTGTTAACAGATGAGAAAAGGAGACCATATGCAGGATAAAAAGCTGCAAAACCATCTCAGTGACTGAAAATATCACGCAAAGGATCAGACACTCTTAAAAATAAAGTTTTTTTGCAGCAAAGTGAGAAAAGGCCCATTTTTGGATCCCCAAAAAAGTGTACAGTTCTCAAAATAACTTTTTTTCTTAGCGTGAAGAACATTTTAAGAACTTTTTGCCCAATTCCAAAGATTCCAGATGGAACCATTTAATGCCAATGAACCTAAAGTGTAATAAAACATAAGCACAGAACCGATTGCATTTGGTTAAACACTAGAGTAATAGAAAGCTGTAGATCTCTGATCAACCTCCAGAACCTACACATGCAAGACTACTGAGCACATTTATAAGAAAACCACATCAGGACAGACACCTAAAGTACATATATATGTCTCTCCCCAGTGTTTTCCTTCCATGGGGGGCTTTTACTCTAGATATACAACTTTCAAGACCAAGAAGGAGAGAAAGTGGGAGGCAGACATCTTAATATGCACCGAATAACTGCTGGATTTGATCAACAGATGACTTTTGAGAGCACCTTTGCTTCTTTGGTCAGTATTTGAGCAAATATCAAAACATAATCACTAATAAAGATGCTTATAGAAATGCATGTTTCCTCTTGGATCTCTTGGGGACAATTTGTAGGATTTCACTTCATTCATTCATTCATTCGTTCAGATAATGAATTTGTGTCGGTTTTAAACTTTATAAATAATCTGTATACACCAGTTTCTTTTATTTAAATTAATTAGCCGATTTAAAGATCATCAATGGAAATATTAGGGAAAAACGCGTTATAATTATGAATATTTAGCTTATTTTGAAAGTTACTTACGTAAACTTTGTCGAACTTTCCTTTGAAGAAGAAGAGCGTCTGCTGCAGCTCGAGCTCTCGAACCGAATCGGTTCCTGAATCCAGAATCTGGTCCCCAAACCGGATCCCGTAATCAAAGATCTGCTCCCGGATCAGACCCTGGACCGACACCAGCAGAGCCAGAAGCCCAACACTGCTCAGAAGAGCCATTATACCACTCTGTGTGCGTCTACTGCCCGGTCAGGAGTGATGAAGAGGTGTGAGAGGAGGAGGTGGAGGAGCCTCGGAGATCATTTACATTACTGAGAGATTTCAACCCTCAAAAACTAAAGGTAGGGTGGGCGAGCTCTTAAGTACCCGCACTAAAGTCGTTCAATTCGAGGTATTTTCTACGTTTAGAACATTTGTGTCAGAGAGCAGGTATTTTTATTCACCTGAGGAGTCACAGCGACAAGAGAGTGTGTTGTTTTGTTCGAATATCTACTAAAGTGGTTGAACATCACATATAAGTGACATTTTCTACAGTTTCAGTAACTTTATAGGTGCTTTAGAGGCAGAGCAGGTATTTCTTTTGGTAAAAGAGCAATGTTAAAATCGGACAAACATTGGCAAAAATTAAAACTGTATCACTTTACTATTAATTTAACAACTGCGTAAAAATAAACTCAAATATAAGACTTAACAGCTGAAACATCTAATAGCTATCTGTAAGAAACGCTTCGCCTACTGTTGTTAAAATAATCTGCATTTGTTGGAATATCACCCATAAATGATCTAATTCTATTTATGAGGCATTTTCTATCACTTGATTCAGTTCGAGACTTAGACTCCTTCGAGTCGTCAAACAATCCAAAGAATAGCCTTCATCTTTAAATCAGAAAGCCACTTAGGAAATGAGATTAGATGAACATTAAAACCAGAATCTGACCAGAATGTCTCTGTGTGATTGATTGCCAAACAACTGAATGAATCTTTCTGAGAAAAGACTAAAACAGCATCTCACTTCAGTGTCTGACTTATATTATAATTACATCCATGAGCTTTTTGATTAATCAAAGACTGGACACGATAAATAAATAAAATAAATTTTTTTAATATTCATATTTTTTATTTATAAACCCAGATTCTCAGCCTTTTCCACAGTCATGCATGAAAGAATCCTTACTGAGCCATGTGCATATTTCATTTGTTACAAATGTGTTTTTCTGAAAATAATTACTAGTGGACTGTTTGTTATGATCCAGTTCTGCAAAGCTCGGTCATGTGTTTCTCTGCACAGGTACAATTATGATTCACAAGCACACATCTGCAGACAAATGAGAGACAGTAGAGGAATGTCCTGCACAACAGCTAGTTTTCTGCCGAGGTAAAGCTTCAGTAACTGCTCTGATGCTGTAACATCTGCATCTAACACAGAGGTCTTCACTGGCAACAACATGAAAGATGATAACAGAGCTTTTGTCAAGGTTTGTAGTCACAGATTTTCTTCTCAGTGTTTTATTATCGCCCTCTGGTGGTGACATCACTAAACCAATTACATTATTACATACAAAAACTAAATAAATATACATTGCATTTTGTATAAAGAAAAGTGATTATATTTTACGACCACTAAGATTTTTTTATGAAATTAAATTTTTTGCATTGATTATTTTTTATCATTATGTTTAAGACAGTTACAAGTCAATCTCATTTTATTACGTAGTGTAATAAAAAAATTATAACTGAAATTGTTTAATATTTTTAAACTGCTTTTATGCTGATTTTAGGACCATTTTAGGACTATTATGTTTTTTATTGATTTTTTTATCATTATTTTTATAATAAGACAATAATAAGTCGTTATGTAATGTACCAAAAACACTGAAATTAATTGAAATTATATAGTATAGACCATGGTAATATTTTGGTACAGCCTTTATTAATAAATGTATTTATTTATTTATGCATTGATCATTTATTATCATTATTTTAATGAGTTATGAGTCATTCTCATCTTTTTACATAATGTAACATAAATACTGATATTAATTGTATAGTATTAATAGATCAGTAGCAGGTAGGTGTAGATCAGCTAGTATTATTTTCACAGTGTAAATCATCTTAATAGTCCCAAAATATTTTCATGTATTATTGTACATTTTCATGATTAAATTTTTTTTATGTTTATTTTAACATGATTTGAATTGAACATTTTCATGATTTAATTCGTGTTTGTTTTATTTTTATTTTAAAATATATTTTTTAAAGTTGACATTTTTGATTAATTATTAGCTTTTAATTGTTTTAGTGTTTTATTCATTTTAATTGAATTTTAAAAGTTAAATTTCAATAGTTAAATTTAATTTAATTTTTAATGTTTAATGTTTAGTATTTTATTCATTTTCATTTAATTTTAATTTATTTTAAAAGTTCAATTTCAAGAGTTCAATTTAATTAAATTTTAAATGTTTTATTTATTATTTTTAAAATAATTAATTTAATGTCATTTTAAAAGTTAATTTAATTTCAAATGTTTTATCTTGATTGTTTTTTTTAATAATTAATATAATGTTTGGGGGGAATTTGACTTTTTATGAATTATTAGCTATTATTTTTAGTGTTTTAATTTTTAATTTAATTTAATTTCAAATGTTTTATTTATTTTATTTTTTTGTAAATAATTCATATGAAACAATTTTTGGAATTTGACTTTTTATTAATTAATAGCTATTACATTTTTAGTGTTTTGATTTGTAATTTTTAATTAAAATTTTTAATTTAAAAAAATATTTATTTTATATTTACAGTGGTGTGAAAAAGTGGATTTTTTTATGATTTTTTATTTTTTTTACATGTTTGTCACACTTTAATGTTTCAGATTATCAAACAAATTTAAATATTAATCATTTAAAAACTGCACGTTGTGTTTACTTGTGTTATCTTTGATTAATATTTAAATTAGTTTGATGATCTGAAACATTAAAGTGTGACAAACATGCAAAAAAAAAAATGGGGCCGACACTTTTTCACAACACTGTATGTATTTCACATTTGTATGATGTTATATCTGAATTTTTAATTTAAATTCTTTTTTTTTTTTTTATTCATTATTTTACATTTACATATTTCACGTTTGTATGATGTTATATCTGGAGTCTTTCTCTGTGTTTTTTTTAATATATATATGTGACCCTGGAGCACAAAAGCAGTCATGAGTAACACAGGTATATCTGTATCAATAGACAACAATACATTGTATGGATCAAAATTATACATTTCTCTTTTATGACAAAAATCATTAGGATATTAAGATCATGTTCCATGAAGATATTTTGTAAATGTCCTACTGTAAATATATCAAAACTTCATTTTTGATTAGTAATATGCATTGCTAAGAACTTCATTTGAACAACTTTAAAGGAGATTTTCTCAATATTTAGATTTTTTTGCTCCCTCAGATTCCAGATTTTCTAATAGTTGTATCTCAGACAAATATTGTCCTATCATAACAAACCATACATCAATGAAAAGATGATTTATTCAACCTTCGGATGATGTATAAATATCAATTTATAAAAATTGACCCTTATGACTGGTTTTGTGATCCAGGGTCACATATGTATAATAAACTATCAATGGCATTCTATTCCTGAAGAGAGATAAACCCGAACCCCTCCCAACCCCCCCTCTCTCTCTCCTCACACCCCAGAGCCAATCAGCTTCTCCGGATCCTGATCACATGCTCCATCCTCTCTGCACGCTCTCTCCTCACGACTGCAGACGGTGAAGCTCTGAGGCTGGATGGGAAGGTAATGACAGACGCAGACATGCAGGGATCGTCCGGAGCGAACACCTCTCTGTCTCCTCCGACGCTCAGCCCCAGCATCCCTCCCTTCGTCAAGCTGGGCCTGACGCTGGCCTACACCGTCTTCTACTCGCTGCTCTTCTCCTTCATCTACGCTCAGCTGTGGCTGGTGCTGCGCTACAGACACAAGCGCTTCAGCTACCAGACGGCGTTCCTGTTCCTGTGCTTGCTGTGGGCGGCTCTGCGAGCGCTGCTCTTCTCCTTCTACTTCAGAGACTGCGTGACGGCCAACGCGCTCGGACCCTTCGCCTTCTGGCTGCTCTACTGCTTCCCCGTCTGCCTGCAGTTCTTCATGCTCAGCCTCATGAACCTCTACTGTGCTCAGGTGAGCCGCGGCTACATGGGAATCAGAAAGGAACACTTTAACTAAAATAAACTAAAATTAAAATGTCAAATTTAAATAATTTTTAAAATAAGTACAATACTGAAAATTTAATTATAACAATGGAAAAAATGGGGAAAAATATAAAATAAATAAAATACTAAAAATAAAATTAAAAAAATGGGGAAAAAATTAAATATTTTTTTAAATAAATAAAATACTGAAAATGAAATTATAAAAAAAAATATAAAAAAAAATAAATAAATACTGAAAATGAAATGATAAAAAAATTAAATAATTTTTAAAATAAATAAAATACAGAAAATGAAATTTTTAAAATGTAAATAATTAAAAGAAATACTGAAAATGAAATGATAAAAATGTCAAATGGGAATATTTTGATCAGCTACTAATATGATTCCCTTTATAACTTGAGTAGAATTCTAGGGAACATCTAATAAGAAAAATCCGGAGTTGAAATATAGTTTTTTTTTATTTAGTTTTTTTATTATTTGTATAGCGGTTTTAACAATGCAAATTGGGTGGCTTTATATCAGCTTTACAGTATTTAGACGGGAAATTGTTTGTCAAAATAGTGTCATTCTCCTCTGGCCAGACATAATCAGCAGTTTAAATCTAGGCTAAAGCAGAGTCAGATTGTGTAAAGGACTCATCTGGTTCCTGTGGTCTTGTCCCGATGGCCGTCTTGGAGACAGGGTCTTCACTGGGGATCAGTCTCTGGGGCTCATCTAGGTGTCCTGCTGTAGAGGTCATCTCTAGGTGCTGATCCACCATCTGATCTGGATACAGTCTGGATCTGGGTGGCTACGGTGATCTCAGAATAAGAAAGAAACACTAATATTATCATAGATGCCATTCTACTAACGATGTAACAAGTACATCCGGTGTTTTGGGAAGTGTTCCCGGTTCCGGTTGACCTAATTAATGCAGCCTAACAATCATTTAACAGATTTGAATTATAGAAATGTGATAGTGTATTATGTGTAAACCAGGTTAAAGAGATGGGTCTCTAATTTAGATATATTATTAAGATGGAAAAATGCAGTTTTACAAAAGCTAGAAACATGTTTTTCGAAGGAAAGATTGCTATTAAAAGTACACCTAGGTTCCTAAATGATGACGAAGAATTTACAGAGCAGCCGTCAAGTATTACACAGTGATCTAGGTTATTACATGCAAACGTTTTTGGTCGTTTTTTTTCTGAATTTAGCAGTAAGAAATGCTAGTCATCCAGTTTTTGATTTCAACTATACATTCAGTTAGTTTTGTAAACTGGAAATCCTCACATATATCATTTTTCTCTAAGAAGGAACATTGTGATGATACTACCTTTTCTAATATCTTTGACAGAAAAGGGAGATTCGAGATCGGTCTGTAATTAATTAATTATTTGGGGTCAAGTTGTGTTTGTTTAATGAGAGGCTTAATAACAGCCAGTTTGAAGGTTTTTGGGACATATCCTAATGACAATGATGAGTTAATAATATTCAGAAGAGGATCTATGACTTCTGGAAGCACCTCTTTTAGGAGCTTAGATGGAATAGGGTCTAAAATACAGGTGTTGGTTTAGATGATTTAACAAGTTTATACAATTCTTCATTTCCAATAGAAGAGAATGAGTGGAATTGTTACTTGTTACTTTGTTACTTCATACTTCAGCATATTTCTTGTAGGATGTTTTTTTCTAGGAATAGTTCAGTGAACATGAATGCTGATGCTCGTTCTGCTCGTGTTCGCACACGTGTAAATGACCTACATTGAGCCTGGATCTGCGTCATGATCGAGTACAGTGATGACGGCCCGGCAGACGTCTAATATCAGCTTCAGCAGACACAACACAGTCAATCCAGTCCCACAGCAGTGTCTCTGTTCATTCATTAAACAGGAGAGACGTCTGCCCTCGTAAAGCCAACATTTACAGTCTTTAATTAGTGCTGCTTGGCAAATCAATTATAATGATGATGATAAATCATGCTTCTTGACAGGTTTTCTTCAAAGCCGAGTCAAAGTACTCTGTCACCTCCTTAAATTTAAGTTATTAAAATTATATTTTATATTATTAATAAAATTTAATTTAATAAATGAATCATAAAAAAAAAGAAAAAAATTTAAGATGAAAATTTCTTACTAATAAATAAACAACAAAAATAATGCATAAAATTAAAATTAATATGTTAAAATGTTAAGTTTAAAAACATATAAGACCCCATAAAAATGTACTCTAAATAAAAACTAAATGAAAAAAAACTTGAACTAAATAAAAAGCAAAATTAATTTAAAATAAAAACAAAAAACAAACTGATTTTTAAGTAAAATTATATATATATATATAAAAACAAATCATAAATAAATCATAAAAATGTGCAATTAATTTAAAACACTTACTAAAATGAATAAATCATAAAAATTATAATGTAAATGAATAATTTTAAAATAAAAATAAAGCACTCGATAAAAATGAATAAAATCATACAAATGTACAATTTAAATAAATTATTTAAAAATTTAAATTAAATACTTACCAAAAATGAATAAAGTCTTAAAATGTAAAATTATAACAAATAAGTATAAGAACAATATATATATGTTTTTATACTTATTTGTTATAATTTATATATTATATAATATTGTATATATAACATAAAGTACATACAGTATATTTTTTAATATTTGTTTAATGGCATTTTTTTTATGAATGTAGTATCACTGACGTTTCTATGTAACAGTTTTTCCCCTAATATTTAACCATTGACTAAAGCCATTCAACATTACATTATAATTGAGAGCTATCAATTTAAAATTGATTAGACTTTAAAAAATACTTCACATAAACCCATTATAATAGATGTCAAATTTAGCTACCTGTGCTCTTCAGCAAGTTGGAAGTCTACAGAAATTGAATAAAGTTATCAAACACTAAATTCTAAATGAAATATAGTTGAATCCTTAAGGCTACAACAGTTATTGATTTCCATCTTTGATGAACAGACATCGCTGCAGCTGGTTATTAGGCTGCTATCACTCTAAGAGCTGCCGCTGCTGAACATGATGTGCTTTAATATGAAATGATATACAGCGTGCCGGCGTATTTGTGAATGCAGTTGAAGAGCATGCGCAGTATAACAGCTGACAGGACAGGAAAACTCATTTTTACTGACATATGGCCTGACAACATCTCATCTGACCGCAGTTCACTGATGTTCTACTGAAGCTCCTCGTCACCTCATTTAATTTCATTTCACTTTATTTATAGAGCACTTTACAACTGCACCTGCAGACAAGTGCTGTACAATCAAGAAACACTCATTAAAACACACAATTTAAGACAACACGCATTCCACATTCTCAAAGGCTAAAGACAAGACGTAGTTCCTCGTTACCTCGTTAGTCTCCAGTTTGATGTGCTCGTCTAAATAAACACAGTTTTTGTCAAGAAAAAAGAGACAGAAGCAGCAGTTGTGAGTGCGATAAACTGAAAAAATTAATCGCCTGCGTTAACACGCTAATCTTGACAGCGTTAATATATATATATATATATACATGAAATATTTAATGTTTACTTGCATGTCATCAGAACCTTCATCAGTGAACATGCTAATGTGTTTTTAAATAATATATATGTAAATAAAAAATATTTAAATATTCATTTAAAATCTTAGGGGGACTTCAAGAAAATGTAAAAAAAATTGTGCTGTCATATGATTAATCGCATCCAAGATAAAAATGTAATTGTTTACATAATATATGTGTGTGTACTGTGTTTATTATATAAATATATATACACAATACACAATGCATGTGTGTGTATTTATATATACATAAGAAATAAACACATATATTATGTAAAAAAAAAAAAAGTTTGAATGCGATTAATCGCGATTAATCGTTTGACAACACTAAAAAATATATACAAATATTAATAATAAAAAGAGTGTCAGGCTGAGGGTTTAGAGTGTTTAATTAGTCAATAATCAGGTTTCTTTTGACAGGTTTTCTTCAAGGCCAAGTCGAAGTACTCTCCTCACCTCCTCAAATATAAGTGAGTGATATCTATATGAGTATATGAGATGTATAATTATGAGTGAGTGCTGAAGCTGATGTTTGAGCTTCTCTCTGTGCATCGGTGGCGCTGATGTTCTCCTGTGTCTGCAGGTTTCCTCTCTACCTGCTGTTCTTCGGCGTGAGTTTGCTGTTTCTGCTGGTCAATCTGAGCTGCGCTCTGCTGGTCAAGATGAGCCACGCACAGGTCAAGACCGTCGTTCTGGTGCGAGTCGCCATCAACGACTCGCTCTTCGTCCTCTGCGCCGTCTCGCTGGCCGTCTGCCTCTACAAGATCGCCAAGATGTCGCTCGCCAGCATCTACCTGGAGTCCAAGGTGAGAAACACACTTCAGACACATCAAAGAGAAATCCTGTCGGCATTTACACTAAAGTAGGGTTCCCCAAACTGCACTGATGAAAATATGATAATTCAATCATAAAAATGTAAACTAAAACAATCATTTTAATAGAAACAAAATCTAAATTAATCAAATTAAATCATAAAAATGTAAAATAAAAATGTATAATTAATAATATTAGTAATACAGTAATACTTTTACAGTAATATTTATAATTAATAATATTAGTAATACAGTAATACTTTTATTATAATTAATTTTAATAAAAATTATAATTTTAATAATATTAAAAACTAATTAAAATCTATTAAATCAAATTGATAATACAAATAAACTAATACAATCACGACAAATTAAATCATAAAAATATCAAATTAAAATAAAAAACAAAAAACAATCATAAAATTATGAAAGTGAAACAAACAATATTGTATAGTAATAACAATAATAATAAGATGACTATAATAGTAATACATTTATTATTATTAATTTTAATAAAACAAAAAATTGAACATTTACTAAAAATAATTAAATCATAAAAATACAAAATTAAAATAATTTTAAATAAAACATTTAATGAAAATGTTTTGTCATGAAACTGTAAAATTAAAAAATTATTTTATAATAAAAAGAATAAAAATAAAACAATTACTAAAAATTTTATTATTTAAAAAAATCCTAAATAATAAATAAACAATAAAATGTAAAATTAATATTAATATAAATGTAAGATTTTTAAAGATATCTTAAAATCAAAATTTTAATAAAACACTTACTAATATATTATTATTACTAATTTAATAGGTTTTTAATAGTTTTTATTTATTATAATTTTTTTAAACTAGTTTACTTGCATTTCAGGTGGCCATTAATTGTCATCAGAGAACTGCGAACATGCAAATGTGCTGTTAAATTAGTGAAATATTAACTTAAAATCTCAGGTGGACTTAAAGAAAAGGATATATATATATATAATAAACTGTGGTTGATTGGCAGTAAGTCTGTGTATTGTTTCAGGGCACATCGGTGTGTCAGGTGACTCTGATCGGGCTGATGGTGATCCTGCTGTACGCGTCGCGGGCCTGTTATAATCTGCTGGTTCTGGCTCTGACCAACATCGAGAGCATCAACTCGTTCGATTACGACTGGTATAACGTGTCGGATCAGGTGGGCTCACACCTCCTCTCCTCTCATCTCACGACTCACTCGCTCTGAATCAGGAATAAAGCCGGTGTTTCTCCGGTTCTGCAGGCGGATCTGCGCTCCAGTCTGGGCGACGCCGGTTACGTCGTGTTCGGTGTCATTCTGTTCGTCTGGGAGCTGCTGCCCACGTCTCTGGTGGTTTTCTTCTTCCGCGTGCGAAAACCAGCCCAGGACCGGGTGAGCCGGACCAGATCTGATGAGTGTTTACTAGGGATGTAACGATAACAAAATCTCACCATCACGATAATATCGCGATATGAAGTCCACAATATGATATTTTTTTTTTTTTTAAATAGACGAATGAAGAATTGGAAAAAAAATTTTTTTTTTACATTTTAAAGTTACAGTAATAGCCATATATTATAAAACAACTGCACTGTAAAATAAATGTAAATGAATATTTGATAGGTATATTATTATTGCTTTACACTACAGTAGGATAATTACAATACCTCTTTGCTAATTTGTACACTTGAAAGAGATATTTTGAGTTTGGACTGCATTTAAACCGCTAGCTGTCAGTAATTCATGCTGCACTTTAAGCTTTTATTTTGAAGGAAACTCCAGCTTCAGTGAAAACAGGCACAAAAACACGTCTCGCTACAAATCTAGTGAAACGCTGTAATCATCTGCAGCTGAAATAAAGCAGAACTGGTGGCTGTTGTTCCCAAACGTGTGCTAAACTCACAGAACGTGAAATAAACTGCATTCATTCAGTGTGAACGTGAGACGCAGAAACGCTTTAAAACACGCAGCAAAAACAGACTTGATGAAGGAACAAGCCATATTGTGCTTTCGGTCTGAGTTCGTTTGACAGATACAGTACTGTGCCAAAGCAAAATGACCCAAAACACAACTTTAAAGACCTTTTAAGTTAGAATAAGAAGTTTAAATATACAGTATTTTTAAAACTACACGACCTATCGAATCATATCGTCATGTGACCGCGATAATATCGAGACAGTTTTGCTATGGCGATATCACGGTTTTGATAATATCATTACATCCCTAGTGTTTTCAGTGTGAAGAAGATCCTGGTCTGACTGTAAGTGTGTTTGCTGTTTTCTAGAGCGGTTCCTCCATTCCCAGCCACGTCTTCTCAAACCGGCCGTATTTCTTCGACAATCCCAGACGCTACGACAGCGACGACGATTTAGCCTGGGCTTCCCATCCGGTGACCACCTCCACCAGGTAAAACCACCTAGAACTACAAACATTACAAATCATACCTGAAATAAAGCGGAAATATATCAGATGAAAAACTCAAATCAAAATGAACTAAATATAATAATAATAATAATAATTTAGTAATAGTTTCTTTACAAAAAAATTATAAAAACAATAAAACACTTACAAAAATTAATTAAATAATAAAAGTGTAAAATTTAAATAATAAAAAAAAATCTAAATGCAACACTAAAAATGTAATTTAAATTAAAATGAATAATAAAAAACTTAATATATTGATATTTAAAATAAAAATTTAACACATTCATATAATAAAATGTACAATTAAATCAGTAAATCATTTTAAAATTTAAATTTAAATAAAACACTTATTTGACACGTTGCCATTACTCAACATCAGAGAACCATTAACATGCAAAATGTGCTGTTAAATTACTGAAATATTAACTTAAAATCAAAATATTTTATATAATAATAATAACATACAACTATTAAAAATCATTTTCAGCAGTTGAAATTAAGTTGAAGTAAAATAAAACATAAATATAAGATAAAAGATATAAGATTTACCCAAAAATGAAAATTAGCCTGTGTTTTACTCGCCCTCAAAGCATTCTAGATGTATATGACTTTCTTCTTTCAGATGAATCCAGTCGTTGTTATATTAAAAATTATCCTTGGCTTGTCAGAGTGGTTGAAATAAATAATTTTAAACTCCAACATGTCAATTCAAATAAGTGAATAATTGTAAAATGATCAAATAAACACTTTAAAAAAAATGAAATACTTAATCAGTCATTTAAATGACATCAGAAAGCCATA
This sequence comes from Barbus barbus, assembly GCF_936440315.1. Taxonomy (NCBI): domain Eukaryota; kingdom Metazoa; phylum Chordata; class Actinopteri; order Cypriniformes; family Cyprinidae; genus Barbus; species Barbus barbus. Next base: position 1,555,119 of record NC_136763.1, read on the forward strand.
TATTTCATACTATTTTATTACCCTAAAATCATATGGGTTCTTTTTCAGAATATTCAGTAAATATGTAAATAAATATAAAAACGTATTTGAAAGCAGCTTGGGAAGGTTGAGGAGCACTGGACTGACAGGTTAAATTGATATGAGCTGATTTGGTCTGATTTTTCTGTGTTCAGTCTGTCGACAGACGGCTTTGACTGGAGCAGCCGCAGCAGCAGCTTCCTGGTCCATCTGGGAGGAGACGAGCCACGGTCGTCATTGGCAACAGCCGGACTGAACCGCTAAAGATGTACAGTTCTGGAAATGAGAAACGCATTGCACTTTAAACGCCCACACACACACACACACACACACACGAGTAACACGTCACACATGACGCACTGTAAGTGTGAGTCGCCATGGAAACTGACTCTAGGTTCTGAGCGAGGCTGTGTTCAGAATGCTGCACTAACACACTGCATACTACTTCAAAAATACCAGTTGCAACAATATAAAGTAGTGCAGTATACTTACGTCACTACACGGCATGCTTAATTCAGCAAGTGGCATCCAGTTGGATATTCAGCATTTTCAATCTAATTTTGTATAAAATGTTGACAATCTGATCAAACAGGGAGTGAGAAAAGATACATATTGAGTGCATTGCATTGTGGGATTTTTAATCTTGTTTCCATTTTCATGTATTTTATATATTTTATTTAATTAGGAGTCGTTTACAAAGCAGAGAGCTGAAACCATTCAGTTGCGTGCAAGTTCAAGATCATTTGTGATTCATAGATTTCACATCTGAAAGTGCGTACGTTTATTCTATGAATCACATGTACGCATATTTGAGAGATGATCGTAAGATCAAATTTAGGATGGTTTCTGCGCAACATTTTATAAATGAGGCCCATGCATACAATACACTGCAGAAATAATGCGATTACGTTAGTATACATTCTGATCACAGACTCGTGCTGTAAGTGTTTATATTCACACGATCACATTTACATTGTGATTCCAACACAGTAGTTACAGTCAGGATTATGAAATAATGTGCAAGGCATGAATTTATGTTTCTTTGAGTATTTATCTTTAGCTGTTGAAAACAGTATAATTGGTCAACTAAGGTTGAAGCACACTTAAAAATGATGCCGATGTCTTTAAATATATTTAAGATAAACACATGTTATTTCACTGATCACGTGATTCTCATTTGTTCATTTGTAATGAGGATGATGTTCGTCACCTTCTACAAAAATAAATTATTTGCTGTTAAAATAAGACTAATATGCTTCTTACTAACGAGGACAAGAGCCGAATGACAAAAATCTGCAAAATAAGTGTTAAAAAAAGCCAAAATAAAAATATTTACCAAAAACGTTTGACTGACACATATATATATATATTTTTACATTATTATTTACAGCACTCATTAAGATAATATATGATATTCTCTTTAATTCTGATTCTGGCAAAATATCAGTGCTGGTACTACTAGATCTTAGTGCTGCGTTTGACACTGTCGATCATAACATACTTCTAGAGAGACTGGAAAACTGGGTCGGGCTTTCTGGGATGGTACTCAAATGGTTCAGGTCATACTTAGAAGTGATTATAGGAGAGCATAAGTCTAAGTGGACGGCCATGACATGTGGAGTCCCACAAGGCTCAATTCTTGCACCGCTCTTGTTTAGCTTGTATATGCTCCCACTAAGTCAGATAATGAGGAAGAACCAAATTGCCTATCACAGCTATGCTGATGATACCCAGATTTACCTAGCCTTATCTCCAAATGACTTTAGCCCCATTGACTCCCTCTGCCAATGCATTGATGAAATTAACAGTTGGATGTGCCAGAACTTCCTTCAGTTAAACAAGGAGAAAACCGAAGTCATTTCATTTGGAAACAAAGATGAAGTTCTCAAGGTGAATGCATACCTTGACTCTAGGGGTCAAACAACTATACATCAAGTCAGAAATCTTGGGGTGATTCTGGAGACAGACCTTAGTTTCAGTAGTCATGTCAAAGCAGTAACTAAATCAGCATACTATCATCTCAAAAATATTGCAAGAATTAGATGTTTTGAAACTTGTTCATGCCTTTATCACCAGCAGGGTGGATTACTGTAATGGTCTCCTTACCGGCCTTCCCAAGAAGACCATTAGACAGCTGCAGCTCATCCAGAACGCTGCTGCCAGGATTCTGACTAGAACCAGAAAATCTGAGCATATCACACCAGTCCTCAGCTCCTTACACTGGCTTCCAGTTACATTTGATTTTAAAGTATTTTTAATTGTTTATAAATCACTCAATGGCCTAGGACCTAAATATATTGCTGATATGCTCACTGAATATAAACCGAACAGACCACTCAGATCATTAGGATCGAGTCAGTTAGAAACACCAAGGGTTCACACAAAACAAGGGGAGTCTGCTTTTAGCTATTATGCGGCCCGCAGCTGGAACCAGCTTCCAGAAGAGATCAGATGTGCTAAAACATTAGCCACATTTAAATCAAGACTCAAAACTCATCTCAACGTCTCAACTGACTGCACTATGTATAATCATTTTCTATTCTTAACCGTTTTAAATGAACTTTAAATCAATTTCTAAATCATTTTAAAAGTTGTGATTTTTTAAATTATTTTACTTCCTTTTATGTAAAGCACTTTGAATTAGCACTGTGTATGAAATGTGCTATATAAATAAACTGCCTTGCCTATATTATGTATATTAAACAAATACAAATAAAATGAAAATACAAGAACTAAAATAAATACAAATAAAATAACAATATATAAATACACATTTAAAAAAAATAAAAAACTACAAATCATACATTTAAATAAGTGAATTTAAATAAATGATTGTAAAAAAAAAAAAAAAAAAGTTCACCAAAAAAAACTATTTATAGTTTATATATTTCTATTCTTTATATTTTTTTCAAAAAACAAAATGATTTGCTGTTAAAATAAAACTTGCATAAAACTGAAAACAGGACGAAAAACAAATCTGTGAGACAACCAGACATATTTATTTCTGTTTAAATAAATATTCCTGACACAAACACACAAGACAGATCATGGTTAAATCACGGCCTGAAAATGTTCAAAATCATGTCAGAAAGGCAGAGAGGAGCTTCAAATCACATCAGGCAGATTCACATGGAAATGCATATCATTATACATTTACATCATATCATTTTTGCAGATAATTACACTGCTTTGAGTCCTGAAGATGTGAGGATGTCGACTGTGATCCGATGAGATCAGAACCCAGGGAGGCAGAGAAGCCATATTTACAGTATTATTCTGTCATTCAGAAATATTAAGGCAGACGCTGATGAAAGCATGCAGCGCTCAACACACACACACACACACACACACACACACACACACACACACACCAATAGCTGCCCTTCATCTCAACTCTAGCTCAACTATTCCTCCAGAATTAGCAGATCATGAAAAAGGCAGAAAAATGAATCAAGTGGATCCCAAACTGAGCTTCAGCTGCAATCACTCGTGGGTTTGGACTCTGATCTAAAACACTCACAGCTAAATATAACACTGATCAGATGCATATTCAGCTCTCATGCTGGTGTGTGGAGCTATTCATAGAAACAGAGCTGTCTTCAAAACCTGTGAAACTAAAACAGCCCATGAGATCAATCATGAGATATTTTAAGCCTGCGCTGAGAATATCACGTCATCTAAAGCTTTCCAGATGTGGAACAAAATGTGGGTGATATTTCACTGTTGGGGGCTTATTTATGAATATATATATATATATATATATATATATATATATATATATATATATATATATATATATATATATATATATATATATATATATATATATATATATTATTTTTTTTTTTTTTTCAAAAGTCATTTAGTCATTTAGCAGACATATATATATATATATTTTTTTTTTTTTTGACAAATATTTTTTGGATAGTTTTCATATATAATTTTGATAGTTTTTGATGGTTTTCACCCATCTAATTTTTGTTTTGTTTTATTTTTACGCTGCATCTTTCTTTTCTGCATTGAATCTGTCATTAAACATGAATCTGGACTAAATGGAGGAATATTATTGCTTGTTATCTGTTGCGTAAATGTGTAACAATAAGCTACATTTCCTTCTTTCAAGCTTAAAATTTATTTCCATGGTCCTATAAACAGAAAAGTCTTCATTGTAAATGAGGAATGCCTTTAAAAGGCACACACACACACCAAAATAAAATAAAATATAAAATAAAGCAGTCAATCAGTCAAGAATATATACAGGTCATATTTCACTTAAAAAAATGAAAATTTCTCTCTCTCTCCACATATACATATACAATCATATAATTACTTGTGATTTTTAGTGTGAAATGTGACCTGGATATGTTCACCTGATTACTAACAAATTAAAAATAATGAAATGACTGTAGTCAGCAGGAACAGACATTCACACAAACCGAAGAGAAGGAAGGAAACAAACCGCAGTCAAATCTGAGAGAAACCACTGGAGGAGGAGAAGGATCACAGTCAGTCTGAGCAGTGTTTGTGTGACTCTGAAGTGTTAGACATGTGGTGACTGTAGAGGAATCCGGTCCTGCAGTCCCTGAGTCTAGTGCTGCTGCCACCTGCTCGCCTGGAGCGGTTACCTCTGGTCCTTCAGCAGAGTCCGGAAGTTGTGCAGCTCCTTTATACTCGTGGACAGTCTGAAGAGAGACAGAGACATTTACTCTTTTCAAATAGGGATTTTTAATAAGTGTCATAAGCCATAAACCAAAACATCCAGCTATGAGCAGAATAACAGTAAATGAAAATGTGATGAGGTAGAAGGTACAAGATTGTGAACCGCTTTAATGAGGAAAAGAACTACAATCCCATGATGCATTTTGAATGAATAATCAAGATTAAAACCCTTATTATTAAAAACCAATTGAATTGAAAAATCAAATAAAAATACAAAACTGTTTTAAGTTATATATAAAACAATTAGGGGTGGCACGGTTCGCGGAAAAAAACCGAACCGCACGGTTCTCCACACACGGTTCGGCACGCGCTAGGACCGCGGTTCAACTGAATTCTGACAACGCATGTGGTTTGTTATAAATAACACGTAAAACAAATAGGGTTCGGCTAATGTATGTTTCTGTTAATGGATGCGCATTCTGGCTTCCCAGTACATTATAACAACAGCGATGAGAAAGAAAAAAAAATAAAATAAGTGGACAAATCATTCACTCTTGTTCAATGCGAGTGCGTATGCTGGAATATGAGCATTTATTCTGTCATCACCCGGGTGCTGATAGCGCGCGCACAGGTGAGACCTGAACAGCACACGTTGATATCGGTGTTTAGACTAAAGTCATGTAAGCTTTGCCAGCTGAAATATTTAAGAGCCAGAGGACGCGAGCTCGCGCGCGCAGTGAGAAGATTTGTGCGTGCGCTCATCAGAAGCGCACAAACCTGCGCCTCAGAACGCGCGCAAATATGAAGCTCTCTCTGAAGTATTGTGTTTTAATGGATAAATTCACACAAAATTCTGTCAAAATGCCCGTCTTGGTAAGTATCCTATAGCAGACATAGCCGGCTGGGCGTACAGTATCAGTGCTTTCTCTTAAAGTGACAGTTAATATTAAATAAACAGCAACAACAAAGAAATCACTCACTGCTCTTGATTGAATCGCTTTTGTAACTTTAATAAAGAGTAATCTTTAATTTATACAGTCAAATATGCAATGCTGTTTTACCTTTGATTACTTTAATCGTACTTCAATTTCTGTACCTAAAAAAACCCCTGAAAATCACTGATTATTTTATTTGTATCTTTACTCTATTGTATTTTTATTTGTGCTGTTGCTTGTAGTTAAAGGTCTGCTTTTATTTGTGTACACTCACAATGAAAACAAAACAGATTTTATATATATAACATGTAATAATATTTAGCATTTTCACATCAAAATAAAAGAAACTGAGCAAAGTAGATGTCTTTTTTTTCCCTGTTGTACCGAAATTGTATCGAACCGTGACCCCCGAACCGAGGTACGTACCGAACCGTGACATCTGTGTACCGTGCCACCCCTAAAAACAATATATATTAAGTTATATTATATTACTGAAAAATATGCATACAAACACACATATATATATATATATATATATATATATATATATATATATATATATATACACACACACACAATCTTTTATTTAATAAAATTTATTTATTTATTTTCATATTAATATTACTAATTACTTTTATAATTATATTTTTTATAATTATTCTTATTCCTACATGTATATATACTCCTATAGGTAAAAATAAACCCATATGAATGCATAAAAGATTTCTTGCAGATCATTTTAACAGTCCTGCAGAGTGTCTATTAATGACTTTATTAACTTTTATTTATAAACTTCAATATTTAAAAAAAAAAAAAAAAAGTACAAAAAGAGTATATAATTTTTTTATTATATTTGTTAATTTTTTTCTTTTTTAATTCATTTATACAAATAAAATAAAAAAAGATCTATATAATGTCATTTGCAGTGTTTAATGGGAGTGGGCGGAGCTCTTTTGGCACATTTTACATGCCACAACTCTGATTGGTGGAATTTTCTGTTAAGCATCATGGGTAATGTAGTATTTCACCACAAATTTAGTTAAACATAAGTTGAAATAATGTCAATTAGCAACCTCAGAGCTCACAGTACATCTGTCTTTAACAGTTTATAAGTTATCTTTAAAAATCAATTCCCTTATGGAGAAAATAAATAAGTTTTTATATCAATAACCAGCTGTTGCGCTTCATTTCCTGAGCTAATTCACATTCCTAGTGTTATTGTGAATGTGCGTGTAATAATCTGTGTTCGCAGCGGCCCATCATGATGCAGTAACTCTGACCTGGCGAATCCGTTGAGCAGAGCCACGATCTCCTGCCGCGTGAGCTGGAAGCCTTTAGACGGACTGTTTTCTGGAAGGTCCTTGATCTCTTTCTCCGAGAACAGGATCCTGAGAGCCGTTCCCAGACCCTGAGTCTGACGGGACAGCAGCGGTTCATTCTCATCTCACATCAAAACGCTTCAATTTCAGATAAAGAGTAGTTATTTTACCTGTAACGTTCCCCAGAGCCGACATTTACTGCAGCCGACGCAGTCCATGATACGAGAGATGTTCTTGAAATGGAGCCTGAACTCCTCCTGAACAAAGACAAGGTGGTTAAAGATGACACCAAATCAACATTTATGCTGTTTTAAAGAAAAAAAAAAGTTTTATAATCTTTCATCAAATTGCCCTTTTGTCATATAAACATTCTTCACATTTATTTCACTGTATATATGTGACCCTGGAGCACAAAACCAGTCATAAGGGTCAATTTTTCTGAAATTGAGATTTATGCATCATCTGAAAGCTGAATAAATAATATTTCCATTGATGTATGGTTTGTTATGATAGGACAATATTTGTCTGAGATACAACTATTTGAAAATCTGGAATCTGAGGGAGCAAAAAAATCTGAATATTGAGAAAATCTCCTTTAAAGTTGTTCAAATGAAGTTCTTAATGCATATTACTAATCAAAAATGAAGTTTTGATATATTTACAGTAGGAAATGTACTAAATATCTCCATGGAACATGATTTTTACTTAATATCCTAATGATTTTTGGCAAAATGTATAATTTTGATCTTTACAATGTATTGTTGTCTATTGCTACAAATATACCTGTTACTGATGACTGCTTTTGTGCTGCAGGGTTATATTTGGTGTTTTTCTGAAATCTCACACACTCTGCAGGTTTAATGAAGGTACATTTAAGACCAAATAAAGAAATTTAAAGGTATAAATGGAACACAATACATCACTATTTTCTCGAAATGTACCATAAATGTCTTGTTTTAGCAACACTTCAGAGACTGAAAATACAACTTTCAACTGATTTACAATCCTTTCTAATGCATTTTACAAAAGAAATAGATTAAGGCTTAATATTTCTGCTCCAAATCACTAGAAATATATTTTACTGTACTTTCTGATCACACTGCATACATGTTTTTCCTCAGTATTTTTGTCTTGTTTTCCAGCTCAAATGTATAAAGATTATTAAATCAAGACACATTTACCAGAGAAACAAAATGTAAGAGGATAAGATGTTTTATTTTATGAGAAACTGATCAGAATGAAGTGAGTTCATGAATGAAACATGAACAAATATCTGCTGAAGGGTTCATAAAAATCATCTTAAATCAAAGGCAAACAAGTTTTCATCCCCCACAGCCAGATATTTGTCCTTGCTTTAATCATAAACTCAATCATTTTGTTCAATTTCTCAAAAATCAAGACTTCATATGTTCGTTTTGCATCTCCAGTAAATGTCTCTTGATTTCAGGATGTTCAGATATTTGTTCTGGAACACAAGACAAAAATACTGAGAATGATGTTCTTTCTTTTCTTTTCTTTTTTGCAGTGCATGCAACATTTAATGCCATGAGTTTATGAATATAAGACTTTTTGCACCTTTTTAAGGCCTTAATTTGTGGAAGGATGAATTACGACTTTTTAAGATCTGCAAAAACCCAGCATTACAGAAGTATAATGGGATGTTCATGCTTTAATTCACCAGCTTCTAGTTAAAAACACAATTAAAGCTATTTGCTGAGGTATGTGTCATGAACAAATGATTGAAGCATTGCAAATGTGTGCACATTTTTTAATGTCATTGAGTTTAGAAGTTTAAAAGGCTTCTTTTGAAATATGAAATGCAAATGAGCGTGCATGCAAATCAATGGTCAATATGCAAAAAGTATAACCGTAAAACCAGGCACCTGCAGATGATCACTGTCATAAAATAAAGTTTAGACGGAGTTAATCATACAGAAACTACCCCCCGCTCCTCAGATGAGGGTTTCTGTTCTGTAAAGCGGCCCAGAATGCATCACCTCACCTTCAGGGTCTTTGACTCTATTTTATGTCCCGCAAACATGGAGCTCTCGTCAAAGTGCATAGGGAACGCTCTGCACAAACACAAATAACACCCATTAACCTGTTCTCAATCAGTCAAGACTGTAAGCACATTATATGAATATGCATAAAAGAAATCATGTAGTTCATTAATCGTCACACTATTCAGATAAATGTATCAAAGTGCAAATATTGCAAGATCATTCCCCCTATCTATACTAATATTTATAACATATACTAGCATTTTAAGATTTTTTTTCCTGGATTCATTTTTAAAAAAAACGCATTTAAATAAATAAATAACATTTTAAATGTGTTTATATTTTTTCTTTATTCTGGGGGAAAATAACCTGTGTATAATAATTATACATTAGAAAAATGTTTCAAATTGTTTAAGCTAATGCCATAATGTCAGTGTAATAAATAAGAATTATGAAAAAAGAAAGAAAAAAATAACTACATCAAATTAAATATATTCACTTCTCATTTCATTCTCATGAAACATACAGATTACTGACAAATAATATAAGTCTATATCAGTAAGAATTTTTTTTCTAATAAAAAACAAAAAGTATTTAATAAATAAATAAATCAATTAAATAAATCAATATTTTTTTTATAAATATGTTCTTGAGTATTTAATGTTTTCTTAAAGATTGTTTAGATAAATACATTTTTCTTGAGTATTTTTTATTATTATTATTATTTAATAAATACATTTTTTATATTTTTTATTTTATCTTGGGTGAAAATATGAGATCATAAAACTGTGTATGATAGTTATACATTAGTTTAAAATGTAGTTTTAGTTAATGTCGTATACATACGTAATAAATACATTAAATTATAAATATATTGACTAGTAAGAAATCCGGATGAAACGGTGAATATTCCTCCGACTCTCACTTGGTCTCGTTGAGGACCTGCAGCAGCAGCTCTTTGGTGGTGGAGTCCTCCTGAGAGTTTCCGGTGTACAGGTTGATGAAGGAGCGCTCGAAGTACGGAGCCACTTTAGAAAGCGCCCGCAGCTCGATCAGGTAGAGGAAGTACAGGTTCTTGAGCCGCCGCGTTCCCTCGCCCTTCGTCTCGGCCGGGTCGAAGCGCTGTCTGAACTCGTGCATGTTTGGACCCCAGATCGACTTCCCCCAGCTCTCTGGAGGAAACACTCGTTAGACACGACTATACTCGTTAGACACCTCACTATAACAGAACGGCTCGTTCGTGTGTTTACCGTCCAGCAGGTATTCGGCGCACAGGTGGATGTTGATGCTGCTGTGGAGGCCGGAGATCAGACGATAGAAAACACGCTTCTCCAAACACAAACCTGCAGCGCATCAGCACACAGACCTCAGCACATTAAACCAACACTTCTCTAAAGAATAAACAATTAGCTTTATACAATACAAACTATTTGCTTTTTAAATGATGAAAATAGTGCTGTAAAACGATTAATCTCATCCAAAATAAAAGTTTTTGTTTACACAATATATGTATGTGTACGGTGTATATTTATTATGTATGCATGTATAAATAAAAAAAAAAAAAATAATAATAAATTTTTTTTTTTAATTTTTTTATTTAAATGCTTTAAAAAAAATTAATTATATCTTACAGTTTATAGTTATAGTATTTTTATAAGGATTTTAATATTTTTTTGTTTTCATTTAGTGCTGTCTAACAATTAATCATGATGTATGTGTATGCATTTGTATGTGTGTGACTGTATGTATTTATTATATATATATATATATATATATATAATAAAATTAATATTTTTTTTTCTTAAGTACAGTTTTATTTTTTAATATGAGTTCATAAAACTGTATAATAATTATACATTAGAAAAAAATAGTTTAGGTTAAAATCATATGCAAAACAATTCCCCCACAAGAACCCTTTCCATTAAAATGAATAATATACACAGAATTATTATTATATTATTAATAATAATAATAATAATAATAATAAATAAAATACAATAACTATAAAGGTATACTTTATTTTTCAAATGTATTTAAATAAATATTTAATTTTGGGGAGAAATATTAGCTCATGAAACCGTGTATAATAATTATACATTAGAAAAAGTCATATGCATATTTAATACATAAGAATGGCAACAAACAGGAAATAAAAATATTATATTTTCCCTACATTAAACTTTTCCGCCAAAATAAATAATTACATTATACACAAAAACATTATTATTAATAATAATTGTAACAATAATAATAAATGAAAAGTACTATGACAGTAAGTTTAAACTACATTTAAACGAAGTAAATAATTTACTTTTAATTATTATAAATAATTAAAAAAATTCTTCACAATAGATCATTTAAATTTAACATAAATGTAGACATTTATGTCGAATGTATCCATATAAAAATAAATAAATAGATGTTAGTTTCTAATGTAGGAATTTCTTGTTTCCACTATCAGTATTGAACAGAGTCTAACCACAGCCTGGCTGATTATATTAGCAAATCAACATCAAAATAACTCAAATTATCCACAATCCTTGAGCATTTTCAATGCAGAGTACAAATGAACGGGTTAGACCACAGAGATCTATATTTCATCTCATCTGTTTTATTATTCTGCATTTTTCACAGCGCAGAGAACCGACACAATACGGATAAATACGGATTCATATTCAAGTTATAAATCTCGCCTGGATTCGCTCAGAGTGACTTAAAATAAATAATGACGACATCTCTCAGTTTCAGGAGGAAACGCACATCAGGCCTCATTCATGAAACACGAGCAGAATTAATCATTTGTACAACTACTATGATGTAAATGAATGTGTCTGTGTTTTCATCATATTTATACTGTAAATAATCACCTACCTTCCAGCCATTTGTAAAATACTTCACCTGTGAGAAACAAACAAAGTCTGCTTTAACAAAAGCCCTTCTGCACTGCTCTGGGATCAGTTTCCCTGCAGAAGTATCATATATCATGTGTGCAAACACAAGAACACGGTACGTAAGCCAATATTAACTCACCATCATCATCACCTGAGAGGAGACAGAGAAAAGAGTTCAGGTTACACACAAACACATCAAATATACAACAATAAATCTGAAAAAGGTCATATTTCCACAGAAATTCTAAATAAAATTAAAAAAATATAATATTTTACATAAAGGAAATTAAGCCTAAATTAAGACTAAATTCTTTAATACATTTTTCTGGTTACTTATAAACAGATATATATTTTTTAATATATATATATATATATATATATATATATATATATATATATTTTTTTTTTTTTTTTTAAATATGAAATTTTATAATTTTACAAAACAAATATTCTATGTATTCTTTATCTAGTAATTCCTTATTTTTTTCTGCTTACATACAGGTCAAAATGTGCATGCCTAAAAGGGTAAATCTCACAAAAAAACATTTACAAAATAAGAA
>NC_136763.1:1570000-1641285 GCF_936440315.1 Barbus barbus
CGCCCAGTTCATGAACCTGCTCACACTCTCTCATATCACTGATGCTGCTGGCCGCCTGAGAGAACTAGCAGAGAACAAGACAACACCGATCAACATACTGCAGACAGATTAAATGTGTGTAATGTACACAAGTATTACTGTGTTTGCTTCAGAGGAAAACTGAGTGCACCGGATCAAATGTCAACCTTTTTAATAAGAGACAAATATTAACTGATTGTGGGCCGTGGGCCAAAAGTAATGTATATTTGTAAATATGAAGAGTTCATTTGCAAAAACAGATAACTTAGTTTTTAACAATTTTCTTTAAAAATCATGTTTTTTTATTGTGCATTTCAATTAATCTCAATCAAATTGCAGTTGGGTTATTTATTTGATTAGGTAAAAACAAAAAAAAACAAAAAAAAAACAGCTAACTAACACAATAAAAACATGATAAAATCTGTTTTTGCAAATAAACTAATATATATATATTTTTTTGTGTGTGTGTAAAATATAAAATGCTAAATGTATATTATATATATATATATTATGGGTGTAACTGTACACGTATTCGTATTGAACCCTTCGGTACGAGGCTTTCGGTTCGGTAAACATTACAAACCAAACCAATTACGTTTGGAAAATAAAAGAGCTTAAAGTGTGTGAAATATAATGTTCTCAGTGCCAAATGACGTAACAGGAAAAGTGCTGTCTGCCCCGCGATAACCTCCCCTTGCTGGGGTGCGTCAACAGAGATGATCTCGTATCGACGATAGCCAGAGATATTGTCAAAAACATCCATTATTGGCAATATTAAGAGTATTTGGCATTTCTAATTAATGTAGGCCTTATTTTTATTAGACCTATTATTAAAGAAAAATAAGAAAAAAACAAACATTAAATAAATATACTGACAACACTAATTGATATGTAAATCAAAACATATCAGATATTTAAAAAACACTATTAGAAATGACTAAATATGTTTATTGCAAATGTTTACTTTCTTTAGAGGAAACTATATTAAAATTGAATGTTTTCAAGGAATAAAAATTCAGCAGATTAAACGAGATGAAAACCACGTGAAATTCATTTATTAACAACCCTTTCTGACTTATAAAATCCAGGTACAGTCGTGGTCAGAATTATCGGCACCCTTGGTAAATATGATCAAATAAGGCTGTGAAAATTAATCTGCATTGTTAAAACTTTTGAACTTTTATTTAAAGAATTCACAAAAATCTAACCTTTCATTGGATAAAAAAGAATTTAAAATGGGGGGAAATATCAATATGAAATAAATGTTTTTCTCTAATACACATTGGCCACACAATTAATGGCACCCTTTTATTCAATACTTTTTGAAACCTCCATTTGCCAGTTTAACAGCTCTGAGTTTTCTCCTATAATGCCTGATGAGGTTAGAGAACACCTGACAAGAGATCAGAGACCATTCCTTCATCCAGAATCACTCCAGATCCTTCAGACTCACAGCTTCTTCTCTTCAGTTCATCTCACTCATTTTCTACAGGGTTCAGGTCAGAGGACTGAATGGCCAGCAGAAGCTTGGTTTTGTGCTCAGAGACCCATTTTTGTGTTGTTTTTGAGGTTTGTGTTTGGATTATTGTACGGTTGGAAGATCCAAACATGGACCATTATAAGATTTCTAACAGAGTCAGTCACTTATTGATTTTTTATCTGTTGGTATTTGATAGAATCCATGAGGCCATGTGTCTAAACAAGATGTCCAGGACCTCCAGCAGAAATATAGGCCCACAACATCACAAATACAGCAGTATATTTCATTGTACACATGGGGTACTTTTTATCCCTGTGTTCACCAAACCCATCTTGAGTGTTTGCTGCTAAAAAGCTCATTTTATAGTTTCATCTGACCATAGAAGCCAGTCCCATTTGAAGTTCCAGTCGTGTCTGATAACTTTATATGCTGGAGTTTGTTTTTGGATGAGCTAGGAGAATTTTTCTTGAAACCCTCCCAAACAACATGTGGTGATGTAGGTGCTGTTTTTTTAAGGTTTTCTGACCCCGAGACTCAACTATTTTCTGCAATTCTCCAGCTGTGGTCCTTGGAGAGTCTTTAGCCACTCAAACTCTCCTCCTCACCGTGCATTAGGACGATATAGACACACGTCTTCTTCCAGGCAGTTTCGTAACATTTTATGTTGATTGGAAATGCTTCATTATTGCCCTGATGGTGGAAATGGGGATTTTCACTGCTCTAGCTCTTTTCTTAAAGCCACTTCACTAATTTGTGAAGCTCAATTATCTTTTGCTGCACATCAGAAATATATTCTTTGGTTTTTCTCATTGTGATGGATGATTATGGGAATTTGGGCTTTGTTTTCCCACCTATTTATATTTCTGTGAAACAGGAAGCCATGGCTGGATAATTTCATGTTCATAATCACCCTGGAGTGCTCAAAATTGTAAATATGAATGGGAATATACTTCAGAGATATTTTACTCATAAGAATTTCTAGGGGTGCCAATAATTGTGCCCAACCTGTATTTGAGAAAAACATTTATTTCATAATTATATTTTCCCCCATTTTCAATTGTTTTAGTTCAATGAAAGGTTAGATTTTTGTGATTTTTTAAAATAAAAGATCAAAAGGATTAATAATGCAGGTTTATTTTCAGAGCCTTATCTGATCATATTTACCAAGGGTGCCAATAATTCTGACCACGACTGTATATCAGATGAACTCAGAGTCTGAATGATCTTTGTGTTTACATACATGACTGCAAACAGGTTTTTCATGTTCATACAGTGCCGTGTGTTTCCTCTCCAGATGTATCTGAGGTCGTCTATCTACTCTGTGAAGTGTGAACGCTCACCGCTCACTAAAAATAACCTGTTCACCTGCTATCAGACGTGTTAGGACAGACTCTCTGAGTGCTGACTCAACCTTACTCGCTCTATTACACAAACATTAAACAAACAAACACCTAACGCTGGCGCTTCACACAGCTGAACTAACACCGCTAAACCTTACTGGTGACATAACACACACTGATCAAACCAAACGCAAACACGTATCAGTCTCTTACCTTGTTATAGTTGCCAGATTTAATTCCTACAGGAACTTTACTCTGGAAGAAAAAGTAAATACAGTAAATCCTAATTGTACGACAAAAAACTACATCTCTTTTTGATCAATAACAGTTGGAGTAAATAGAATTGCATGAAACAGAATGAAGGTTTCAAAACTAGATTCAACCTCACTAACGTCTCTTTTTTGGATAGTCAAATTAAAACAAATTAGCCAAATGTGTTGAACTCTGACCTCTGGGCACGGCTCTACGTGACAGTCTTTAATCGAGCAGTGGTCATCATTAGGCCAGAATGGACACGGACGCTTCAGATTCACCTGAAGAGAAAAAATACATTGAGTTTCTGTGCTCAAAATACTTCTTAGCTGGATATGACAACAGTAAACTTATGAGAATATGAAAAATATAGCATATACATAATACAAAATTTTAATATTTATATATTAATATTAATATAATATAAATTTAAATATATAATAAAACTTATATATTTTTTATTTGTTTTAATAAATATTACTATAATATCATTTAAATTTTAGATTATTTAAATGAATAAGTATACAGATTAATTAAAATTAAAAATTAAAACATACAAAAATATTTTTAATATAATATATTAATAATATAAAATACAATACGGAATACATATTATTTATTTAGTATTATTCTTAGCATTCAGTAAAATGGCTTTAAAAAAGTATACATAAAATATCATGACCAAAATAAATATATTTTATTAATAAATTCTGTTATAATAAATCATATAAAACAAAAATAAATATATTAATATATTTATAATATAATATAAATAATAAACATTATTTTAGTATTATTTTTAGCATCGAGTAAAATGGCAAAATAAATAAATATTAATAGATAATAATAACAGCAACAATATTAAAAGGACAGAAAAAGAGTAAATGGTATTTTGCTTTGTTTACTTTTTTGACTGAACTGAAAGTTTTAGTGCATAAATCTTTATTAGCAAGTAATCAAACATTTAACATCATATCTAAACAGCTGGCTGGATATCCAAGGCTTCAATTGAGAAATCAGTCAGCTTCGACATTATGCCACGTCGTCCACGTTCATGACTACAAATACAAGCCCCTCATATTCATTCATCCAGACCGTAAGACCAGGTAAAGATGCAGTAATTCATCTGTAGTTAACACTGCTTTCTACAAAGATTTCAGGTCACGATTCACAGGAAATCTGTGAGGTTTCCATAGCAAGCGTAAATCTTTAAGACATAAATTCACCTTGTAGTATCGGAAGAAGTCTCTCTCTGTGAGCTTGCGAATGTAAGGATAAATCTTGAAGTTGTTGAAGACGTCAATGCTCTCGATGTCACAGAAACAGTCGTCCAAGACACCTGTTAACTGCAGAAAACAGATCAGATATCTAATTAACAGGAATAATAATAACAGTTATATCACAATAAAAAAAAGCCCCAAAATAGACTATATCACCATTTTCCATCTGTTTAGTTTCTCATGTGAAATATATGCAAATGCATGTTGCTTTGTGTTTGAAACTGACCTCAAATTAATGATTAAAACTGATCAGATCAGTACAAGGCTGTAAAGCCTACCTTAATTAAATTAAATAATAAATAACTTAAAAAATTCTTTAAAAAACTTTCAAAAAATAAGTAGCAACACAAATAATAAATTAATAAATTCAATAAAAAAATAACCTTAAATACAGACAAAACCAAGCCGCTAAATAAATAAATTGAGATAATAAATAGCTTTTAAATAACTTAAATCTTAAAAACAAAAATATGTTAATTTATTTATCATTTATTTATTTGTTAAAATATGTTAATTTATTTTTTAAATACAGATCAGGCCAAGCAGCAAATAATAATAATAATAATAACAATAATAATAATTAAAAATATATATATATATGTTAAATTATTTATATATGTAACATTAAAAAAGAAAAAAAAAAGAAAGAAGAATTATAATAATTTATCAAATAAGAATATATATTTAAAAAATAAAACTAATTAATTTGGTAGTTATAAATCGCACACACACGACTTCTGACCTGCTTTGAATGTAAAAGTCCAAAAAGTCCCAAAGCAAACAGGGACGCCTCCCAAAAACTGCATCTGTTTCCATACATGCCTTTACAGACGCACCAGCTGTTTTAAGTTAAAGTGTTGAGCGCGTCCTGCGGCTTCATGCGGGTTCTAGCAGCGGTCATCCCTGATGCAGGACTGGATCACAAACCGCTTGAGATGAGCTGTCAAACTTTACCAACCACCGCGTGGAAATACAGCCGCGTCGCTCCGCCTCCAAACAAAGACACGTCACACGCGACGCGCTGTAGTTCTTCACTGGCGCGTTTAGCGCTGTAGCGAACGGTGGAGGGAGGGATTAAAGACTACAAAACCCATAATCCCGTTGACGACAGCGCATCAAGCGGACAACACCACGCTGAATAACAGACGGCTCTCTTTCCTGCGTATTTTAAATTTCTGTTCATATATAATCTATACTTTCTTTCCTTTATTATTCGTTTCAATTAAGTAAACTTAACCTTTTTAATTATATAATATATGCTTAATTGAGTCAAATTATTTTAAATTTGACTACAATGCCTATAATAAAAACAAATGTATAAAATGTGTAACAAATGAGTAATTAAATAAACGTAAAACACACATCTGAGCTTAAAATTGTTCGGATACATATCAAAATATTTTTTCTCAACAGGATCACTGACAGCCACACAGCGATTTAGCAACATAAACATGCAGAATTTCGACAGAAAAACACTAAACGGCGCAGAAAACCGCAACTGCGGACGTGATGACGTCACATGCGCGCGACAGTAGAACATGCCAGAAATACTATGACAACTGTGTCAAAAACAAACATATTAATATTAATCATGTGTGTGTTTTAGTCATAGCATCAAATAAACTTACATGACACAAGCAGCTTTGGTCCTGGCTGTCCGGAGTCTGCTTCTCTGGGCTTTTGCTCTTGCCGTTGTTTTGAAACCATCCCCGGCTGAAATGAGCGCAGAATAAACTCAGGAGTAAAACCAGCAGTCCGCGGGTCTGTGTAGCGTTTAACATTGCTCACGCAAAACACGTTTCCAGAAGCCCAACACATAAACAGACGACGAAACCACTCAAACTTCCCGTTTAGAGAACACGCCAGAACTCCCTGATTACACGCTACACATCCATTATAAAGATGAGCGGTGTCGCGTCTGCTGTCGGGAAATAAACACGCTAGAAATGCTCAAAATAATGGAAATTGCACCAGCCAAACATCGACACCGGAAAACGTTACATAGTGGGGGCGTGGCTAAGCGAGCGGAGCGTTGAAGTGGGCGGTGCTTATGCGATAGCGTCAGATGATTGACAGATGCTTGCTCCGCCCCCGCTCAGTACGGGGACCGCATTATCTGCGAATTCACTGAAGACTTTCACTTTTTCATTCTTTTAAGCGCAAAAATGCTCAGTTTGAGAATTGCACTCAGTGTAGATTATGATTAAAACACTAAATAAATAACATCAGTGGGAAATAAATGAACATAGTCTACAAAATATATTATTGCAGCGTCTTATCAGTCGCTGAATGAGCACATAAAAAGGTCACAAATTATAAATTACATAAAAATGACCATTAACTTGTAAATAGCTGACTATAGCTCGCTGAAAAGAACAATAGTTTGTGATTTTTTATTTTTCTTATGTGACCAACGGGGGGCGCCTTCACTCCATAATCATATTTAAATATGCTGTCATTTTCTCTAATCACACCTTTTCATTTTTATATTTATATTCATTATAAAATCATTAAACAGCAGAAACCAGCGCTTAAGGAGATTTGATCTGAGCTGTGCAAAAGAAAGAATGTCTGTTTTATTTTTATTTTTAATGGCACCTAACCAAATAATACATAAATAAAGAAAATAAAAACCTGATATATTAGCAGGTACAATATTAGGTTACAAATAATACCTACAAAAATACAAATTATTCATTTCGGGTTTTCATTTCAAATCAAGAGATTTTTGTTTGTTCTCTCCTTAAATATGAAGAGTTCAAATAACAGATTAATGAGTTACTCCATATTTCACAAAAAGCTTACTGATGTAATTATAATGTAAGCCAGAAAATGAGTTGCTGTTTTTGTCTCTTCTGAGGAAGATTTATTGTTTGCCAATGAACCACACAGAGATATTTTTTTATATATTCCGTATATCCGTTTTAAATATTCTTTTTTATATTCTTTCATGTATCTGGACACGTTGATGGGAAAATGTCCAAACATAAAAAAAATAAAGAAAATAATCAAACGGGTGAGTATGTTTGTATAATAAGTATATTTCTGGTAAATGTACAGCTCTTAATTTTATTTATTTATTTATTTAAATTCGATTTTCTCATTTTGTCTCAGAGTTGAGAGCAGTTCTTATAGGAAGGCATCACTTTGGAAAAACTTCGGTGATTAACACTATACTGGATACCAGTGAAACAGAAGCTGAAGGAGAAGAGCATGTGAAGAGAGAGGGATTTATTGATGGCAGGAGAGTCAGTCTGGTTGAAACTCCTGGCTGGTGGAAAACCTTCAATCTGCATGATTTATCCAACATCTCCAAACAGCAGCTGGTTCGCAGGATTTCCCTGATTTCACCTGGACCTCACGCGGTTCTGATCGTGATTCGGGCCGATTCTGCATTCATTGACCCTGATGGGAGGTTTCTGGAGGAGTGTGTGGAGCTGCTGGGTTCCAGTGTCTGGACTCACACCCTCATCATCTTCACAAGAGGAGATTTAATTAAACAAGAAGACATAGAGCAGCGTATTCGGGAAGAGAGGTCGGCGCTCAAGTGGTTTATTGAAAAATGTGAAAATAAATATCTAATTTTTAATAATTCAAACCATCACGACTGAACTCAAGTCAAAGAGCTGTTTAATAGCTGTTTTAGAGAACAGCCTGTTCGGGCCAGCTGTGGAGGGCTTTGCGGAGCGGTTCACGGAGACACAGAAGTCGTCTCAAGCGATGCGACACCTCCTACCGAAACACTCCAGTTCTTCTGCTGCTTCTAGTCGCCCCAAGCCTGCGTCGACTCAGCAGCCTGCCAAGCCGATGCCAGCCACTCCCGAACCCTGACCTCCTAAGGATCGGCAGATAGAGGGCGTTCCCACTCGGCAAGACGCTACCCCTTCCCGAAGCGCCAAGAACCCTGGCCCAAGATTGCCTTGGATCCGGCGCCTCAGAAGTCCTCCCCGGTGTGTCAGAGTGGGTAATGGCTACGATAAGACAAGGTTATTCACTCCAATTCGTTCGAAGACCACCACGCTTCCGCAGAGGTGATGAATCTGCTGGTAAAGGGAGCCATAGAAATCGTTCCTCCAGCCCAGAGTCAGCCTTCTACAGCCGCTACTTCCTCGTCCCCAAAAAAGACGGTGGCCTGCAACCTATTCTAGATCTTAGACTCCTGAATCACGCCCTGGTAAAAAGGTCGCTCAGGATGATCACTTTGAAACAGATCCTCTTGCAGATATGCCCAGGGGACTGGTTCATGTTACTGGATCTGAAAGATGCGTACATTCACATTCAGGTAGCCCCCCATCACAGAAGATTTTTGAGATTCGCATTCGAAGGGGTGGCATATCAATACAAGGTCCTACCGTTTTGGCTGTCCTTGGCTCCCCGCACTTTTACGCAATGCATGGATACGGCTCTTTCCCCTCTGCGACAGATGGGTATTCGCATCCTCAACTACCTCGACGACTGGCTCATTCTGGCCCAGTCAGACACAATTTCAACATCGCACAAGACCCTCCTCCTCAGCCACTTAGATTGCCTGGGGCTCAGGGTCAACTTTGCCAAGAGCGTACTGTCACCCAGCCAACGAATGTCGTTCCTGGGGACAGTTATCGACAGCAGATGAACCAGGCTGAAGCAGGGTGTGATCTTAGACACGGCGCACAGAAGGAGGGTTGTCACCACAGACGCTTCCAACAAGGGTTGGGGAGCACTGTGCGAGGGCAAACTGACCTTCGGTCAGACCTACAGGCCCTTTCCATCAACCCTGCTTGCCTGGAATTTGGGCCTAACGACTCCAAGGTTGTCCTGAAACCAAGGCTGGGTTATGTACCTAAGGTGCTCTCCACTCCGTTCAGAGCCCAGGTCATAGCGCTTTCCGCGCTTTCCCCTTCGACAGGTGACCGGGAATTGTCCCTGCTCTGCCCTGTCAAGGCCCGGAGGGTATACATAGAGCATTCTGCCTCATACAGGAGATCAGAATAGCTTTTTGTCAGCTTAGGTAACCGCGCTAAAGGTCGCCCAGTTACGAAGCAAAGGATTTCCAGGTGGTTAGTGGATGCTATCTCCCTAGCATACTCCTCATTGGGCTTACAGTGCCCCATTGGAGTCAGAGCCCATTCCACCAGAGGCATTGCCTCCTCCTGGGCATGGTCCAGCGGGGTGTCCATTTCGGAAATTTGTGAGGCGGCCCGCTGGTCAAGAACTCGCCGTCTACATTTGTAAGGTTTTACAACATGGACATCCCTGCCTTGCAGGCCAGAGTCCTTTCTGCTTAGTTCACCGCCTCTGGCTAGCTTAACAGTCTTATGGGTTCACTTGACCAACATTGTTCAAGTCCATCCTTCACTTGGACGATCCATATTACATGGACTCCAGGTAGCAACTGTACGGGACGACACCCAGGCCACAGATGACATTGATGGCTCAGCCTGTACTCGCGATTAATCGCAACTGAATCGCACATTTTTATTTGTTCTAAATGTACATTGAATTAGTTTTTAATGCTCTAATCAACATGGGCATGGACAAATATGGATGCTTTATGCAAATGTATGTTTATAATTATTGAAACCATAGTCAACATAGAAAATGAAGACTAGACATGTTTCAAAAGTCAGATGTTTTTCAGATAACTTGTTCATGTCTGTCGGACACATGAAAAAAGAAATGCCAGGTTCCCATTACTTCTCTTTCTTTGCATTTTGCAATTTACTTACACAAGCCTGTTTACATTTTTGCAGGATAGGGCAACTACATTTGTTTGTCTCTCTGTGCCCACATACTGTATTTTGATGCAGGTAAATTCTCAATAAAACTGTTTTTGTTTATATATTTTACTGTTTCTGTTGTTTGAATATGAAATAGTGATTGAAACGCGACCCATTAAGCCTACGTAACCTCTCCCTTCCAAGATGTTAATCTGCACAAAAATCCTGATAATCAAGCCGTCGTCTGATGAAATCAAATACACATAAGATAAAGACAATAGCTGTGCTGTGATTTTGGCTATACTTGCATGTAAAATTAGAGATGCAACAAAATATTGTGTTTAACTGAAAGCACTGCTCCTCTCCTTCGCGAGCTGAGAGGCAAGAATTCTCGCTCGCGCGGCTGTACCAGCGAGTCTCAGTAACTAAATAAGATTTTGGCAAACAGTAAAGATTTGTAGCTAGGTGCTTTTTTGAAGAGGGGGGAAAAAAGTCGCTAAAGGGGTCTACAAAATCGCTAAGTTGGTAACACTGTGCATCTCCATTTCTCCAACTATAGGCTTTGCCATGGGTCAAATTAATTAATATAATTAGTGCCGTTAAAATTAATTTGCGTTAACGCATTATTAACTTTGACAGCACTATTTTAATGTTAAAGTTTCCTTTAATTCATTTTGGCTAAAGATCGTGCAAAATGATAATTGAACAATTAAAATTATAACTTTAAAAATTTTACAAAGATAACTTTAAACATTTTAAAATTATAACTTTAAACACTTTAAGCATTTAATAAAGCACATCAGAGATTGTCATTGTAGGATTGCCATTGTTTTTATGTTGTTCCAGCCGCAATGTCATCGAAAACAGTGGCAAGGACGGACATTTTAAAATTGAAATAGCATGGACCTCAGTGCCTAATTTAAAAAGCATTTTACAATTTGAGATAAAAAATAGGGACGTAAATTTCGACAGCAAAAAAACAGCATTATCTACTAAAAGTATGTTATTGTAATTTATTAACTAAGAATAAAACCCGTCTTTTTACTTATTGTATGGGTGTTTTGTCCTAAAATATTCTTAATAAGACTGACTTTGTATTTAACATGAATTATGGCACTTTCATTTCCACTGTTATTCAAACAGTATGTAAGTTATATAGCTACAGAAAGCGAGCTAAGAACATTTTGAAAGAACATTATCAGAGTTCAGTCTAAGGTGTGTTTAAGCACTCTCAAAATAACTCCCGTTATAATCACTGAAGCTGGCTACACTGTGAAATAAACATTTATCATAACTTTGTTGTTTATGATGAGAATTCTCGATATGAGTACAGCATGCACACTCAACAAAACTTGGGAGTTTCAGCGATGATTAGTCAGAACGCCTCTGATTGGCTATTGCATTCAAAACAATCCTGTGCGATTGGTTATAATGCAACATTGTAAAAACACATAGGGCCTAAAAAGAAATATGATGCAATATGAGCAGACCTAAATTTAATGCTGCAATCGACACTTTTCATTTCATTTTCAATTAATTCGCAACACCCATAATAGATTTTGTTTAATAGTGCAGGTGCATTTTTGTCTAATTTGGTGTCATTTTTGTCCCAAGCCTCCGTTAATTTCAGACCCATAGCTAGGGGAAGGCCATCCTAGATCACATATATTTATAATTTTTTTTAGAGCAAGACTCGTAGATCTTGAGATACTCCTCATAGAGTGGCATTACATGCTGCTTTGCTAAAGCTATAGATCATCCGTGATCTGATCGTGTCGCAATGCTGCTGCTGATGATGTGGATTTTCAATGTCATTTGAAAACTTCGGTCAGTTCAGTGAATTGGATCTTTAAAATATGATCACTTCTGATTGTGTTACCCAAGGCTGATGTCAATACCAGGTGTAAACATGGACATGAACATCTTCTTAGTTTTGTATCTCAACTGTCCTTTTATTTCAGCCTATGTTCGTCATCTTGACGAGATCAGAGTTATTTTGTTGGGATGGGTTCTTGGTGGAAAGAGTTCACCTGGAAACATCATCTTGAACCGGGATGAATTTGTCACAGGAGGAAGAACCAGAGAGAGTAAGAGAGGGTTTGGAGATGTAGACGGAAGGAAGATTACTGTCTTGGACACTCCTGGCTGGTGGAAGTACTTTGCATCTGAACTCAACCCAGATTTCATTAGATCTGCAATTCTAGAAAGTGTTTCAGAGTGCAAGAAGTTCCCTCATGCCATGCTGCTCGTCATTCCAGCAGATACATCATTTCAGGAAGAACAAAAGAGAATCATTGAGCAAAATATGTCTAAGACGTCTGGAAACACACCATACTTTTGTTCACATGGGGCGACAGATTTAAAGACATTTCAATCCAGCAGCACATTGAGGCTGAAGGTGAAGCTCTTCAGTGGCTGATTGAGAAATGCAGGAACAGATATCATGTTTTTGACAACACAGACAAGAAGAACCGAGTTCAAGTCACAGAGCTGCTGCTGAAGATTGATGAGATGGTGGCAGAAAACAGTTCATTTTATCTCAAAACACAGAAAAACTTTGATGAAAAAAAAGCTGTCAGAAAACTAACAAACAGGAGGATCTGAATATGGAGATCAGACTGAAGGATGTATGCCACTTTCTGGACGAGGGGTTTAAGAGGAAAGCTGAAGAGATCAGAAGGAAGATAGAAAACTTACACAAGACAATGGAAGAATCTCAGAGTGCAGACAATCCTATTGACTGTAAGTTTCACCGACCCACCTTTGTGTTGTCAAGTTTCATTTCCTAAGATATTTCTCTGATTTGGCATATTCAAACCTGTTTTATTTGTAGTTTCAAACAATTCTCCTGATTGCCTAAAAGAGGTGATCAGTCCACCTCAACAGGACAACAGTAAGTGTTTATATATATATATTTAAATCTATGTTTGTTTTGTACAAAATCTTTTCATGAAGTTCTAATTTGGCTGGATATTATCTTTTCCACAAAAAAAACCTACTGGAAACAGACCTAAAATTAATCTGCATTTTGTGTTTTCTTTGCTGATTTGGGGGAATATTTGTGGAATTCTGCAAAATTAACGTAAACAAAAAGTATTAAACAAAATGTTGAGTTGAGAGTACAGTCTTATAGCAGAAAACTGCCAATTTATTGTAGTAAATGTAGGCCTATTATAAAAGGTCAGTAGTTGTACACTCGTATGATTGTTCAATGGGTTCAAATCAAAATCATTAAATTATCAGATGCTGTACAAAGAAAGATTCCTGTGGTGTGAACATTGACATGCTCAAATCTATTTCAGTTCCTGAGCTGATGAAAACTCTTCTGGAGAGAGAGTTCAGCCGATGGGAAAGTATCATAGATGGTGTTCAGGAAAGTTTGCAGGACATTAAAACATCACTTGGTGAGTCATTCAACTGCAGTAGATACACCTGATTTACACAGAATCAATCAAGTGTGTTCCACAGAGAAAACATGTTTCTCAAATTGTTGCATCTAAAATGTACACTTGCTTCTGTACTGATGTGAACATTTTAATGCCATATTTTCAGAGCTCTCTCAGGCTGAAAAGATGCAAATGTCAGTGGATGCTATTGAGAGATGGCCACAGAACTGCTTCCATTATGTTCAACATACTATTGTTAAAATACAAGATCCAGAATCAGGACAAAGAGACGGAAGATAAAATGATGACGCACTGTACAGTAATATATTATATACATTAGGGCTGCCACCAAATAAATATTTTTCTAGTCAGCTAATAGTTGTTCATTTAAGCACTTAACTGCATCTTAATAAAAAAATAAATAAACATGCTTTCACTTTCCCTTTATCCCTCCCTGTTCTGGCTTGTACTATTCTAAACTTTAAACAATGTCTGAAACGTTGTATTATTGCGTTATTTGCTTCTTTATGATCATTCGCTTGTTGTGTTCATCATTTGGATAAAAGATTCCTTTCTAGGAAATCCCTTACTTACATGCACAAAGTCATGCAGCTATGGCTATAGCTGAATAAAATGCAGAAAGAATTGCTTTGACGGATAAAATGTAAAGAAAATAAACGTTATATATGTTTATCTGAGTTCCAGCCATCTCTGGTATTTTATATAAGGAAAATTTATTTATAATGCAATGCTAATTTTTTTTAATGCAATTCCAATCGACCACTGTAAAGAATACTATATAATTTCTGCCTCATTCTGTGATAAGAAGCCACATTAATATCCAAAAGGAAATTATTTCAAACACCAGTTCTGACATGACTTTTAGGATTGATAAAGGCACTCAATTTAATGCATGTATTTTATGCATGCAAGCTTTTAGTAAACCAGAGCCTTGGTGATCAAAACAGCAGTTGTTCAGATTTTCTGTATTTTATTTAATTTAATTCATAATTACACCTGTTGAGTTGTTCCTCTGAAGGAGTGTTGTTTATGGATTTTTCCTCTTGAATTGCACAAATAAAGACTTAGCTGATATGACTTTGATTGTGCTCTTTGTTTTTACTTAAACATGCACACAACCAGAAATTCTGGTCTGTATATGAAAAAACACACAAGGATGTAGGATTTAGATTGTTATGTGGGACTGTTTACAAGAGGGAATCTGCCATAAAGTGTGGTAGCTCTTGGTTGTTCAGCAGATTTAAAAGATGTGCTCATGCATAATTTGCATCAGTTTCAAATTTTCCACACAAATTCAGCACGTTGACAGAAGACATCACTACACTATTGTTAATAGTGCATGTACCTGTTTACTTTGTTTATATGAGATTCTGCATCAGTGTTAAACGTTTTCTACCATTTTTTGCCTTCATGTGTAATTATTAACCTTTTTTTAACCTGATCTGAAGACTTCAGACTGAAGTGATTTACAGTACTCAAGAACAGTCGTCCTCGTTCAACATGGGGTTCAGTGATTTGGTCGAGGACATAATGGTGAAAGGGAAACTCAAACTTTATAGTCAGATGCTGTCTGTGGGTTTACAACATTATTGTATCCACAAACTCAGGCCAGCATTTCAAATGGACCATAAAGAGCAACCAAATCTTTCAAGCTGATCACATGTAGAGGTAACTCAATCAGTATTTTTCTAGAAAGAGAAATTGAAAAGGAAAAACATCTTCATCCAAGTGCTAAACCTTGTCACAGTTTTAAAAGATTGATTTATGGATTCCATATTAAAGAAACCCAACAGTAGATGATTTCAGCTGTGATTCGAAATAACTGAAACCATACAGTTATACAATGTTCAGAAGTATTTTAAGTAAAATATTTTGCTTTTGATAAAAGCACATGCTTTGGTAAATGTAAAATGAGTAAGAAATGCATGTTAGATTTATTCATTACTAAGCAAATGTGACATTTTGTGCAGGTTCTCCAGATTTTCTTGTTTCTAACAAAAAAACGAACATTTATTCGTTTTTCCCAAATTAAATCCTTGATTCAAATTTCTCATAAGCTTAATTGATTTGGTGTAAAGAGAGAAGAATTAATGACTATTTTTGTTTGAAAACTACATATAAAATAGCTACCAAAATAAATGTTGGTAACTGCAGTTTGACTAAAAGTTGACAATAATGCAATGACTTTTCGTCGACTAAAACTAGACTAAAACTATGAAAGAATCAAATGACTGAAATGTGACTAAGACTATTAAGGATTTTCGTCTCAAGATAAAGACTAAGACTAAATAAAAAATGCCTGCCAAAATTAACACTGCAACAGACGTATAGATGTATAGATAACTTTAGCACTCGCATTTGTGTTTTGACACCGACAGAGGGATCTGCCCATTTACCCTCCTCTTGATTTAATCAGCACCACGGGGGGTAATCTGGTCAGAAGTGGTCCAAAGTGGACAGAAGGGACAGATTATGAAATGCGAGGAGTCCCTCATCCGCTATCCCAGAGATGGTGTTTGTTTAGTTGCTCTTGAACAATCTGTGATCTGTGAATTTAAAGTGTGGTTACAACAACGTTACTGTTGAGACTCTGTGTGAGTCTAGTTTTGGGAAACCGTGTAGACAGTTGGGTGCTGATTTATTTGGGTTTAACCTCTTCTAAACTTTTCTCCTGTTTTTCTTTAGTCAGGGAGAGAAGTAAGATTATTGTCTTTTATTTTGTTTTCTTTTGCTAGGGAAGTTATTTTGTTATAACCTTTAGAAAGACTTTTGTTTGTTATTTTGGCATTTGCTCTCTCCTGACGACTTGGTTATTTAAGTTGATTAACTACTCTGATATTGTATATTTTCAATATGTGTTCTTTTTGGTTTATGTTAGGCTCTTAATAAAACAATTTAGTATATTTCCGACATTTGATATTCTTTTGTATCATGATGTTTAATAGAGGGTTTTGTGTGAACCTTTATTGGAAGTGTTAAGGGTGAAAGTGATAAGAGCTGGGATAGAGGAAAAGGAGATTTTCAACGTTCACTTATTTATTTAATCACATCTTTTGACTTTGTTACTTCTGCTCTGAAACCCCTAGACTATAGAGGAGAATTTAACAATATATAATAATCAAAGAGATCTGAGTAATCAGTAAGACTTAATCCATAAGATCAAGAGGGTAAATGGGTTTTCTTGTGTAACTCTAAGGGGCCACTCAGTGTGAATTTTGCCAGGTGTGTGCATACGTGTCAGTCTTTACATGTTATTTTAGGAATGTTAGCAATATGTATCAGATATGACATGACGGGGGCGACTCTCCAGGGAGCCTACTGGTTGGTGGAAGGCTGTAGACCCAAGGGATTATGGTTACCGTGAACTGTAACTGTTGTCTTTATAAACTGCTCTGTGTGTTATCTCTTTGCTCACAGCAAGCTGTGTAAACCAGGGCCCGTATTCATGAAAAATCTTAGTACTAAGAGTTGCTCCAAGTAACAAAATTCTTAGAAATGTGGGTGTTTCCTCTTAAAATTAAAGAAAAGATCATAGTAAAGAAAAAAGTAATTGAGAAAGCATCTTAACCCTTAAAAGAGGTCTTAAGGTCCAAAATTGTTAGGAGTACGAACGAGGACTTTTAAGAGGCTTAAGAGTTTCTTTAGCAGTGGAGAAAATGGACGAAACATGAAGAGGGAGAAGAAATGTGTTGCACACAATGCATGACAGTGAGTTAATAAGACACTACACATTAGATCATGCAGGGATCATGTTTGTGACCGATCTTATTAAAGACACGCTAACATCTCCGACACCACACTGAAATGCCACAGCGCCAGAAATGGATGTAATCACTACATTAACATATTTGGCAACTGGAAAAATGCAACTATGCAGCAGTGATTTGGGTCTGTCACAACCTTTTATAAGCAAAGTGACCACACAAACAATTACAGCACTTTCAGAACCTTATTGTGTCACTCTTCATTTCCTATAAAATACGTTAAGTATGACAGCATGGTAAATAAAAAATAAAGAATATATATATGTGTGTGAGAGAGAGTATGGTAAAATAGGAAAAATTATGCCTGTAATTTCAAAGTGAAGGCTTATAATAGACCATACTCTTAAAAGCGCTCTTTTATTTCCTTCTTGGACGACAAACCAATCACAGTCTTCAAAAGACTGTGTCATAGCTAGCAACGGGATCAGCCTCGACGTTTTTGTCTTTTCCTCGCTCAGAGTTACTCTCAGATTGGTCCTGAATCACTTTTAAGGATTCTCTCTCTGAGAGGAATCTTAGAATACGAGCCCAGATCATTTTCTGCAGTAAAATTAAAAAGCAAGACAAAGACAAAAACTCTGTTTGGTTTTTCATTTTCAGTCTTCACAGTTATTTATTACTTTGTGAAATAAGAATTTCATCGACAGAATATGTAGGCTGGATCTGAATCATCACATCACCCAGTTTGACTAATGTTCCAAAAAGTCAGCAGCAAAATTATGCAACCTTGTAAGATTTCTCATTTTGACCAAATTCTGAGACCGTGAACATGTATCCTTCAGAAGTAATGCAATGGCAGAATGCATTAAGATAAAATATTAACTTCAAATATAACCATAGATCTGTCTGATTATAAGTGAAATACTCAATTCTTGTGTTCCATGTATTTTGTGATTTATAGAGGGACTCAATAACTTCAGACTCCTTTGGAACTAACTGTAAGCATTAGCTGAATCATGCAGATCTCTGAAGAACATCTTAATGTTTAGGATGCTGCATTAGAAGCTTCTACTCACAAACAATACAGAAATAATAATAGACAGCAAAGCACTGGAACAGCGCTTCTGTGTGTCTATGCACATAAATCTGCAATTAAAAATCAAGTTAAAAATAAACACTAATTTGACAAAAGAAACATTCACATTCAAAACATTCACTATTAATTAGTTATCAATATGTTTGTTTATACAGCTCTACTAATTTGAACTACGATTAACCTACATTCAAGGTCAAACCAACTGCATATATCTTATAGATTTAGTAATGGTTATCATTAAAAAAAATTATGTCAAAATTATAAATAGCAACGTTACAAAAAAAAAATTCTATTTAATTCAAGTTTTCTTAGTGTCTTCTTCTTTCTTTAATATTCTTGGGAAAAGCTTTGAGATGTTGGGTTTGCCAGGTGCTCTTCTGGTTTCTGATTGTTCCACAGACTCAGGGATGGACAGCAAAGACCCAAATCCTGAGCTGTGAGATGAGGCTTTTGAGCGTGATGAGCTAAAAACTGAAGCGCTGTCTGCTCCTGATCGTGATCTGAATGAACCGTAAGCAGAACTTCCCACAGAAAATGTGTCCGACTGCTTATCTCCACTCACTGGGGAAAATAAAATAAACATCAGTAAGACGATTAAAAACTGCTATTGAACACAATTCTGAAATTTATATATTTCAATATTTCTGAAAATAATGTAGCCTTTTAGTAATCATTAGGTGCCCTTTAAAATATTATACAAATACTATGTTAATCAGATGCAAATTTAATTTTTGTGTATGAAATATATTAAAAGCCTGATCACTATATTGCAACTATTTAAAAATGACCATAGAGATTTATAGAGTCTGAAACTAAAACAAAAATGGAAGAACAAATTATCAGTATAAAAACAAGTGCTTAAACTCCAGAAAACTTTGATCATCAGCCTAAGGAGGTCAAAATAAGTATTACATGTGCTATACTTAAATTATTTAATTTCATGTTTGCCTTTGCTGTCATAATTTAAATTATCAACATTGCTGTTAAAAATTGAGAAAATGAGAGATGTACAAAGAGTCCAACTTTTATGAGGAAAAATATGGTAACAAATTTATGAGAATGTATACTAAATATTTTCACAACAAAACAGATGGGATTCATGGAAAACATGGGATCTAATACTTCCATGTCACATGGAGACTAAAGTGCCAAATGAAACAAAATCCACTCACTGTTTGGTGGTTTCAATTCCATGCTGTTATATCGTTTTATGGCCGTTTTAAAAACTGAGTCTGCTCCTGATCGTGATCTGAATGAACCATAAGCAGAACTTCCCAGAGACCATGAATCAGATCCATCATCTCCACTTACTGTAATAATGAAAGCAGAAAGTGGATCAGTGCTAGAACATTTACATTAATGCATTTGACAGACACTTTTATCTAAAGTGAAGAATATATTCATCAGTTCATGTGGTTGTGAATCATTCAGATAGTCAATCAACGCTATGTCATCTCCAAATGGGTCAGGAAATGGAAGATTCACTTAGTGCTCTTTGGTTCACTGAAACAGAATATATAATATAAATGCAATGTTCAAGCTGATTTACTTTGACCCTACAGCTCTTGCCTGGCTTCCAGTGTGGGGTAACATATTATTACAAGTAAATTGAGTTATCAGATTACTAGTAAAGTAACTCACTATAAAAAAAACATCTCAGTTTATTTTTCTAATTTTCCCATTTATTGACTGATAACTGCCCTGTCCTCGTGTTGACGGAAATTGGGAGTAAGGAGCAGAGACACTTCCTTCAGCCTGAGGCTTATTCATTTTAAATTGCCAAAAATATTATTTTTTAAAATTATTGTTAAAAAACAAAAGTAAGCCCAGGTGATAAAAAGTAACGCAAAAATGCATTCTTTCTATAAAAGTAATGCATTTAGTTACCTTTTATGGAGTAACGCAATATTGTAATGCATTAATTTTTAAAGTAACTTACCTCAACATTGCTGGTTTCCAAATGAGGCTAAATAGAGCTGAGCCTGATGAGTATCAGGATGGGAGGACATTTAAGAAAAACTAAGGGCCAGTTTGACTAACAGCGTGCGCGAGCGCAAACCGTCTTTTGGCGTTAAAATAGTAGTGTCAGGACCATTTAAACCTTTTAAAAATACATCTGAAAATCTCAAGAACAATGAGGAGGAAACACATCTGAGACTGTGTGTACATAATATGCATACAGTTTTATGATTTCACTCACTGGTCTGTGATCTGATATCCTCACTCCATTTGTCCATTTGCTCTTTCGTTTTCATTATACCATCAATCTCCTGTAAAATCTTTCTGTCTATTTGAAAATGGCAGCTGTTGTTTTGTGCCACTGTCTCCTCAATCTTCTCCAGCAGCTCCTTGATCTGAGTGTCGTCACTCCTGTTCTTATTGTTGAGAACATGATACCTGTTCCCACATTTGTCCAGCAGCCACTGGAGACCCTGTCCTTCACTCTCAATGTGCTGCTCTATAGATGTGTCTAACAGAAAGTCTCCATAAGTGAACAGCACTATAGTGTGACTCCAGACTCTCTCACAGAGAAGATCCAGATGACCCTGCAATGATTTCCTCTCGTCCTCTTTAAATCCAGTGTCCACACGTATGATCAGTAGTACAGCGTGTGGTCCTGGAGGACACAGAGACACACTGAGCAAAATCTCCTGTTTCAGTAACTCAGGACTGTTCTCTACAGTGCATTTCCTCCACCATCCTGGAGCTTCAATGACAGTGATGTGTCTGTCTGCTACTTCTCCATGTCTCCTCACACACTGAGCAGATCTCTCCGAGTCAAACTCCTCTCTGCCCAGGATGGTGTTGCCTGTTGAACTCTTACCAGCTCGTTTATACCCCATCAACACAATCCTCAGCTCTGAGAGATGTTGGGCTTCAACTGCAACAAAGACAAAACACACTTATCCAAATTACTGTACTGAGAATCTGTAAATTACTGCTCTAAATTAATTTAATGAAAAGTCAATCTATCCAATTTGGTCCATAAAAACTCTAAATTTTTGCATGATTACCTATAAGTAATTGCAAAAAACTGTTTATACAGCAGTGAATTCAAGCGTCAATATCTCAGCTCAAGACGGTTGTAGATCCTTGGATCAAAAAAACTGATCTTTAAGCACATTACAAGGTATTTGCTAACACACTATAACTCATTCTTTTGACTCAGTTGTCCAAACCATTCATTCAGTTCTCAAAACAAAGACACATCTCAAAACTTTTAACACATTTCACCTGTCTTCATATGAGTTCCAATTTGCTTAGAAAATGCTACACAAAAATGCCCTCAGTTTGCACAGATTTAACCATGTTCTCATTCAGAAAACATAAGCACACAGTAGGGCTGCACAATTAATCGATTTTCTAATCGCGATTTCGATTATGCATGCCACGATAACATAATCGTTCAAAGCCGCGATTACAAAAATAAATAAACAATTAAAAATGTTTATTTTTAATTGTTAATTGAAAGTAACGTAATGCATTACTTTCCATAAAAATTAGCTAAGTAATGTAATTGGTTAGTTTTTAGGGAGTAACGCAATATTGTAATGCATTACTTTTAAAAGTAACTTTCCCCAACACTGAGAATCACAGTATGAACTCAAATAGCACACATTTATCCATGTGTAAACATTACAGTTTTTTTTTTTTCAATTGCTAACAAGCGTTTACCAATACTTAAAGTACTTTTTCTAAACTCTTAACACAGCAACACACCTACATCACACAGTTAGCCAAATAGTTATTTTCGGGCCAAAACCACATTTTGTTAAATAAATACAAACTCTACATTTCAAAATGCTGAATACCCTTTTCTTCATATACTAACTCTATCAAAACACAGCAAGCCCGATTCAAAATCGAGTCATTCGGTCAAAACATTAGCACTGGTTTTCTATCCAACAGGAACATGTAGTCAATTATAGTGCATAGACTGACAAAATGCTAACAATTAATGGCATTACAAAAACTGCATTTCTTATCATGTCTCAGTTCAACCTGTTTATAACAAACAATATGAGATCCATAAAAAATATATAATAATAATAATAATTCAGCCAGCAAGTTCAATTTTGTGTGTGTGTGTGGATTCATTTTAGATAATATGTGTACAGAATAGTGGATCATCAGTACTTTATATAATGTAAAAGAAAAGTGACAGAATTGCTGCAGTAAAGGCTTTATTGGCTAAATGAAATTGCTGTCAGTAAAAAAATATATATATTTTAAATGAATGTACAGATATGTTATTTACAAGTGTGCAGTTCACAAATGAACAATTTTTGGTTCCCTTCCAGGAACTTCGAGCTGCGTCAAAACGCATATGGGAACGCCATCAGCGTAACCGACGCTCTAAATAACGTCTACAACAAGTCCAATAGAAGGGCCCTCACGGGCGGGGTGACGTCACATGGAATATGGAAAATAAACCCGCTTCTGCCGTAAAGAAAGAGAGAGAAAGGCAGAGCGGCGGCTGCGCTCGCGGGGCTCGCAGGCTGATCTGGCTGGTATGTGAGACGGGTATGTCTTTATCTCCTCCCGTATCCGCCAGATCTGACGCCCCGTCTCTCGGTTTGGAAGCGGTACTCTTCCCCCCGAGACGAGGGCTCAACGCTTCGTCTCTCTTCCTCCGAGGAGGTTGACGTGACGAGCGTTGACGAGATTTCGCCGCCTCGTTCGCTCTCGAGCTCTCCGCGCGGTTTCTCTGCCGAGGCAGAGCGGCGGCTGCGCTCGCGGGGCTCGCAGGCTGATCTGGTATCGCCAGAACTGGCGCCCCGTCTCTCGTTTGGAAGCGGTCTCTTCCCCCCGAGACGAGGGCTTGACGCTGCGTCTTTCTTCCTCCGAGGAGGTTGATGTGACGAGCGTTCACGAGGGTTCGCCGCCTCCGCCCCAGTATGAGGAGTTTTTAGAGGTGGTTACACGGGCAGTGGCCAAACTTCTCAAACTCTACGTAGGAGCCTCTCGTTTTCCCCGATCTCCACATCGAGGTGTCGAGATCATGGGCTAACCTTTTTCATCCCGCCCGCTCATTCCCGCCTCTCATTATTATGGTAATGTGAGGGAGTTGGACGCGAGCGATCTGTCACCCGCGGGGGCTTCGGCTCTGGAGGCTCCTACCCTGCCCACTAAGCCTCTGTGCACCTCATCATCCCTAGTGGGCAGGGGGGTATGCGGCAGCAGGTCAGGCCGGTGCGCGTCTGCACACTATGGCAGTGTTGCAGGCGTACCAGGCCAAACTGCTGAGAGAGTTAGATGAGGGCGGTGATTTTAGGCCAGAAGATATTTCAGAGCTTAGGAGAACCGCTGATCTTGCGCCACCTAGGAGTCGGCCTGCTCTATCGGCCGCTCCATGGCAACAATAGTGGCAACAGAGAGGCATTTATGGTTGAACTTGTCAGATATAAAGACAAGTCCTGCCTCCTGGACACCCCGCTGCAGCCTTCTGGTCTGTTCGGCGACGCAGTGAGCCTGGTCGCCGACAGATTTCAGGAGGCTTGCAACAGCCGGAGGCGTTTCAGCGGTTCCTCCCCCGCCGCTCTCTAACTCTGGGGGCTGCTGGGCGGGAGCAGTCCCCTCCGCATACCAGCTCCTCACACAGGGCTGCGCAGAAACAGAGCGTCGCCTCTCGCGCTCCCCCACGGCGGAGCCGAGGGCAGCGATGCACTGCATCGGGGGCCTCGAAGCCGAAGGCAGACCTGAGGGATGTCTTGTCGGCTAGGAGGTCCTCGGCAAAGAAGTCCTGACGGGCGAGCCCCAGGACTACGGAGGACGACCCCTACTGGGGTGGAGCGGTTTGCACCGCGGCACACGGTGACCGTCTCCCCTCGGTGTCCTCCGGGGATTTGTCTGTCAACCCTGCAGTTCCAGGGCACAGCAGGTCCCAGCGAGTGTTGCTCTCAGGTTACTCCGCCTGTGATGTTAGCGGGCCTGAGAAACTCGCCTCAGCCGCTAGATTACGCGTCTCGTCCCGGTACGCCTCGTCGAGACAGCGGTCTGGCCGCTTCTCTAACACCAGAGGTCAGTCTCGAGAGACTGATTCCCTTAGTAGATCATCTAGCAGCCTGGCAGCAACTGCCAGAGGTGTCTCTTTGGGTACTGCAGACAGTAGATCGTGGTTATTCCATCCAGTTCGATGGACCACCGCCGCTATTCAACGGGGTTTGCGTGACTACGGTCCGCCCCGAGCAGGTTCTGGTTCTGGAACAGGAAGTCAATATTTTGCTGAGGAAGGAAGCCATCGAGTGGTTCCTCCTCATGAGACTCATTCCGGCTTCTATAGCCGGTTCTTCATTGTTCCAA
The DNA here is from genome assembly GCF_936440315.1 of Barbus barbus. NCBI lineage: Eukaryota > Metazoa > Chordata > Actinopteri > Cypriniformes > Cyprinidae > Barbus > Barbus barbus. The sequence continues at coordinate 1,594,580 of NC_136763.1, forward strand.
GGAAGGATGGGAGGCTGAGGCCCATACTGGTTTTGAGTTTCGGAACCTCTCAGCCAGAAAGCTGAAGTTCAAGATGCTCACAGTTAGGCAGATCGTGTTCCAAATCGGGTCCAAGGACTGATTTGTCACGACAGACCTCTAGGACGTTTGTCCCATGTACCCATCTTTCCTTTTCACAGGGAGTTCCTGAGGTTCGCTTTTGGGGGCAAAGCGTGTCAGTATCGGGTTCTTCCCTAAGTGTGTAGATGCGGCACTGGTCCCGTTGCGACTGCAGGGCATTCGCATACTCAATTCTATCGACGATTGGTTGATTCTCGCTCAATCAGAGCGGTTGGCGGTTCGGCATCGAGATGTCGTTCTCGCCCACATGAAAGATCTGGGGTTAAGACTAAACGCCAAGAAGAGTGTGCTTTCTCCAGTTCAGAGAACCACTTATCTAGGCGTGGTGTGGGATTCGACCACGACGCAGGCGCGGTTATCCCCTGCTCGGATCGAGTCAATCCTCACGGCAGTCGAGAGAGTGCGGAAAGGCCAGCCATTCACTGACAAGCAGTTTCAGAGACTGCTCGGGCTCATGGCAGCTACGTCCAGCGTGATTCTTTCTGGCCTGCTGTACATGAGGCCCCTACAGTGGTGGCTCAAGACCAAGGGGGTCTCCCTGAGGGGAGACTCGCTTCGCATTGTCAAGGATCACGCCATTGTATGGAGAAACCGGGCCTTAGACTTGTGGAGGAAACCTTGGTTCTTGTCCTAGGGCCTGGTCCCGGGAGCTCCTTGTCGCCGTGTTTCCTTAGCGACGGACGTCTCCCTCACCGGTTGGGGTGCGGTCATGAGTGGCCACCCTGCCCGCGGTCTGTGGAGTGGTCGCCACTTGACGTGGCATATCAACCAGCTAGAGATCCTAGCTGTGTTCCGTGCGCTCAAGCACTTCCTCCCGGACCTGAGAGATCACCACGTGCTGGTCCGCGCCCCTTGTAGAAGCTGGTACACCAGACCCTTGTGTGGTCCCAGGGCCAGCTCCGATCTCTGAGAGCTGTGCACATTCCTGGGCATCTCAATGTAGGAGCAGACGTTCTCTGCTCCCGGGAGTTCTGGCGAGAGTGCGCCGGGACGCGGTCAGTCTACTGTTAGTAGCACCGTTCTGGCCGGGCCGAGTTTGGTTCTCGGACCTGATTTCTCTCCTTGACGGTTAACCCACTCCACTACTAAGGTCTACGTGGCAGCTATTTGTCATACCACGCCGTTATCGGTGGCCAGTCAGTGGTCTTTCTCTACCCCTGAAAAATGGGGTACGTACCGAAGGCTCTAACGGTCATACAACAGCCGGTCGTACTCCAGGCCTCTGTCCTCCTCCCTTCGGCCAGGAGAAGCACAACCGTATGTGTCCAGTGTGAGCTGCTCTGTGGAGGAAGTCGGACCAACTGCTCGAGTGCCTTGGTCCGCCTAAGAGGGTAAGGGCTAGGTAGCCCACTCTTAGTAAGTGATGGTGGATGCTGTCAATCTTGCTTACGAGGCCTCTGGGCTTGCCCATCCGTGGGAGTCAGAGTGCACTCAACCAGAGGTATGGCGACCTCCAAGGCCTTTCTGGACAGGTATACCAATACAGGACATCTGCGACGCTGCTGGGTGGTCCACGCCCCTGACATTCTCCAGGTTTTACGACCTCGACATCCGAGCCACTCCAGGCTCCTCTGTCCTCTTGGCCTGACATCAGGCAGGGACTTGTCAGTCTGGCGGTGTTGGAATAGCGTTCCCATATGCATTTTGACGCAGCTCGAAGTTCCTGGAAGGGAACGTACCAGGTTACGTATGTAACCCAGGTTCCCTGAAGGTAACGAGAGCTGCGTCTCGAAGCCATACTTCCGGCATCCCTGCCAGCGCTTGGTTTATGACATGAAGCTGACGCGGGCTCTGCCTCACGTGCTTATATACTTCCTGGCCGTGACGTCACCCCGCCCGTGACGCCTCGCCCTTCTATTGGACTGCGGTCGCGCCCCTTGTAGAAGCTGGTACACTTCTATTGGACCAATCAAGAGAGTGCCTTTTTATTTTGCATGGCCATGTATGGAAAGACTTGGAATTATTCATTACGATTGGAATCAGATATTTCTCAATTACAGTTTTTTTGATTGCTAAAACACTATAACCAGGCTTTTGAACTAAAATTTCAAAACCATAATGCCGTTTTTCAAAAAGCACAACCATTTTGCTGAACTATAAACTCTATTCTATAAACTCTATTCCCCTGCTTTGACACATGAGTCAGATTTGGTGAACTGTTCCTGCAAAACTCTTCACACAAGAGTTTTCCCTACCCTTGCCGGTGTCCCTGCCCGGTGGAGTGGCACGGTAGAGTTGATGGTCTTTACACTCTTTACTTTTTACTTTTGTCATTTAGCAGATGCTTTTACACAATTAAATTTTTTCCTCTATATTTCTACTTCTGTATTCAGTGCATTATTTAATTTTTTGTTTTTCTTATATAAGTGTTATATTACAGTAGCGTTTCGGTGTATAATTCCTATGTATGTCTGCACTATCATATATGTTAGCACTATGTCCGGACTTTCTTCTGCACTGGAAGCTCCTGTCACCAAGTCAGATTCCTTGTATGTGTAAACATACTGGGTAATACTGTAAAGCTCTTTCTGACTTTTTGACAAGGGAGAGAGGTAGGGGGCAAAAGGCAAAGGGCTGTATGTTTTGTTTTTTATGATCATTGACAGCAATTTCATTTTGCCAGTAAAGCCTTTACTGCAGCAATTCTGTCACTTTTCTTTTACATTATATAAAGTACTGATGATCCTTCACTATTCTGTACACATACTATCTAAAATGAATCCACTCACACACACAAAAATTTACTTGCTGGCTGAATTATTATTTTTAATGGATCTCATATTGTATGTTCTATACAGGTTGAACTGAGACATGATAAGAAATGCAGTTTTTGTAATGCCATTAATTGTTAGCATTTTGTCAGTCTATGCACTATAATTGACTACATGTTCCTGTTGGATAGAAAACCAGTGCTAATGTTTTGACCGAATGACTCGATTTTGAATCAGGCTTGCTGTGTTTTGATAGAGTTAGTATATGAAGAAAAGGGTATTCAGCATTTTGAAATGTAGAGTTTGTATTTATTTAACAAAATGTGGTTTTGGCCAGAAAATAACTATTTGGCTAACTGTGTGATGTAGGTGTGTTGCTGTGTTAAGAGTTTAGAAAAAGTACTTTAAGTATTGGTAAACGCTTGTTAGCAATTGAAAAAAAAAAACCTGTAAATTGCAGAAGTAGAGGCTTTGCGCTATATTTAAAGTTTGGAACATTAGGTCTTCATTTCTGTCATGCTGTGTTTAAGCATTTGTAAAAAAGATAAGAAAGATCCATGATTTTTGGTATGGGGTAAGCTTGTGTGAAAAGAACATTTAAGCATTTTAGAAAAGTGTTAATTGACTGAATATTGAGTGAAAAGAACATGAATTGTGTGATGGTCACAAAAGACGGATGTTGTGTTAATTGTGTTTAGAGTTTTGAAAATGTGACTACAGATTGGACAAAGGGATGTTAGCGATTGAAAAAAACTGTAAGTAGCAAAACTGATGTCACACTGGTCAGAATCTCAGGATAATATACAGTTTTCCTTGATTGCTAACACACAATTCATGAAACAATTCACCATTTTCTCACAATTATAAACACAATCTCAAAACTACACACCAACTTGAACAATCTTCAGACTTCCAGGTCAAAGTTAAACAATTTGTTATCTTTAGTTATACTTCCAAACCCAACACCCCCACACACACACACACACACTCACACTCATACTCACACAAACCATGTTGGCTGTCATGTATGTTTTGTTGACCCTGGTTACTCTGTATCTGATTCGTCACCTGTAAATAGCATGTTTGTTTGCATAATAAAAAAAGAAAAAGAAAAAAAAAAACACATTCTGTTTAGTCAGTCTCACATTTTGGCCTCAGATGACACACAAACCTGACAAATACACAGACTACTTTCCTGTCTAGAGAACACTAGTGAGATCCATTCAAAACACTGTTACAAAAACCTCCTTGTGTGAATCAGGAGTCCTTTTGCTAGTCAATGTCTCTTACAGTATACAGCATAAATACAGGGGTGCAGATACAGTAAAATTCTGCAATAAACTTTAAGAAAAGTTTGCTTTCGTTTTCATTACACTACTGTAATGTGACCTTACAGTAGATGAAAAGCACTAGAAGAGAAAAGTTCAAAAAACAAACAACAGAATATAAAGTGAACACACATTGGAATATACTGTCAGTTACTTTACAGAAATAAATAAATAAATAAATTATTAAATACATTCATTCATTCATTCATTCAGCATCCTCTGCCAATTTGCCTTACAGTATTGGTAGTATCCTTATTTGTTACACTATAGCAGGTTCTTGGTCTTCTGACAAAAGACTCATCTGCGTCCCCTAGACAGTCATCTCTCAGTTCTGCACAAATAGAGTACATGTAAGGAATACTTGGCTACAAATCAATTCAACAGTAATGAATTTGAGGGTGTACAGTATTTACTGTACATAGAATAATGAAAGTTCTCTCATCTAAAGTACTGCTGCTGTGTACTGCAATTATATCGTATGTGTAAGTAGTCTTGAAACCCTGTAGATGAGCCTGTAGGCCAACTTCCCTCATGGTCAGTGCATGCAGAAGAACATGCTCAACTATAGTGCTTTGTATTTCATCAGGAACAAATGACTTTTGATCCCGTCCCCTTCAATTTCCTTTTCTCCTCCTATTCCTCTTTGTTTCCCAATACCAGGATTCTTTTTCCAAAACATATAATCACTTGTGCTCTTGTTCGTATCATCCTGCGATTCTGACCTGTGTGTCATCAGTTTTGCTACTGAATGTTCACACAGGGATAAATGTGTGCTGTTTGAGTTTATTTTTTGATGCTTGAGTTAATTATATTGTGTTTGTGTTTTCTGAATGAGAATTTGGCTAAACCTGTGCAAAATGATGGCGTTTTTGTGTAGAGTTTTGCCGAAAACACAGCAAATTGGAACGTGTGTGAAAACATGTGAAATGTGTTAAAAGTTTTGAGAAACGTGTCTTTGTTTAGAGAACTGTATGAATGGTTTGGAAAATTGGGCCAAATGAATCAGTCATAGCGTGTTAGCAATCGAGAAAAACTGCAAATAGGGTCACAGGTGATTATGTGCTTTGGAAAGTGAATCCTATTGGTGGGAGACAAAGAGGAAGAGGAAGGAAAAAAATTGAAGGGGATGGGATCAAAGGTAATTTGTTCCTGATAAAATACAAAGCACTATAGTTGATCATGTTTTTGTGCATGGTATGAGCATGAGGGAAGCTGGCCTACAGGCTCCTCTACAGGGTTTCTATACTACTTGCACATACAGAAAAATGACAGTACACAGTAGCAGTACTTTACATGAGAGAACTTTCACTGTTCTAAGTACAGTAAATACTGTAGCACATGTTGTACACCCTCAAACTCCTAACTATTGAATTCAGGGGAGACATTTACCGAGGTTGTTCATTGCCATACACTAGGTGATCGCCCCGCTCCCTCATAGCATAATATGCCACACTGTATCGTAGATGACTGTGTAGGGGAGCTAGAGAAAGTCTTCTGTCTGAAGACTAAGAAACTGTTATAGTATGGCGGAGGATGCTGCATTTATTTATTTTTTACTATACATTAATTGTCAGTATACTGTATTGTGTTCATGTTCAGTCCTTTGTTGTTTGAACGTATCTTTTCCATTACTTTTCATCTACTGTAAGATCACTTTACTTTAGTGTAAGGATAATGAACTTTTCTTAGAGCATTTTGCTGAATTTCACTGTATTTCACTGTAAATTTATAGACATTAATTTGCACTAATTCCTGATTGCCAAAAGGAGTTTTTTGTAACAGTGTTTTGAATTAATCTCACTAGAGTTCTCTAGGAGGTGAAGTAGTCTGTTTATTTGACAGGTTTTTGTGTAATCTGAGGCCAAGGCTAGATTATGACAAAAGAGACCTGGAAGTCTGAAGATTGTACAAGTTGGTGTGTAGTTTTGAAATTGTGTTTATAGTTGTGAGAAAATGGTTTATAGTTTCATGAATTATGTATTAGCAATCAAGGAAAACGGTAACATATATAAACATTTTGCACATTCTTGCTTTATAATTTAAGGCCAAATGTAATGATCAAGATCAAAGTTCCACATTCAGGGATATTTATAACGGGAAGGATTTGAGTCACATTTTTAAATTTGAGGATAATTCTCATAAAACTTTTCTACAACTTTTTTTTAAGGTTAATTAAAAATATATTTTAGTTTCATAATCCACAATGTGTTTAAACAGTGTGACAGCAACAAGTGGGGGTAAGAAATGTGTTAAATTTGTTTAGAGGTTTTTAAATAAATAAATAAAGTAGTATAAATCTTTGGTTCCAGATTTATACCACATTATTATTATTATTACTATTATTATTTGTTTATTTACTTAAATGTCCTTTCTATTCTCATATATGTATGTATATATTACAATAGTCTTCCACCAAAACATTTGCTAGAGAGACACTGGTTCACATGATCCAACCCCCATAGACTAGTCCTGAGTGTAGCAGTGGCTCATTATGGGACAATAAAATAATTGTCCTTTTTGGATTAGATTTAAGGACACTGATTGGCTAAACTATTACACAGACCCGCCTCCTGTGAGTGATTTCTCTATTGCCCCAGAGCTGAAATTGAGACATGCTTACAGGCAAAGGCCACATAAAGGAAAAGCATATTTTGTAAAGATGATTTTCTATTCTATTTTATTATTTATATCTATTATTATATTCTATTTTCTACCATATAAAATAAATATGAATTCACATAATTTAGAATAATAATAATTATTATTATTATTTTGTGTGTGTGGTTCAGACAGAGTGGCCCCCTCTATTGGCCAGCTGCCACAGGACAGGTGTGTGCCAGGGGGCCTCTGCAAACATCCAAAGGAGACCTATAACCAAATAACCAAAAATATCTTGTGGGCCATGACTCAAAATCAGTTGCTGTGGTTAAACCAAATTCAAGAAAAAAGAAAAAAAAAATTGCAAATGATCAAGCAACCTCCAGATAGATTGACCCTAAAATGTCTACATAAAATAAGTAATGGATAATGTACAGTCATTATCTCAAAAGACTCCTGACAGGCTAGCAGGACCCCAATGTGACAATGAGTCTGTATGTTTGAAATAAATGATGATCATGAAATGCTAAGTTTTTAAGTAATATTGACCAACAAACACCAGAAACATCAACAACATTTGCTGTTGGATCGAGGAAACTTTCAGAATAATGTCATTTTCACACTGATCCAACAAAACCCAGGAGTCACTGGAAACTGATGTTTGTGTCAGATCTTAAAGAGTTACTCCGCCCCAAAATGAAAGTTTTGTCATTATGTCATTCCAAACCCATAAAAGCTTTGTTCGTCTTTGGAAAACAATTTAAGATATTTTGGATGAAAACGAGGAACTGGGGTTACAGTAGCGAAGAGGTCCACCTGAGCCTGGTCAAACACTCTCTAGATCTGCTTCACCACCTCGGTGTGAAGCATTCATTCCCCGGATAACAGCCCCTGCCTCGACAGGGTGTCTGCTCCCCATTGAGATACTAACTCAGATGCTCAGAAGGGAGCGGCATGCTCAAAGGTGACCCTCAAAATTGAGGGGAGCAATGCCAGCTCGATCAACCAGGAGAGCTCGGCCTCACAGCCCACACAAGGATCTGGTGCGCCAGCCTGTACAGGGGGCGCGAACCGCAGACCTCCTTGGTGGTTGCTATAAGAGACCACCGATGTGTTGTCGGTGCGAACTAACACATGGCAACCTCTTAGGTCTGGGAGAAAGTATTTCAGAGCCTGAAACACGGCCAGCATCTCGAGCCTGTTGATGTGCCAGGCGAGATGATGACCCCTCCACCGACCGTGGGCAGGGTGGCCACTCATGACCGCTCCCCAACCGGTGAGGGATGCGTCCGTCACTAGCGTACACGGCGACAAGGAGCTCCCAACACCAGGCCCTGGGACAAGAACCAAGGTTGTATCCACATGTCCAAGGCACGTAGGCACTGCCGCGTGACCTTGATCATGCGAAGCGGGTTTCCCCTCGGGGAGGGGAAAGACCCCTTGGTCTTGAGCCACCACTGTAGGGGTCTCATGTACAGCAGGCCAAAAGGTATCCCGTTGGACGCAGCTGCCACCAGACCCAGCAGTATCTGAAACTGCTTGGCAGTGAGTGACTGGCCTTCTTTCACCCTCCTGACTTTCATGAGGATTGACTCGATTTGAGCAGGAAACATGCGTGCCTGCAACGTGGTCAAATCCCCACCACCCCCAGATAAGTGGTTCTCTGTAATAGAGAAAGCACACTTTCCTTGGGGTTCAGTCTTAACCCCAACACTTTTAAGTGAGCGAGAACAACACTTCAATGTTGAGCCGCCCTCCGCTCTGATAGAGCGAGAATCAACCAAAGGTCGATGTAATTGAGTATGCGGGCGCCCCGTAGCTAACGCGGCGCCCACACACTCGTAAAAGTGTGGGGTGAGAGTGCTAGGCCGAAGGGAAGTACCCGATATTGGTAAGCTTTTGCCCCCAAAAGCAAACCTCAGGAACTTCCTGTGAGTGGGAAGGACGGAGACATGGAAGTATGCGTCTTTTAGATCTACGTGTCAAACCAGTCCTCGGACTTGATCTGAGATACTTACCTGCTATCAGGTGGCAGGGTTGGCAGAACGATCTCCTGAGGGCGCTGGGGGGCGACGATCGCTGTGCAATCGTCGCTCTACCCCAGCGGGGGCTACCCTCATATCTTGGCCGAAGACCTCTTCGCCTGCTTGGCTGGGAGGTCTTTGACCGCGCACCCTTCTTACCGCCCCAACTCGCTCCCGCGGGGGCAAGCTTGCCTATACGAGGAGCCAGCACGCGGCAGGGGCTGCTCTCGCCCAGCAGCCCCGTGAGCTAGAGAGCGGCGAGGGAGAAACCGCTGGAACGCCGCCATCTGCCTCCCGAACCAAAAAAGGCCAGAAGGCAAAGTGGGGCGTCCAGAAGGAAGGCCCTGTTGCGGTTTTCCATAAATCCGACAGGGTCAACCAAGATGCCTCTCCGCCGCCACCAGGGCTGCCAAGATCGCCTTGACGGTCTCCCTGGCGGCGCGGAGAGACACATCAGCGGTTTTGCGGAGTTCACGGATGTGCTCCGCACTAATCCCCTGCCCTCATCCAACTCCTTGAGCAGGTCAGCCTGGTATGCCACCATGATGTGCAGACATAAGCCAGCCCGACCTGCTGTCATGTACCCCTTGCCTTCAGAGACGACGCTCACTCGTCCCCATCACACTACCGAAGTAATAGTACCTCCTCGGAGGAAGACGCGAGAAGCGCCGATGCCGATGCCCGAGGGGAAGAAAACGCCACGTGTGCTTCCAGACTCAGGGAGCGGTCGCGGGATCCGGCAGGTGCGGATGGAGAAAGAGACTCGCTCGTCTCCGATCCCTCTGCCAGATCCCGTTGCGAACCCCACGAACGCCGTCTCCGCTCCGCCTCAACGGAAGCGGGTCCAGTGCCGCGGGGAACGCTAGTGAAAGAGCCCTCTCCGGAGAAAAGAGCCCTTCGGGAGCGAAGCACACGAGGGCTGCCTCCGCATGCCTCGCTCCCAAGCAAAGCACACACAGACTGTGTGTATCCTCCGCACACAAATAATATTTGCACGGAGGAACACACAGCCCGCATTGCGCCTCACTCCTTTTCCCACTTCGCTTTGACATGTTTACAAACAGACAGACAATGGTAAATAGGACTCACAAGACACAGAGCGCTTAGCTGAATGACAGAAAGCTGATGCCGGTTTCTCCGCACATGCTTTTATACCAGCTGGTCATTACGTCACCTCGCCCGTGACGTCCCTTCCCATTTCTGGACAGATTTGATTGGTATTCAGAGCCGGTTACGCTGTAGGCGTTCCCCCCAAAACATCGTTTGACGCAGCTCGAGTTCCTGAAGAGGAACCAGGAGGCTTGTGACTGTCCCATTGACTGCCAAGTAAGTAACACCACTTTGATTTGAACACAAACAGCGTATCCGTGTGGCGTGGTCGACACAGAACAGCGTACGCTGCTTGTGTCCTGCGGATAATCTCCAAAATGGCGCTACGCTGACGCGGAGGAGACAAATTGTTGAATAAAATTGCTGTTTAGTTTTCTTTGCGCAGAAAAAGTATTCTCGTCGCTTCATTAGATTCAGGTTGAATTCAGGTTGTAATTTTTTTTTATTATTTTGTTTAGTTATACTTCCAAACCCAACACCCAGTCACACACACACACACACACACACGCACACACACACACACACACACACACACACACACACACACACACACACTCATACTCACACAAACCATGTTGGCTGTCATGTATGTTTTGTTGATCCTGGTTACTCTGTATCTGATTTGTCACCTGTAAATATCATGTTTGTTTGCATAATAAAAAAAAAAAAATAAAAAAAAGATTCAGGTTGAACCACTGATGGCAGATGGACTATTGATGCTTTTCATACTTATCTGGGCCTTGACAGTGAGAGTTACTTGGCAGTCAATGGGACAGATACAAACCTCCTGGTTTTCATCCAAAATATCTTAAGCTGTGTTCCGAAGACGAACGAAGCTTACGGGTTTGGAATGACATAATGACAAAATTTTCATTTTGGGGTGGAGTAACCCTTTATGATTCTCTCAATAATGTCTGTCATCCACATGAAAACAGACAGAACAGAGAGACACAGAGCAGAACAACAAAACACAGCCATGGCTGCACTAAGTATGTTGACTCACTCATCTGTGATCTGATGTTTTCTCTCAGTTTTTTCATCCTCTTCATTCGTTCTTCTGCTCTCTCTTCCTCTGTTCTTCTTCTCTCTTTTATCTCCTGTAAAATCTTTCTGTCTATTTGAAAATGGCAGCTGTTGTTTTGTGCCACTGTCTCCTCAATCTTCTCCAGCAGCTCCTTGATCTGAATGTCGTCACTCCTGTTCTTATTGTTGAGAACATGATACCTGTTCCCACATTTGTCCAGCAGCCACTGGAGACCCTGTCCTTCACTCTCAATGTGCTGCTCTATAGATGTGTCTAACAGAGAGTCTCCACGAGTGAACAGCACTATAGTGTGACTCCAGACTCTCTCACCGAGAAGATCCAGATGACCCTGCAATGATTTTCTCTTGTCCTCTTTAAATCCAGCGATTACACGTATGATCAGTAGTACAGCGTGTGGTCCTGGAGGACACAGAGACACACTGAGCAAAATCTCCTGTTTCAGTAACTCAGGACTGTCCTCTACAGTGTAATTCGAGTACCACCCTGGAGCTTCAATGACAGTGATGTGTCTGTCTGCTACTTCTCCATGTCTCCTCACACACTGAGCAGATCTCTTCAAGTCAAACTCCTCTCTGCCCAGGATGGTGTTGCCTGTTGAACTTCTTCCAGCTGTTCTAGTACCCATCAACACAATCCTCAGCTCTGAGAGATGTTGGGCTTCACCTGCAATAAACAGAGAACAAACATACTTCCTCTTTCCTGTGCCTTCTGATGAGTTGACAAAAAAGCTGTAGTAAAAATAAGCTAATCATTACATGTATATTATTAATAATACAAATGCATCATTCATTGAGTTAATTAATCCTTTGTTAATAAAGCTTGTTTATAAATTAAATTAATTAAGAAATGAGAATCATTTAATTGTCTGAATGAGCAGAAAACAAAAACACAGATTACACAAATCTCAGTTAAATTGCAATTTGCTGGAAATGTTCGTATCGTTGCCAAGTCACTTGAAAATACACAACTGCATTCTGCAAATAAACCTAAAATGCATAAACATAAGATTTAATAGAGAGAAAAAACAAACAAACAAGACAAATAAGCCTCAAGTGTCTAATAATATAAACAATCTTACCTGTGTAGACCAACATGAAAGTGAAAGTATTAAAAACCGTAAACACGTCAGCAAGAGTTTTAGTTTAACTTAAAGTGATTTTTACTAATAAATAACAAGGGAAAGACAAGTAGTTTAAATAAATACTTACTTGAATCCATTTTATTTCACACCGTCTCAGTCGGAGTTTCAGTGTAAAAGTAGGTTTACCATTCAAGTAAATTTCCCTGTATGTTTTCCTTGACTTTGTGTTCAGTGAAGCACATGGGGCGGGTCTATACTGCAGGAGTACGGAAGAGTGTAAAGGTGATGTCTTATTTTTGACATACACAAAAAAAAGGTGTAAGCAATTTTTTCAAAAGACAAAATACATTTAAATCTAATTATTTTTAAAAAGTGATTTCACTCGGCAACTCCAAACATCCAAACTACTCATAATCCCAAAGACATTATATACTTACTATAAAAAGTAACTCTTAACAGTCGCAAGCTGTAGAATTATTTATTTAATCTTAATGTAAGTACTTATGTTATACAGTACAGTCAAAAGACAAGTAAAAGGTACAAGGATCAACATGGCCTGAAATATGTTTTTTATTTACAGAGAAGTGTAAGGCCTAAATATCAGTTTTTGATACATTTCACATTTAAAAATAATTTTTCGTTCAGTCCTCTTCAGGATGTTAACACACAAATGTTAATATAAAAGAAATCTATATGAAAATATTTAGAAATGTTGTATTTACAGAAATAATATGAGTTTAACTGTTATTTTAAGGCACTGAGATTTATGTCTCTTGCTGTTCAGGATGTTCAGAGCTCTTCTGAATGATTGAGATCCCATCCATATCCAGCTCCACTGAATGAACACTGAAGAAACCAATGCCCTGTCAAAACAACAGCAGGACCAACAACATTCATAAAATAGATTTTACTTGAACCTTTTTTTCCAATTTTAAAAGTGGTTAAATTAAATGTTAGCTAATTAGTTTTAGGACACTAAACACAGTCACCTCCAGCTTCTACAGTTTGGAAAGGGTTAAACACAACCTTCTTCATATGTTCTCGTTCTGTAGTGGTTGAACCAGTTTCTCTGACTCACCTGTGTGTTTGTGAGAATCTCTCTCACTGATTCCTTCTGCTGCGTCACACAGGAGAGAGACAGAGAGAGAGAGAGAGAGAGAGAGAGAAGGAAAGAGATTCATGTATGAATTACCACCGTATTAACAGAGAAGCTGTACCTTTAATTCCTCTAGAAACAATAATCTTACCAGCTCTTTGTTGAGAAAGATAATGTAGCTCTTGAGCGATTAAGCTATTTAGTTGATAAAATTGCGGGGCAGCATTAAAAATTTGTTCCTGAATGTCTGTGTGCAGCCACAATGTGATCAGTGTGAGTGACTGTGTGTGTGTGTGTGTGTGTGTGTGTGCGTTAGATACAGTGAAGACAGTGTCTAGAATGTATAGTCTAGAATGCTTCTCATTTTTATTTTTAAACATAGAGAGTGTGTTAATTTGTGCAATGATAACCTACCAGCTGTTACAGTAACTTTCCAACACGAAGGTAGGTGTAAAAGAAGAGATGTTTATTTTTACAGGATGAGTGGGAACTGTGAATGGTGAGGTGAGTCGTGAACTTGAGATATCTTGCAGGTGATGATTCGTGCTTCTAAAGTGTCTTTCGTGTCTTCATGTGCTGGACGAGGCGGTGATGTGGAACACAGGAGAGCGGGGATATCCAAGGACACACAGGACGGTCTGGAGACGGGTAGACAACGAGGAAGAGAACAGGAGGTAAGTTTCAACAGGTAAGGAATGCAGAGGTAATACTCAACGGCTGGAGACTGTCGGGGGAGAGTCCACGTTGCAAGAACGAGATCAGACACTGGGTGAATGGAGGGGAGTGCTTTTATGTGGTTCTGGGTGATGATGGTGATGGGGTGCAGGTGCGCGTGATCAGAACTCAGGTGAAGTGGATCGTGGTAATTGGCTGACGGGAGAGCCTGGCCGTTCTGTGACAGTACCCCCCTCTCCACGGCCCGCTCCTGAGGGCCGACCTCGGCGTCGTGGTGGTCTGCCTCAGTTTCGTGGGGCTGCGCGGTCAGGATGGTTGGTATGGAATTCGTCCAGCAGTGCTGGGTCTAGGACATCCTCCCTGGAGACCCATGAGCGTTCCTCGGGACCGTAGCCTTCCCAGTCGACTAGGTATTCCAGTCTCCCAACACGGCGTCGAGAAGTCAAGATCTCCCGGACCCTATAGACGGCACCTTCGTCCAAGATGAGCGGGAGAGGGGGCTCCTCGACCGGGCCAGGCTCTGGGGACACAGAAGGGAAAAATGGTTTCAATAACGAGACATGGAATGTGGGATGGATCTTATATTGTGCAGGTAGCTGAAGCTTGTATGTGACCGGGTTAACCTGTTCCAGAATGGTGAAGGGGCCAACAAATCTGGGACTGAGTTTCCGGCAAGGCAGGCGCAGCCTGATGTCCCGTGTGGATAGCCATACCTTCTGCCCGGGATGGTAAGTGGGCGTGGCGGAACGGCGGGCATTCGCTGTTATCCGTTGTCTGCGCACTGCCTGTTGCAGCTGATGGTGTGCTGCGTCCCAGACTCCCTCGCTCTCTCGGAACCAGTGGTCGACTGCGGGTACGTCCGAGGGTTCCCCGGACCAGGGGAACAGGGGCGGCTGGAAACCGAGTACGCACTGGAAGGGAGTGAGTCCAGTGGAGCCCTTGCGAAGGGAATTTTGGGCGTACTCGGCCCAGCCTAGGAACTGGTTCCAAGAGTTCTGGCGGCTGTGGCAGAAGGTTCTCAGGAATCGCCCTATTTCCTGGATTTTGCGTTCAGTCTGCCCATTGGACTGGGGATGATAGCCTGAGGTTAAACTTATGGTCACACCTAGGAGGGAGAAGAAGGCTTTCCAAACCCGTGAGATGAATTGGGGTCCTCTATCCGATACCATGTCCTCTGGGAGACCGTAATATCTGAAGACATGATTAAAAAGTAACTCAGCTGTTTGGAGTGCAGTAGGTAAACCAGGCAGAGGAAGGAGCCGACAGAACTTGGAGAAGCGGTCCACTATCACGAGAAGGCAAGTGTTGTTATCTGAGGGAGGTAGATCAGTGATGAAGTCTACTCCTAGGTGTGACCAAGGGCGATTGGGTATGGGTAGTGGGAGAAGTTTACCGGTAGGAAGATGACGGGAACTCTTGGAAATGGCACAGTCTGGGCAGCCCTGAACGAACCTTCTCACGTCCCTGGCCATGTTGGGCCACCAGAAGCTCTCCTTGAGCAGCGAGAGAGTGGCCAGTCCCGTGTGGCCAGTACCGAGAGAAGTGTGCGTGGAGTGGATGAGTGGTGTGCGTTGGATCCTGGGAACGTACTGACGGTTTGGAGGACAGCCCGGCGGATTGGCAGGTGGAGTGTCGGAGACAACTGGTAGAGAGGTCCACTGAATGGGGCTTGCAATAAGTTCCGCTGGTAGAATTCCCTCTGGTTCCTTGTGATGCTCCACGGAGGTATGAATGCGGGATAGAGCATCCGCCTTGACATTTCTAGGACCAGGACGATAGGAGATCTTGAACTGGAATCTAGTGAAAAATAAGGACCATCGAGACTGACGAGGGTTTAGCCGCTTAGCATCACGAAGGTATTCCGAGAAAAGAAGGCACATGGATGGAGCTTGGGAGGCATCCCCTGCTGCTGCGAAAGGACCGCACCTACTCCCGTGGTGGAGGCATCTACCTCGACTACGAAGGGTAACTCGGGGTTCGGATGGACGAGGAGAGGTGCGGTAGTAAATGCTTCTTTCAGCTGGTTGAACGCCTTCGTGGCACAGGTGTTCCAGGACAGAGACTTGGTTCCTACCTTGAGTAAATCGGTAAGTGGGCTGGTAATGGAGCTGTAGTTGGCGATGAAACGGCGGCAGAAATTTGAAAAGCCTAGGAAGCGTTGGAGTTCTTTGATGGATTTGGGTCGTGGCCAGGATGTGATCGTTTCCACCTTCCTCTTTTCCATGCAAATGCCACCACTATGGATTACGTAACTGAGGAAATGAGCAGAGGATTGATGGAAGATGCATTTTTCTGCCTTGAGATACAGTTGGTATTTCCGAAGCTGGCTGAGGACCTCCGCAACGTGGTGGCGATGTTCGGCCAAGCTCCGGGAGTATATTAAAATATCGTCGATATAAACGACCACGAATCAATGCATATACTCCCGGAGCACCTCATGCATAAACCCCTGGAAGACAGAGGGGGCGTTGACGAGCCCATGGGGCATCACCCGGTATTCGTAGTGGCCAGTGGGTGTCACGAAGGCTGTCTTCCATTCGTCTCCTTCTCGGATGCGAATGAGGTTGTATGCGCTGCGGAGGTCCAATTTATATGAATATGGTGGCATTGCGGAGTTGTTCCAGAGCTGCCGGGACAAGAGGAAGGGGATACCTGAATTTTACGGTGATTTCATTGAGTTTACGGTAGTCTATGCAGGGTCGCAAGCCTCCGTCCTTTTTGGCCACGAAGAAGAAGCTGGAAGCAGCAGGGGAGGTAGATGGTACAATATACTCTTGTTTGAGTACCTCCTCAATGTACTCCTCCATGGCCTTCTGTTCAGGTAAGGAAAGGGGGCATATTTTACCCTGTGGTACTAGCTCACCCGGAACAAGGTCTATGGCACAGTCCCATGGCCGATGAGGTGGAAGTTGGGAAGCCCTTTTGGGGCAAAAGACGTCGCTGAAGGAGGTATAATCTGAAGGGATGTCTACCGATTGCTTCTCAAAAAAAATCTTCTCCGATCACTGGCCATAAAATGTTATAAAAATCAACAGGAATCCCGTCAATGCCAGGAGTCTTTCCATTTTCCATGCTCATCATAGCGGTATATAAATCATTTTGTAACAAATTTTGTTCAAGCATAATATTAGACTCTTCATCAATCTTTGGAAGATCATTTAGAAAAATAAAATCATTATCTTCTCTTTGAGACAATTCACATTTATATAAGTTTGAATAGAATCCAACAGCATGTTTGCGTATCTCACTAGGCTCAGTAAGCTCTTTCCCTATTTCCAAGCGTAATGAATGAATGATACGACTTTGGCCGTTTTTTCTTTCCAAATTGAAAAAAAATTTAGATGGTGCATCCATTTGTGAGATGCTTTGAAAACGTGAACGTATTAAAACGCCCCTTGAGCTTTAGTACCCAACAAATCTGCAAGCATTTCCTTTTTGGATTTACTGCTTTCAAAACAAACACCATCACCTGTAGAAGCTGTTGTATTTAAAAGTTCTAAAATTTCATTTTCTAAAATCTTCATTGACTGGGCCATATCTTTAGTGGCATTAAGAGTGTACTCTTGACATAATTGTTTAATGTGTAATCCCACCATTGTTGTAAGGAAGTATAAAACTGTTTTTGTTTCTTAAAATTTTCCCAAAATAAATAAAAAATTCCAATAAACTTTTTATCATTTAAATGGGGTGTATTAAAATGCCAATACGCACTCTTTAAATACACAGAGTTAATAAAAATATTACAAACAACAGAACAGTGATCAGAAAAACCTACAGGAATTATTTTACATTCTCTGGCAAGATTTGCTTGATGATTAGACACATAAAACCTATCTAGTCTTGCCATAGAAATAATATTATCTCTACTATATGCCCAAGTATATTGCCTATTCTTGTGATGCACATTCCTCCAAACATCACATAAATCAAATGTTCTTAACAATTGCGTGAGCGCTTTTTGTGAGGCAATATGTGGCTCTAAGTGATTTCTGTCTAATTTATCATTTTCAGTACAGTTAAAATCCCCACCGAGGAAAAATAATTCTTTCATAACAACACTAATTGTATCAAAAAAAGCAATTCTTTCAGCCCCTTTCGTGGGGGCATAAATATTTAAAAAAGTCATTGTAGTGTTTTCAAAATTAGCTTTAACTTTTAATAAAAACGGCCTTTAACTATTTCTTCCATTTCACAAGAAATTGGCAGGGATTTTTTTGAAAACAGAATAGCTACTCCTCCACTATTGGAAGACATATGACAAAAAACAATTTCTCCATCCCATTCGTTTTTCCAATCTACCTCATTATTCAAGTCACTATGTGATTCCTGAACAAAAGTAACATCAATATGTTTTTGTTTAATAAATTCTAACAAACACATTCTCTTCTGACCGTCTCTGGCACCATTTAAATTGAGAGTTCCAACTTTTAAATCTCTCATAAAAAAAGATGTTTTAAAAAGACAGAGATAATTAAAAGAAACAGTCAGCAAGGCAAAGACTTCTACCAATAAGAAGAAATTATACCATATCTTGTTTTTCATCATTAAGATTTTGCTTTCTAAGTTTACTCACAATTTTCCTAAGACGGAAAACTTCTTTGTCTGCAAAAGTACCTTCTTTCATTAGAATTTTTGCATTATTAATGAAAGTTGAGCGATCAGGGAAGTAATATTCAACCTGAACTCCAGGTAAGCCTTTAGTTTCTTTCAAAAATTTGCTAGTGTCCTCAACTTTATATACTGTGGTCTGATTATCATTTTTATTTTGCGATGAAAGATAAGAACAATCAGAAATATTGGAATCTGAAGAATCACTGTCATTCTCTGGGACTAAACTTTCAGCCTAATTTTTGTCTTTTTTGGTTTGTTTAAAGAGTTTGGTCTGGGGGACTTTTTTCCTTTTATTTGGAACTTTGAAGATTGAATCTGTTTCCATCTCTGATTCTCCGACAACACCCTCACTGACCTGTTTACCAGTAGTTGTCATTTATCTGTATTGATGTCACTGCTCAAATTAACAGTGTCAAAAATCATAAAATCAGATACAGATAAACGACCTGCAGTAACCTCAGCCATAGTGGGTTTATTCCCAACCGACCCAGCAGAACCTAACGCAACAGCAGCAGCAGGGGCCACAACATCCTCTGTGACAGACACAACTTCAGAAGGATTACTCTGAGCGTTAGTCTGTACAGTAGCATTTTCATCCATTTTTTCAGGACAAGCACGTATCAAATGGCCAATTTTGCTACAGCCAAAGCATTTCATTATACTTTCAGATGTTGCATAAACTGTATAATTAAAGTCCTCAACTTTAACATTAAAGGACAGGTTCAGCTCATTAGCATTATTTTTCAAAATCATATAGACCTGTCTCCGAAAAGACACTACATGTTTCAGCAAGGGTGATTTACAACTAAAAGCAATTTTCCTAATGGGAGAAACAATCTTACCAAAGGAAGACAATTCTTTAGCAATACTTGCATCAGAAACAAAAGGAGGAACATTCGACACAACAATCTTTCTAGAAGGGCTACTTAGCGGCAGAACATGCGTAAGTGCGTCATTAATCACGACTCCCATTTGAACAAGCTCATTAGCTTTTTCGATCGCGTTTAAAAATAAAACAACCGCGTTGTTCATTTTAGATGCAGAAACAATAGCGTTGCAACCAACTACATTGCCAACCGCTAAAGCACATTCCTCCACACTGAATTTACACAAAATCTTAATCCCATGACGCCGAGTTAGACCATCACTACTCGTAACACCTGACGCAGCCATGCTTCCCGGCAACAAAGACGCCGGGAGCAGACTTCCACAACTTTCTCTAAAGAAAACTACTCCTCATACACAAAATAACACACAAAAAACATAAACAAACAAACAAACACAAAAAAAGTTAGAAAACACACTCAGGACCTCATACCTCATCAAAGAAAATAGCGGCAAGTAGTAATTCGTTGTCCAGTTTGCTATGGGATGTGGCAGATCAGCTGGAGAGTTGTAAGTTATTTTCACAGAACGTTATTCGCATTAGTGCCGAAATATTTTCCAGAAATAAAAACAGGAAGCTGAAGCTGAAGTCTGGAACCATCGACATCAGACCCTGGGGTGATGACACCCAGAGTCAGACACCCAGTGGATGGTTGGTTTCTAGTCTAATAACTGGGTGATCTGCCACATCCCGTAGCAAACTGGACAACGCCGCTATTTTCTTTGAAAACTCTCCTCTCTATGGATTAGCTGGCCTGACGATGCGACGCGTGAGCTCTCAACCAATGATGCACTGAAGCTACACAAGCACCACCTTCCTCATTTACATGTTACACACCGAAAAGTACAAATAAATGAATAAATAAATCTAAAAATAAATACATGTGGGAATAAATCATTCTAAAAAAATGAATGCATAAATATATAAATAAATCTCAAAATAAATGTATAAATAATAAAAAATACATTAAAAAAGAATTAGTGAAAAAATAAAAGTAAAGAAAATGTTTAAAAATGTATAAATCTCTAAAAGCAGAAAAGAAATTAAGGGGGGGAAATTTATTTGATTACAAATTAATCATATTTATTTTATTAAGTCGTTTATTCATTTATTTATTTTCCTATTATCACATTTATTTATCTATTTATTCATTAATATATTTATTTATTCTATCATTCATTTATTCATATTTAATTTATGCAGGTTTGGTCCACCATAGATATATACAGATATGTATATTTGTGTGTGTGTGTGTGTGTGTATGTTTGAAGCTTATTTCTGAGATTCATTTGGGGAATAGTATGACATCAAGTTCATGTCAAGCTATCTTGTCCTGAAATCACCAAGTTCATCAGCCACTAGACAAACCTGATATTCTGGATTTAAGATGAAAACTTCCTTCTGAGAGCCATAATGTCAAGCTGAAGTGTACCTGTATTCATCCAGGGTGTCAGTATGGTAGATTAGTACTATTTGATTCATTTTTAAGTGATTTTATATTATTTTTTTTAGAGTGTATTGGCTTTTACTTGCATGATTTATAGGTTAATTTTCTTTCCTTAACAGTTTTATTTTACAAGTTGTTTTGGATAACAAAATGCAAGGACGATGGAACAAGGTAAAGTTTACAGGCAGTTTGTTAAGATATCAAATTGTCATTTGCTTTGGATATGACTATCTAAATGCATTCTCTACTATAAAACTGTTTAGTGCTTTATCTTGTTGTGCTATGAACATAACATACATGTAGATGTGTAATGTATATATTTAGACACATTCTTCCAGAACATCAATTTTCCAGTTGGTTAACAGTTTTTATATCACTCAGAAAACATTGTAGTTTCTTATGATGATGATTTAATAAATGATGTCACACAGAAAATATGATCTGACTGTTTAGACTAATTTCCCAAAAAAAATCCAGTTTATTTGGCTTTCAAACCACATACTTTTGTTTTGCACTCAAATGTATTTTTCTTTTACCTAAGTATGTAAAATGTACTTTTTTTCTGACAGAACTAAGAGTCGTCGTTCTGGGGTGGCAGAAATCTGACAAAGCCTCTGTGATAAACAGCATTTTAGGTGATGAAGTTGAGTCTGATGAATACTTTGTGAAGTCTGTGAAGAGAGACGGTGAAGTGAGCGGAAGGAAGATTACTCTGATCAACACTCCCTGCTGGTGGGAGGTTTTTGGTTTGCAAGATTCACCAGAAGTTGTGAAACAGGAGCTGGTTTGCAGTGTGTTTCTGAGTGAACAGGACCTCACGTCTTTCTGCTGGTCATTAATCTCAGTTTGCCTTTTACTGAAGAAAACAGACTCAGCGTCGAGAAGCACCTGAATCTGGAGACACACCATATTGATCTTTACAGGAGCTGATTCACTGAAGGACAAATCCACCGAGCAGCACATACTGAACCAAGGAGAAGATCTTCAGCAGATCATACAGAGATGTGGAGAAAAATACCACGTCTTTGAGACTGAAAATAAAAGTGCTGGAGTTCAAGAACTGCTTATCAAGATTGATGATGTTGTGGCAGAAAATATCAGCAAACATTTTGACACTCAAGACGATGTGCTACTCGACATTCAGAGAAAAAGAGATGAAAATGAAAAAAGAGCAGAAGCCAGACAAGAAAAAGTTGAGAGCAAAAGAAAACTACTGAAAGAAATAAGTAAGTGAACCACAAGTCCCGTTATAATGGTCAGTTTTTTGAAAATGCAATTTCTACATCATCTGAAAGCTGAATAAATAATCTTTCCATTGATGTATGATTTGTTAGGATCGGACAATATTTGTCTGAGATACAACTGAAGAGTTCCAATGCAAAAGCCTCTGATCATGATGTTGTTCCCATATGTTCATCAAGTACTTTCACTTCAAATGCGCTAAATCCCAACCTTACATAGCAGTACTTACATAGAAACCTATACAAGAAATGCTCATTTTAAAGAAAAACGTCAGACATACTTTGAGGCTTTTGCATCTGAACTCTTCAACTATTAGAAAATCTGGAATCTGAGGGTGCAAAAAATCTAAATATTGAGAAAATCTCCTTTAAAGTTGTTCAAATGAAGTTCTTAGCAATGCATATTACTAATCAAAAATGAAGTTTTGATATATTTTGTTACGAATCCTGGCCATGCACTTCAGTTTACTCACCACCAGAGGTCACCCGCTCACCACATGGACTTTTACACTACACAGCACACTGGACTCAATTTCCCACAATCCATTGCACTGACGACTTGCACAGCTGTTCACTATTTCGCCCACACCTGATCACCATTTCACAATCACCATCACTCTATTTAAGCCTGGGACTTGCTCTTGCTCACCGCCGAGTGTTGTTAGCCTAGTCTGCATACAAAGCGTTTCTTTAGTAGTCTTGTCTGGTTTATCTTGCCGTGTCTGACCCTGCCCGTGTTTTTGGATTATTCTCTCTGCCTTGCCCTGTCTGGATTTGGTACGCCGATCGTTGACCTACGCTTGCTCCACGGATTGCTCTGTCTTGTCTCTGCCATACCTGTTTGCCGTCTCTCGACCCTGCCTGTATGACCACGTCTTTTAATAATGCTTCGCAAATGGATCCGCACGTCTCGTCAGCCCCGTAACATATTTAACAGTAGGACATTTAAAAAATATCTTCATGGAATATGATCTTAATATCCTAATGATTTTTGGCATGAAAGAGAAATGTATAATTTTGACCCATACAATGTATTGTTGGCTATTTCTACAAATATACCTGTGCTACTCATGACTGCTTTTGAGCTCCAGGGACACATATACTGTACACTAAAATCAAGTCTTTCAGACTTTATTTTTGTCTTGTAGCAACTGTTGAATTTTGTAGAGAAATATAAATTGTGACGACATATTAATTTCTTAACAAAGCTAAAATGTCGATTGAAAAACATAACTTTTTGAGTTGAAGTATCATGAAAATATCATCATACATTCATACTTAAACAGCTAATACAATTATTCTTAAATGTCTAATAAGTTCTAAAAAAAAAAACTAATAAAGTTCTATAAAATAGTTCCAAAACAACTAAGAAATTCTAACATTTGTACTTAAACGTCAAGTTCTAATAAATTTGCACGTAAAAATTTAATTCTAACATTTGTTCCCCTGACATTTTATTTATTTTGTTGTTGAAGAAGATGAATCTCTGGCTCCGCTCTCAAAACTGAGAATTGTTCTGCTGGGTTGGATCATGTCTGGGAAGAGTTCAGCAGCAGACACTATCTTTCATAATAAAACATTTGAAACAGAAGGTACAAAAGAGGGCACAAAATACTCTGGTAAAGTAAATGGTAGGTCAGTAACTGTGCTGGACACTCCAGGCTGGTGGAAGTATTTATCATCTAAATTCAACCCAAAGATTGCGCAGACTGCAATCCTGGAGAGCATCGGCCGATCCAAACATCTGCAATATCCTCACGCCTTGATCCTAGTGATTCTTATTGATACTTCATTCAGCAACGAACAGAAACGAATCGTTAAAGAATACATGGCCACTCTAGGAGAAAACATCTGGAGACACACCATAGTTCTGTTCACATGGGGCGACAGATTCCCAGACATCTCAATCGAGCAGCACATTGAGAGTGAAGGAGAAGCTCTTCAGTGGCTGATTGAGAAATGCAGGAACAGATATCACGTCTTTGACAACACAGACAAGAAGAACCGAGATCAAGTCACAGAGCTGCTGCTGAAGATTGATGAGATGGCTGCAGAAAACAGCTTGTTTCATCTCAACACTGTGTGCTGCAGAAGTGAACATTCATGATACTGACTCACAACAAGACGAGAAAAGCCTGAACGCTGACCAGATAATGAAATTAATGTACAAGGAGTTGAAAAACAGTCGTCAAAAGATAAAAACAAAGCTGAAAGAATTAAGGACGGACGTCACTGGATGTATAGAAGCCAAAAGTGATGCAAGCATCCAAGGCATAATAGATTGTAAACTGGCAATACTCTCTATCTTCAATAGACATATTATAGCAGCAGATGAACATCTGTACATTTTTATTTAATGCACTCATTCTGTAACATCTTCCTCTTTCAGTGAAAGTTGATGAGAAAGTCCTGGAGCAGATAAAGAGAGAAGTAAGCAGATTGGAAGTAATATTAATGGACGAGATCTTGAACATCCAGAATCCTGAAGCATCTTGTGGTGAGTTATTTAGCTTGACATAACACATTCTTTTCTTAATTTTATATCATTTGATTTGACACTGCATGTCAGTTTATATCCTGATAAAAAGTTTATCCTCTGCTACATCTATACAGATGACAATATGAGTGTAAATGAAAAGGTATTTTGGTGGCTTCAGAAATATGAGGAATACAGCAAATCTGAAACTTCGGGATATAAAACAGAACGAAATGATCCAGTAGAACAGAATCCAGAGATGTCTATCAATGCACCCGTGAAGCCAGGTGTAGACCGTGTGTCCTGGTGACATACTTTTCATCACTGTGTGGTCCGTGGACGTCTGTGCACACCAAGAGCACAAGTTGAAATTTAAGGCAGAAGAGTCCACTATGTTGCATACAGTTGTGTTTGTAGTGTGCATGTGTGGAACTCGTTCCTCTGCGCTCATCCACAGTTGAGTATATTTTGCATGGCCTTGTCTTAAATGGCACACTTGTGGACTTTCAATGGCTACCACATGCTTGTGTCTGTTAAATCCACAAGACCGCAGGGTGTCCCATTCATCATTTTAGCTTTCTACCTGACAGTCAAGACAGCATTACGTCACAAATGTGTGGATTTAGAAAACGTTTAGGAAAAAGAGTTATAGTTTTACAAAGAGAGTTTAGGGTGCCAGTTTAAGTGCACTGAAAAAAAAAATGATACTACATTTTTTTAAGGTGAGTGGTTGCAATCAATTTATTTTAGCTACATTTAAAAAAAAAAAAAAGTTGAAAATTAGTCAACTTAATTATTTTTTTTTTTTGCAACCACTTACCTTAAAAAAATTAGTAAATTCAATTAATAATTTTTACCTCAAATGCATACCTTTCTGTTTAAAGTGTTAAAAGTGCATAGCAAACAGTCTGTTTACAATTATTTGTTAAATGTGTTTTTCTAATCATATGTTTGAGTATTTCTAACTGATATAATGCAATTTCAATTCTCTGTATGTATGTACTGTACATGTGGAAGAATTGACAATAAAGCTGACTTGAACTTGAATAATGTATAAAAATTATATTTGTAATTATTTGTAAAATTATAATTTATCATAATTTGAAGTAATTGAGTTATGATTGAGTGTTATTAATGTGCAGTAACCTGAACAAGTGCAAAAAACAGCATGAGAGACGGGGGAATGTGAAAATATCATTAAATACCCCCTTTGAACCAATAAATACCTGTATAAGGTAAACACCTTTCAGAGATTTGACTGATTTGTTTCTGATCATATAGTGCTTTCTGTAAAAACACCACTGTTCAGGTTTCTGTCATGGAATCACTATAGAGTACATACAAACAAATAGTTTTGATTCAGGTTTGTTTACTACCTTCAGTGCTGATTTTTTTTATTTTAAATATTTTAATGCCACTTTTTTTTGACAGATGCTTTCATCCTTTAGTGCGTCATTGTACTGTAGAATATTTTATAGGGTTTATTCCAAAACAAAAATAAATAAATAAAATAAAAGCTTCTATGTTTTACACAAATTCCTCATTTAAGTATAACAGATTTTTAGTTTTTACATGACTGTGTAAAAAAAATCCCAGGACACAGGATTATAATTGTATAGAAGCAAATTCCTTGTGTGTGTAAACACACTTGGCAATAAAGATCTTTCTGACTCACTTAGTTTTGTCGTGTTTCGTTGAGGAATGAATCATTTGTAAAACACAACACACTCATTTATCATCATGCACTGGCATAAATAGCCTAATCATAAAGTATTGGCATAATTGTCAGGCGTTTGCTAAATATATGGTAGCAAATAGCATAATTATACAGAACGTTAATTAGGTAAAGCGATACACGAATTGAAAGGGGAAATAATAAAATATTATGTATGAAATAAATATAAAAATATAGCCCTAACAATTTAATATAACCTAATAATAATAATATACAATTATTAAATTAAATGTTTAATTTGAATAAAAATGTTTTATCCGGGTTGCTATTATCACGTAGGTTTGTTTATGCATTAAACTCGTGGCCACGAGAAAAATATGTTGTTCCCTCAACATAACATCTCGAGATTACAAGATAATATCATGTTCCCATGAATTAATATCTCCTGGCCACGACAAAACTAAGTGAACCGAAGACGACCCCTCCTGGGCACCGTATTATTCAGATTTTTGGAGGAATAGAAAATTGGTCCTGTGACACACATTTTGAAATTAGCATGCACTTCTGGTACTTTTATTTTGAAATAGCATGTACTTCTGGGGCTTTTATTTTGAAATATCATGCACTTCTGGGGCTTTTATTTTGAAATAGCATGCACTTCTGGGGCTTTTAATTTGAAATAGCATGCACTTCTGGGGCTTTTAATTTGAAATAGCGTGTACTTCTGGGGCTTTTAATTTGAAATAGCGTGTACTTCTGGGGCTTTTATTTTGAAATAGCATGCACTTCTGGGGCTTTTCATTTGAAATAGCATGCACTTCTGTGGCTTTTATTTTGAAATAACATGTACTTCTAGGGCTTTTAATTTGAAATAGCATGCACTTCTGGGGCTTTTATTTTGAAATAGCATGTACTTCTGGGGCTTTTAATTTGAAATAGCATGTACTTCTGGGCTTTTATTTTGAAATAGCATGTACTTCTGGGGCTTTTAATTTGAAATAGCATGTACTTCTGGGCTTTTATTTTGAAATAGCATGCACTTCTGTGGCTTTTATTTTGAAATAACATGTACTTCTGGGGCTTTTATTTTGAAATAGCATGTACTTCTGGGGCTTTTATTTTGAAATAGCATGTACTTCACGAGGTTGAGTGTAGCGGCTGTATCTGTTTGTCATGACAGGAGAGGATTTAATATTCCTGTGATTGGGTAAGTTCTGTGATTTAAGTTAAGTGTTTTACAACATTTAGAGTGATTATGCGATGATATCGATATAAAGAAGGCAAGAGAATGATTGAAATCAGATATTTATGATGAATATGCTGCGCTAAAGCTAAAGCTTATGTCACCTCTGCAAACATTTGACAGTTCAGATAACATTATTTAATCCTGATCATTACATCTGTGCTTTATTCATTATTATGGAGTTAACGTAAATAAATATACGTTTTAACAGGGTAGAGTTTATAAAATATAGTTTTTAAATAAATTACTTTCTAATCTCCTTTTCTGCTTTATACTCGTGTTTTTGATGAGATTTTATAAACATCGTG
Source organism: Barbus barbus (assembly GCF_936440315.1). Classification (NCBI taxonomy): domain Eukaryota; kingdom Metazoa; phylum Chordata; class Actinopteri; order Cypriniformes; family Cyprinidae; genus Barbus; species Barbus barbus. The sequence continues at coordinate 1,622,255 of NC_136763.1, forward strand.
TTTAGATTTAATTTTGTTCTGTTTAGTGCTTGAATAATTAAGTTACTTTCACTTTTGTATTGCTGTGTGATGTTTGTATCATGTACTGTGTGGTGTCGTGGTAAAAACAGTGTTTACTGTGTTTATATACCATGTTTACTCAAACAATACACTGCTAATGTTAATATAATATAACTGCACATGTCCCAAAAACTGGTAATGCTATGATTCTGTTATTTGTTTGTTTGTTTGTTAATTAAAGGAGTTTCCAGATTTATTAACCTCGATAAAAATATTGTTTTATTTGCAGTTTTGGGCTCTGATGTGAAGAGTAAGTACATTTAATTTATAAATAAAATAATGAGAATGCATAATACAATCTCCTGAACTTGTCTCCTTTAGTAATTAATTTTAGTATACTATCATTATTAATGTACTACACTGTAAAAAAAAAAATATATAATTTATTTATTTTTACAGTGTATTATAGTTTTTATTCATATGTAGAATTTTATATTTTTATGACTTTTAAGTTATTTATTGTTTTAAATAGGTATATACTTTTTAATTATTATTATTTATTTTATTTCAGGTTTATTATTATTATTATTAGTACTTCAACTTAACCTAAACAAAAATAAGGCATGTTTTTAGTCAACTAGCTGAAATAAAATCACTCTTATTTCAGATCATGTTTCTTTTATTTCATGCGATGTATGGTTTTAGTTTCAGTTAACGATAATAACCCTGTTCCTGATCTCATGGGGTTTGTGAAATATTCTCCATGCAGGTGTAGACATGGAGCAGTCAGATCCTTCTCCGCTGAAGCGTTTTGTTCAGGCCAAAAAGAAGATCGGCGAGGTTTTTGAGCAGCTTTTGGTTTACGTTCAGGAGGGAACAGAGTTTGTTAAAGGTAAGCTGAATTTGATTTGAATTCGGTTTAAAAACATCCCACAGATCCTCCATAGACTTATATTAGAAAAGTTGCAAGGCTAAATATTGCAGTGTTGATATTTGCATGTGTTTTGTATCTTGTGTCTCAACAGAAACCTGTAATAATGAGTCACTGGAGAATATTGCAAACAAGACACAGCTGGATCAGATCGAGTCGTACACGAGCAAACTCTCCACCATTAAAGAGGTTTTAGCTCGCAGACACATGAAGGTGGCCTTTTTCGGCAGGTGGGTTTTGTGCTTGACCACAAGTTGCATCAAATAAGTGTTTCACCTCCATAAATGTTATAAATGTTAATTATAGAACAAGCAATGGTAAAAGCACGGTTGTCAACGCCATGCTGCGTGACCGTGTGCTGCCCAGCGGCATCGGACACACCACCAACTGCTTCCTCAGCGTGGAGGGCACGGATGAAGACAAGGCCTTTCTCAAGACCGAAGGCTCCGAGGAGGAGAAAAGCATCAAGGTGCGGACAAGAGCATTTGCTTCAATTGGACCCTATGATTTCTGGAAAACACAATTCTCTTATTATTACAATTTTAATAAATGTAACATTTTGTGAAAGTTTTATGAAATCGATTCATGAGATTAAAACAGGCACAAGCGTTACATTTGCTCAAATAATAGTGTCTTGAGTCCTGAAAGTATTTGTGTGCAGACGGTGAATCAGTTAGCTCACGCACTACATATGGATGAGAGTCTGGACGCTGGGTGTCTGGTCAAAGTGTTCTGGCCCAAAACAAAGTGTGCTCTCCTCAGAGACGACCTGGTTCTGGTGGACAGGTACGCTTCAGTCCCACTAAAGTCAAGTGTGTATGTTTAACATGCAGTAAATTAATCTGAAGATCCACCCATAATTACAATCCTAGTGCTATTAAGCTGGCAACAGCAGCACATCCTGAATAGAACTGATTATAATCGGGTGATTGACTTATTATTATAGTAGAAATACACCACCGTTGAACATTTTAGAAATCTGCATTTTTTAAGTATTTTCTGCTCATCAAGGCTGCATTTATTTGATCAAAAATACAGTAAAATTGTGAAATATTATTCCGTAGTTTTCAATGTGTAAATATCTGTAAAATATAATTTATTCCTGTGATCTGCAGCTGTATTTTCAGCATCATTACTGCAGTCTTCAGTGTCACATGATCTTCAGAAATCATAATAATATACTGATTTACTGATCAACAAACATTTCTGATTATTATCAATGTTGAACACAGTTGTGCTGCACTATATTTTTCTGGAAACTGTGCTATATTTCATTTTGTAGGATTCACAGATGAACAGAAAGTTCAAAAGAACAGCATTTATTGAACTAGAAATCTTTTGGAACATGTCTTTACTGTCACTTTTGATTAATTTAATGCATCCTTGCTGAATAAAAGTATGAATGACTCTTTCTGACTTTCTTTCAGTCCTGGCACTGACGTCACCACACAGCTGGACAGCTGGATCGACAAGTTCTGTCTGGACGCGGATGTGTTTGTGTTGGTGGCCAACTCTGAATCTACTCTAATGAACACGGTGAGCTGTTAGCATGCGGTGTGTGAAGCGTGACACAAACATTAATCAGACGGGTCTGGAGCGGCGAGGGCCGTCACATGCGGTGTAGTGTTTGTAGTGTGCTAATATGGGAAAGTATGCGGTGCAGGAGGGGTCGCTCAGAGTTTGGTTGCGTGCCGTTCAGAAGAATGTGTTTAGACTGAACTCTGCTTGTACCCACATGCTATCCCAGGATGCTTTGGGGGATTTTCCTAAAGGGCAGATAAACACCCCGTTATAAGTGATCAGGCAGATATCCTAGAACTTTTCTTCATGGAAAAACAGGCCAAAACCAAACTAGCTTTCTTTTATTTATTGTCTTATAATAGGAAAACAATCAATTGTACCAGACAAAGTAGCATGTAGTGTGTATACTGTGCACATTATTTTCGTATACTTGCAACACCCGATGCATTTGCCAAAATGTATAGAGTATACAACACCGATTAGTTTTCAGTCCATATATTCCAACCTCCTGGCTCCATTCTGATATTTAACACCCAGTTTGATGACATCTGCTCTACATTTCTTTCTTTTTTTATAGCTTGTGTCCTGTTTTACTTGGAAATAAAGCTAAGGTGTTTAGAAACACCGTTTGACATTGAGAATGGAACATAGTTAGGTCATGTGACAACAATGTTACATATGCAGGGATTTTAACAGATTAAATGAAGTATATAAAATGATATCTTGGAATGTTGCTGTAAATAAAAGTACAGTGAATAAGCATAAATATGTGAATTACATTTAGTAATTTTTTGGAAAAGAACATACCATGTGAAATATGAAATGTAGCAGACAACATAAAACAAATCAATGTCATAAAATATTTGAATACATCATGAAATATCGATTTATGCTGCATTTTAAGGTGCATTTCATTTGTATTTCACGTCCTTTTTTTACGTATGTTTTATATATGTTTATATATTTATGAATTAATTTATGCTTACATTTTATCATACTTACATAATTTATTAATTACAATGTTCCATGACTTATTTAATAATTTAATTATATATTTATTTAATTTAGTGTGTTAAACCCCTCCATATATGCATACTATTTTTAAAACACAAAGTTTGTCACTAAATGAATCAGTGTTATCTTAGTTTTTATTAATATTTTGAATTATATTTTATTTTTATATTTTATTTTATTTTAATTACAGTTAAAGTTTTTAGTACTTTTAATTTTGCAATTTTTATGCCTGTCTATATACTATATTTTGTTTGTTTGTTTTTTCCATTTCAGTTTTAGTTTTCAGTACATTAAGTTAAATCAAATTTAGCCTTGGAAACTAGCTGAAATAAAACAAGTTTAAGGGTTTTTATTTTATTTCAGATAAAGCTAATTGTGTTTCAAGTATTGCATTTTTTATGGTTTTATTTTAGCCCTGTTCTGAACAAGCCAATATTTCAAATATGTCCAAATATCAGTGTTTCAGATATTTCAAATTATTCCTCATTTGTTCCTGTACTTCTGTGTTTAAATGCATGTTCTTCATGCTCCAGACTCATTTAATGCTGTAGTGTGTGTGTGTGTGTGTGTGTGTGTGTGTTTGTGTTCAGTGTAGTCTTTCCATCACATGACCCCAGTGAACATGACCCCATTATTTCTTTTTAAAGGAGAAGCATTTCTTCCACAAGGTCAATGAACGCCTGTCAAAGCCCAACATCTTCATCCTGAACAACCGCTGGGACGCTTCTGCTGCCGAACCTGAATACATGGAGGACGTGAGTTTATTCAGCTCTCTACAGATGAGTGCTCCACCAGTATATATCACCTAGGCCAATATATCTGCCAATATTTGCCATTTATTAATTATCAGCATTGGCCGAGAAGTATTTCTGTTTGGTCAAAGAGTCAGAAGTGGGACTTTTATTTTGACAGTGCTGAGAAAGCATCAACAAATTTTCAATCCTTGGAAATGAAAGAAAAATGTAAATTTAAAAACTGTAAATAATCTTGTCGTTATTGACAAAATATTATTAAAAATGTCTTTATTTGTAAAAAATACTAGAATAGATTCACAGAATAAGAAGTTCCCATCTAAATAAATCTGTATATTTTACAGATAATATTTTTTCATATTTATTCATTTTCAAATTCTGATAATATAGTATAATAATTATAAATAATAAATACATTAGTATATTTTATGTAAAATAAATATAAATTCCATTTTAGCAATTGTTATGCATGTGTTTGTACTATCTTTAAATTAAGTACTGTGATATCGACATTCAAAAAAAGTCACCTAGTGATAAATCTAGTAACTTCTCGGATAAACCTTATCCAGTTTCCAAGATGTGCCAGTATGGCATCATCTAGCAACATATAGCGAGCAGACTTTAGTTAGTTTCCACTGAAAGTAGTTCATAAAGTGTGTATATCAGCCTTTATCAGTCTGAGATGTTGGCATTGGCATAGTTCATCAAAAAATCGATATCGGTCGACCACTACTACATGTTTACAAAATGAGCATATCTGTAAATATGTCACTGATTTGTGGTGGTTTTTATGGTCTCAGGTGAGAAAGCAGCACACGGACAGGTGCGTGAACTTCCTGGTGGAGGAGCTGAAGGTGGTGGATCACGCACAAGCACCGAATCGTATTTTCTTCGTATCGGCGAAGGAGGTGCTGAACTCGCGGATGCAGCGGGCGCAGGGTATGCCCGAGACGGGTAAGAGCGTGATCTTAAAGGGGTTCACAAGCCAGCATCACATCTAGCGGATGGGAATCAGATCTGGGTATTTACAAGAATTAAATGTTAAAAAAAAAGATAAAGATAACAAGTAAACACAACATGCAGTTTTTGAATGAAGCCCCCTAAAAAACCCTTCATTCAAAAACTGCATGTTGTGTTTACTTGTTATCTTTATCTTTTTTTTTTAACATTAAAGTGTGACAAACATGCAAAAAAATTTAAAAAAAATCAGGAAGGGGGCCAACACTTTTTCACACCACTGTATATACATACATACACAAATATACATGTGCTACTTATGACTGCTTTTGTGCTCCAGGGTCCCATATATATTAAAAAATATATAATATTATAACATTAAATTTATTTTATATATATATATATATATATATATATATATATATATATATATATATATATATATATATATATATATATATATATATATATATAAATAATATTAAAAACTGGCCCAAAATATATCGCTAATATCAATTTCAAAATATGTATATATTTGAATAAACATAAAAAAAAATATTTTTATACAAATATATTTTATAATAATATATTATAAATATATATTTTATTTTATTATATAAAATATATTTGTTTATTAAAATATATACATATTTTAAAATGGATATTAGCGATATACTTTTGGGCAATTTTTATGTATTTAATATCTTTTTCTTTCTTTTTGGCATAAAAAGAAATTCCCACTGCAAGCATGATCAAACAGTACAGTACATGGCTGACTGAAATATTTGTGAAAGCCACATTTGCAAACTCCTAAAGCGTTATTCAGACTGAGCGTGATTGTATTGCTAGATGTTTCATTGTTAGTTGTACTAATGGTTGCCCTAATGTTTTGGTGGGTTGCTCTACTGGTTTTCCTTTAACATGCAGTAAACATAATAAAAACAGGGCATAATAAAGATGATGTGCATTATGTGTTTATAGGAGGAGCTTTAGCTGAAGGGTTTCAGGAGCGACTGAAGGAGTTCCAGAACTTTGAGAGATCGTTTGAGGCAAGTGGCACAAACAGTGGGAACTCACCAGTTATATAAAAACAAAAAAGACCAAAAACAAATTTGTATTTAGTAGGTACCAATGGAATCTACAATAGAAATCCATCTCCATCTTTATTAATTTGCATCAGTATTAGTTTAATCTAGAGATTTGGATGATTAACTCATGTTTACAGTAAGCAGCGGGTGAAACCGTTTACAGTTTTGTATATGAGCTCAGATAAAGAGCTGAAACTGCATGATTATATACAGCATTATGAAGCTTGAGCCACTGGAAACTTATTAACCAGCACCAGTTATTTCAGAGAGTCCAGCTCTTGACACACTAATGCAGGAGTAGATGCTATTCTACAGGATAGAAAATATGACATATCCAGGTCATATTTCACCTCAAAATCAACATTGTATTTTACATAAAGAATATTAAGTGTATTACTAGAACTATTGAGATTGTGAGATGTTCAAAACATCCTAATGGTCCTAAAATTGGCTTTTTCTTTAAAATGAACAATATCATTTACTTTCTATTTTTTCTGCCAATTTTGGGGTTTTGTGCTTAAAAGGCTTTGTTAGATTCACAATCTCTCTCTCTATATAAATAAGTTCCTCATTTAGCAGATATTTTCATCCGAAGTGACTTACAAACATCATCTAGTCTGATTCTAGACAGGTGTTCCTCGTCTGTATCCCTCAGTCTGTGTCGTCATTGCTGAAGTCTAGATTTACTGAGGCGAGGACATTGGTTTCTTTAGTTGGGTTTGAATTTCTGTTTCACCCTCTTCTTTCTGTTCAGTTAGTATGGATGGACTTATTTTGCTGTATATTTCAGTTTCTTTATTTGCTGTATTCATACAAATGTGCTTTTGGTGATCCCTCAAATACAGTGAAGTCCACATTCAAATCTAGGGTTTTACATTTATGCATTTATGCATTTAGCAGATGCTTTTATACAAAGCTACTTCCAAAAGAGGAAAGAAAGCAGTATTTGTAATGGCAAAAAAATGTGATTAGCGATGTGAATGCAGTTTAAAGAATAATAAAATCCAGGTTTGCTTTGCTTGTTTTTAGGGTTGCACAATTTGGCCAAACCTTTGTGATAATATTGTGATTATATAAAATAATGATAATTATTATTACTAAATAAAAATATTACAATTATTAAAGAAAAACAAAAGAAGAAATAGTGCTATTGCACAATTTGGCCAAATTTTGTGATAATATTGTGATTATATAATAAAAAAATAAAATAAATAATATTACTAAATAAAACCAAAATATTCAATATTGCAATTGGACTAAGGCTGCACAATTTGGCCAAATTTTGTCATTCGTAATTTTGTGACTATATCAACACGATTATAAATTAATAATAATAATAATAATAAATATTATTCCTCAATAAAAATGTAAAAAATACAAAATAAAAACCAAAAACAAATAAAAAAGGTAAAATAAAACCCAAATGAGGATATAAATGATAAATATATCATATTTAATATAATATCTATTTATTTATTTTTAAACTTAATCCATTGAACTTATATTTTGATGCAACACCACATGAAGCCCTTAAAGCTTGTAAATGAAACATGCAGTGCAGAAATATAATTAATTCATAGCCTTTGTGATTTGATAATTGCAGTAAGCTACATAATGATTTTGGTTTTATTTTGATTAATCGTGCAGCCTTATTTGACTAGACATTTCATTTAAACCCATTAAATACTTTTAAGATACGTATTGAGACTTTTTGACCTCCTGTTGTTTTTATGTTTGCCTTTAGTGTTGATTGCAGTGTTTTATTGATATGATTTGCTTTTATGTTCATGCTACTGTGAGATGAAGTGGAGAGCCTCTGACGTTTAGGGTTCAGATTTGCTGCAGTTTTTGCTCTTAATTTGTTGTTTTAGTTTCACGCCTGCAGCAGGTTTGAACCTTTAACCCTTTGAAGTCGGCCATGAAGGCTCCTGTCACAGTAGTGTGTGTGTGTGTGTGTGTGTGTGTGCATGACCTCGCAGGAGTGTATCTCGCATTCAGCAGTGAAAACAAAGTTTGAGCAGCACACAATCAGAGCAAAGCAGATCACAGAAACAGTCAAAAACATCATGGATCAAATCAACATCGCCGCCGCGGACAAGAGGTGCGTCTGTTTCTCTTTACTTTGGGAATATTGTAGCAGAAGTTCCAGTAGCTACACAAGGAGAGCTGATTATTTTGAAGCGTTTCATATTTGAGATGAATCCAAAAAATCTTAACAGTTCAGTTATGAGTTTTATGTATATTAGCTTCCCATGTGATCATCTTTCATGCAATAACGTGTTTTATGTCTGATCTCAGGGTGGTTTCTCAGGAGGAGAGAGAGTATCTGATTGACCGACTGGATTTCGTCCGCAATCAACTCAATCTGCTCATCCAGGACATCAAGAGGAGAATCGAGGCCATCTCAGAGGAGGTCAAAGACCAGGTACACGTCAGAATAACTGCAGTCATATCTCCAGATGAACTCTTACTGGACTGAAGCAGCTCAGCTTTACTTGATTCTCCAATAATTTTCTAGTAAAATCAGTGCGTCTATACAGTGGTGTGAACAAGTGTTGGCCCCCTTCCTGATTTTTTTGCATGTTTGTCACACTTTAATGTTTCAGATCATCAAACTAATTTAAATATTAATCAAAGATAACACAAGTAAACACATGAAGTTTTTTATTATGAAGGGAAAACTAAATCCAAACCCACATTAAAGTGTGACAAACATGCAAAAAATAATAAATCAGGAAGGGGGCCAACACTTTTCCACACCACTGTAACTAGACTGTAATCAGAGGAGGACAGTACTGAAGTATTTTTACTGTACTCAAGTCAATTTAAAAAGTATCTAGTTTATCAGTGTTTTTCTTTTTCTTTAGAAAACGGTTTTCTTTGTTGTTTGTTTTACCTTTAATACTTAAGAACATTAAAAATGTAGTACTTTCTTGTACTCAAGTAAAACTTTGAATTACTTTTACTTGAGTAAAAGTAAGAAAGTAGTCGATTTCTAATATAATTTCGTATTAAATGGCATTTAATATGAAACGTAGTGCAGTAAAAAGTTCAATATTATGCTTTGGAATGTTGTGAAGTGTTCTAAAGAAAAACACTCTGCTTTAAAAGCACTTTTCAAGTGTCAGTACTTTATCAGAGTAAAAATACTTCTACTGTCCGCCTCTGACTGTAATATGTATTAAGCTATTTTTTGTACTTCTTGAACTTCCTTGTTAGACAGTCTTGCTTTCATGTGACTCGAAGGCTCTCGCTGCTGTTTATGGGTAATCTGACCAGTCTTTCAGCAGAGAGTCCAGAGCAGATTTAATGTTGTGTGAAGGATTGACTGTAGTTGGTGTGTTTCAGGTGTCGGACGCCATGGCAGAAGAGATCTGCCGTCTGTCTGTGCTCATAGATGAGTTTCATGCAGATTTCCACCCGTCACCACATGTGCTCAAAATCTACAAATCTGTGAGTGTCAGAATAGATCTGTCAAAATTAAATATATGAACAGAGCTGACCTACGACTAACTACATCTTTATATGTTTTTGTATTTGCATCACACTCGCAGTGCAATGTTTTTGGTCCAAAATCCTTTACATAGCTGCATATTAAACATCAAATGTAAAAAAAAAAAGAAATATAACAATTTATATTATTAAAATTACTGCTGTCAAACAATTAATCGCATCCAAAATAAGTTTTTGTTTACATAATGTGTGTACTGTGTATATTTATTATGTATATATAAATAAACACACATACAGTATATATTTTGAAAACATTTACATGTATTTATATTTATATAATTTATATTACAGATAAATATATATTATATATAATATAATTGTTTTTTAATGTATATATTTAATGAAAATATGTTAGGTTTATATATTAAATATTTATATTATGTTAAATATATGTGTGTGTGTTTATATAGATATAATATTTTGGATTTGATTAATCGCGATTAAACATTTGACAGCACTAATTACAATATATAATAAAAATATTAGATTTTTTTTAGCACCAGGACTTGTGCATGTGTGTAGATAAACACTATTGTCTAATATGTATATATTAGATATTATATAATTTATATTAAAATAATTTTGTATATAATTGCATATAATATTTCTGTTTTTGTATATGTATGTATATTATTATTTATTTATTGAGTTTCTTTTTTTTTTTAAATGTATTTATTTTTTGCTTCAGAAATCTCATTCAGTACCTGGTCTTTTATATGTGTATGAAATGTTAGTTTTTTTCCCCATAGTATTTATTATTTTAGTTTGTTTTTGTAGCTTTAGAAATGATCATCTCATTCAGTACCTGATCTGATCTGTTCGTCTTTTGCAGGATCTTCTCAACCACATCGAGAAGGGCATGGGCAAGAATCTGGCCTTCCGTTGTTCCAGTGCAGTAAATGCCTCCGTTCAGTCGTCTCAGCAAGACATGATGGGTATGTGAGAACAGGTCCTGGACAGACAGTGACCTGCGTTTGATATTGAAACACCAGCAGGTGACAATCCTATTAATAGACCATCTCTGATAATGGGTGTTGCTAATAGAATTCTTTACAAAGGTTAGTATGTACTTGATTGTTATTATTCCGTTGGTGCCAATCAGCTGTAGCAACGCTAAACCATAAAACCAGTCTCTAGACAGTTTATAGAGTGATACATGAGTGTGTTTAGTAATATACCTGCCTATTGTGCTTCCAGAGTGTCTGAAGCCTCTGCTGCCCTCTGCTGCCCAGAGCCAGCTCCACATGCTCATTCCCAGCAGGAAGTTTGAGCTCAGCTACGACCTCAACTGTGCCACACTCTGCTCAGACTTCCAGGAGAACATCGAGTTCCAGTTCTCTTTAGGCTGGACTGCGCTGGTCCATCGTTTCCTAGGTCCTGTCAACGCCAGACGTGCCTTGATGCTGGTGGATCAGACCCTACCGGTACATAAATGTATCTCAGTGGTAACGCAGATTTCTGATTTATTTATTTAGTCATTTAGCAGATGCTTTTATCCAAAGCGACTTACTAATGAGGACATAAGAAGCAATCAAAACCAGCAAATATATATATATATATATATATATATATATATATATATATATATATATATATATATATATATATATATATATATATATATATATATATTTTAATAAAAATACATATATAGATAAAATAAAATTAGAATAGAGAGTGCTAGAGTTAGAGGGTCGAGTAAAGATGGAACAGATGAGTTTTTAGCCATTTCTTGAAGATGGGTAAGGATTCAGCTGCTCGGATTGAGTTGGGCAGGTCATTCCACCAGATGGGAACAGTTCATGAAAAAGTCCATGGTGGCATATCCATAGGTGGATGTTGAAGTCTCCAAGTAAGACTAAGGGAGTACCATCCTCAGGAAAGGTAGAGAGCAAATCGAATTCTTCCACAAAGTTACCTAGTGATCCTGGAGGATGATAATGAGGATGATATAATCGGTAGAGTCGATGGTCTTTACACTCTTCGGTCTTCACACGAGGAGGGCTTTACACGTCGGCTGCCGCGGTATATTAACCTTTTTTTTTTTATACCCATCTAACAAATCACTATTAGAATTCAGCTCAACCCACTTTCCTGTTTATCACTAAAAATGTTCAAGCAAGTGCAGACACTGACAAGATACGAGATACAGTATGAGACCAAACGAGATTTCAGCAACTCTCAACACAGTAAACAAAATACATATATACAGTAAAGATACATGGAGATGCTTGTGTGAACTTACATTTACATTTATTCATTTATCTGACGCTTTTATCCAAAGCGACTTACAATTGCTATATTTGTCAGAGGTCGCACGCCTCTGGAGCAACTAGGGGTTAAGTGTCTTGCTCAGGGACACATTGGTGTCTCACAGTGGATTCGAACCCGGGTCTCTCACACCAAAGGCATGTGTCTTATCCACTGCGCCATCACCACCCCTATACCTTCAGAACTTGACCTTCAGCCTCCATGTTTGGGTCTGAATTTAAGTTTTTAACTCTTGAAAAATGTTGCCAGCCACCACCAGTGTTTTTGCTGATTTTCTTTCAAATTTAATTGCCCCCAGAATATTTTGTTGTATGACTATCTGAACATGCAATACTTTAAAATAAAGATCAGACCCTCTACTTTCAAAAAACAAATCCGTTTTATTCTAGCCTCAGGCATTGTTTTTTTATCAACACTTGAATGTAGGTAGGTTTCATAAAAAAAGCAACATTTTGAGCAAAAAGCTGAGAAAATCGCATTTTTATCAAATACTACATCTGGATCATATTCAGTAATATTATCAAAGCAAAGATGCAGTAGATTACTTCCAAAATGCAAATTCTTGGCCGAAGGCTGAACACTAAACACAGTGTTTCGTGTTTTTTTTTTTCCCATATATTTTGCCAATTTTTTTCACCATTGCATAAATTAAATAGCCAAAAATGCTTTTTACTGTTTTGTCTTGCTTTTCAAAGATAAAATCAATTGCAAAACAACAATATAAAAATATTTACTTAACACAGTCCTTGCTTTTCTCAGCTTTTATTTTGGCAGAAAATCTTTTTGCAACAACAGCAGATTTATGAATTATTCTCATTATGAATTTGGGAAGATATTTGTTGCACGCATCGCATTGTCACATGCCTTTACAAAATCATAATGTTACTGAGCACCTGATGAGAGACACTGTTTGAGTGCAGATTTTCCTCGCGCTTTGGACCTTGGCTTACATGCAGATAGTGCCACGAGCTCCTCATTGCTGTCAGATTACATGCAATTCGTGCATGTGTTAGAAAACTTAACGTTCTGCATTTTATTTACTAATTGTTTGAGGCCATTTCGAGATTTCAACCATCATACATTAACCAGCAACTCATCAAATACATGCGATGCAGAGCTAAACGGTCGGTGCTTGTAAGGATTTTTGCATCTTTCTCGGACAGTTTTAAATGCTTCCACACTGCCGACAGGTTTGCTGCATTAGTGTGCGCCTCTATTTGATCGCATCACGCCATTGTTCAGTACAATTTATTCTGTCTTTTTGCTTATTTGGCCAAACACAGAAAGAGCTTTTTTTGCTATTTTCAGCCGAACAATTTCGGCTGCCAAACATTTGGTGCATACCTATTTTAATGGTCTATTGTTGTTTTTTACTCAGCTGACGGCGCCAAGCACCCCTTCGGCCCCAGCGGCGGCTCAGTCTCAGAATCAGCAATCACTGGTGCAGGAAGAGCTCATGATGTCCATGGTGAACAACCTGGCCTCGGTCACCTCCCGCACGTCTATGAGCGTGATCATCGTTGGAGGAGTGGTGAGAATTATCTCAATGCTTTTCATTAATGCTTTTAACCAAGCAACTGGGTGAAAGAAATCCATAAATGATGAAGAGACAAAATATTAAATGCCATGGATGTACAGTGGCATGCGAAAATTTGGGAACCCCTTGCAGAAAATGTGAATAATTTTAACAAAATAAGAGAGATCATACAAAATGCATGTAATTTGTTTTATTTAGTACTGTCATGAGTAAGATATTTTACATAATCTTTGTTCTTAATACTGTGTGTGGTTACCTGGATGATCTACGACTGTTTTTTGTTTTGTGATGGTTGTTCATGAGTCCCTTGTTTGTCCTTCAGAAAAATCCTCCATGTCCAGCAGATTCTTCAGTTTTCCAGCATCTTTTGCATATTTGAACCCTTTCCAGCAGTGACTGTATGTTTTTGAGATCCATCTTTTCACGCTGAGGATGATTGAGGGACTAACAATTAAAAAGGTTCAAACATTCACTGATGCTCCTGAAGGAAACACGATGCATTAAGAGCCGGGGGGTGAAAATCAAGGTAAATTGTACTTAATTTGTCTTCCAGGAAACATGCAAGTATCTTCTGTTGCTTCCGAAGGGTAGTACTAAATGGAGAAAAAAGATATTTCAACAAAATGAGAAAAATTTGGACTTCTTCACCCTGGATCTTAATGCATCGTGTTTCCTTCTGGAGCATCAGGGAATGTTTGAACGTCTCAGAATCATACAGTCACTGCTGGAAAGGGTTAAAATATGCAAAAGATGCTGTAAAACTGAAGAATCTGCAGGACATGGAGGATTTTTCTGAAGAACAGTGCTCAGTTTAACTGTTCAGAACAAACAAGGGACTCATGGACAGCCATCACAAAACAAAAAACAGTCGTAGATCATCCACGTAACCACACACAGTATTAAGAACTAAGGGTTCACAAACTTTTGAAGGGGGTTATTTTAATTTCATCTTTTTTTTTTATTTTTTGTCTTGTATATGTAAACATCTCTTATGTAAAATATCTTACTCAGGACAGTACTAAATAAAAAATAACATGCATTTTGTATGATCTCTTATTTTGTTAAAATTATTCAAATTTTCACAGATTCTGCAAGGGGTTCCCAAACTTTCGCATGCCACTGTATATTTACAGAGTAATCCACAATTTTGTAGAGGGGGGTCAAAATGAGATTCCGAGCCAAATTACAGGAGGCGTAAAATGACCGTAGAAGGATGGCAGCATCATTGTTATTTTTACACAGAGATTGCTAGCTCTATTAGTAAATTCTGTTGATTTTAGCAATCTTTATTGCATTACAGTTCAAAAATGGGAAAAAGCACTTTTCACATTTTTTCCCCCAAATTTTGCATGCCTGTAACTCAGATGAACTTAAAAATTAACATTTGTTAAACCAAAATCTAAAAAGATATTAAGTATTTAATACTTATTGAGTTACAGCCATGCAAACTTTGTAGAAAAGAACACAAATAGTGTTTTTTCCCATTTTTGAATGGTTACCATTGGCATATAATGCAACAGATTGCTACAATCAACAGATTTTACAAATAGAACTACCAATCTGTAAAAATAACAATGATTCTGCCATCTATCTGAAGTTATTTCCCACCTCCTGTAATTTGGCTCCAAATCTCATTTTGACCCCCTCTACAAAATAGTTGATAACATCCATGATGACATTGAATATTTTGGCTATTTATGTGTTTTTTTATCCAGGTAGGTTTCTGAAATTTGGTTGATTTCACACAGAATGACCCAGCTGCGAATTTGTGATACCAACTTGTACCCGTTGCGAAATTCCCAATTCCCGATCCCAAAATGCCCACAAAACTCCCCAGATGACTGTAAATGTGACGTTAACTTCCCATGGGTTGGAAATGAATGCATTGTTATTGAAGCTCATGACTCTTTGCCTTCTGTTAGGTGTGGCGAACAGTTGGCTGGCGTATGATCGCTCTCTCCATGAGTTTGTACGGCATGCTGTACCTGTTTGAAAGACTCACCTGGACCACCAAGGCCAAGGAAAGAGCTCTGAAGAAACAGTTTGTGGATTACGCCACCGAGAAACTTCAAATGATCATCAGTTTCACCAGCTCAAACTGCAGCCACCAAGTGCAGCAGTAAGTGTTTTGACATCAGAGTTTGGTCCGTGATGAAGTTGTTGTCCATGTTTGGATGCAGAAACACCAGTATGAATATGTTTATACTCCATGTGGACTATACAGTCGTTTTGAGATGAATACACTGCTATTGATGACATTCACTGCAGCTCAAGTGCAAGTAGAAAACGATGTTAAAGTGTTCTTGTGTGTCTGATACAGAGAAATCGCCAGCACATTCGCTCGCCTCTGCCAGCAAGTCGATATCACCCAGAAGGACCTGGAGAATGACATCCAACGCCTCACTGACAAGATCCAGAAGCTGGAAACTGTACAGAACCGATCTAAAGTGCTCAGGTCAGTGTTGGGGAGTAACTAGTCACATGTAACGGAATTACGTCATTTAATGACTAATTTTAAGGTGTCGTAATACAGAGTTATTACCTAATTAAGTGCTTCATAGTAGCCGTTGTACTTACATGAAACAAAATGCACTTATCATGTAACTAAGTTATGGAACAGCCTGTACTTACAGTTTGTAACTATATAGATGTTATAGACAGCTACTGTTACACATATGTAACAAACCGAGTCTGTTACACAGCTACTAGTACACTAAAGTACAATCTTGATACACTTTATTTTAAGTAGCTTATGTCTGTGTACTTGCATTTATAATTACGTTGTATAAAGTCTGCAACACATGTAACAATCTTTTGGTTACATAAGTAGCTGTGTAACAGACTCGGTCTGTAACATATGTGTAACAGTAGCTGTCTATAACATCTATATAATTACAAACTGTAAGTACAGGCTGTTCCATAACTTACTTGCATGATAAGTGCATTTTGTTTCATGTAAGTACAACGGCTACTACTAAGTACTTAATTAGGTAATTACTCTGTATTATGACACCTTAAAATAAAGTGTTACCTCATAATGTAACTGTAATTAGTTACTGAGAAAATGTGTAATTAAATTAGTTACTTATGTAAATGTTAAAGATTACAAAGGGGGTTACATCTGAATATTTTCACACACATACAGATTGATTTCTTTCATAAATTTCAGTGATTTGTATAAAATATGAGACAGTAATGTTTCAGGAGTTTAGGACACATGCTTATTTGATAACTGTTTTATTTCCTGTTTGGGTTTATGTATATGCTCGCTGATCTATAATACAGAACATTTATGTAGATCAGTGTATATGCTTTATTTACTAATTAAAGATTTTAACTTCAAAAACAGTATCATAGCTATTAAACTATATCTTATGATTTTAAATCTGTATTTAACCACAGAATGATCTCAGAGTAAATATATCTGCTAAAGTCTGATTCTGTGGTGGCTGTGCTTTAAAATTTAATTATTATAATCATAATTAAAGAAGGATTCTGAGAGTAATCAGTGTTAAATACTACTGTAAAGTTAACCCTGCCTGCTTTACATGCTTCATAATGAATGACATTTGTTACAAATTTAGAAATGTAATCAGTTACATTAATAAAGTAATTGAAATAGTTACACTATTACATTTTAAATACGGTAACTTATTACATTTCCAAAGTAACCTTCCCAATGTTTGAGCCACCACTAATGATAGAGTATTTAGACTCCATATCCACTTAACAAATGCATCTGGAGACTTCTGTATTTCTGTCAAGCTTTGAGTCACACAAGTGACATTTTCCACATCTCTTATATCAGTCGTTTTGAGGAGTTTGTAATAATAGACACATTTCCTTTCCTAGACATAAAGCCACGGCTCTAGAAAAGCAGTTGGAGGATTTCAGCTCCCTGTATCTTCGTCCTCAACCCTGATTCTGTTCACACGGACCCTCAGCTCCTTCCAGAGAGTGATGTAACTCGTGAATACTGTACGCCCTGCTGTTTAGGGAATTCTCAACTCACCAGATGTTGCGAGGAATGCAAGGGGAAAAAGTTACTTGTAGTTAAAATTTGTATTCTTGAATTAAAGCTGGTTTCAGTGCTGTTTTGTTTGAGGTTTTTCTGTACAGATATTCAGTTTCAAACACTGAACAAACACTATTTTGTGAACTGTGAAGCTGCCCTATTAACAAAGCATGAGGGTAAAAAGCTGGAACTTAATGGAATCAGTTATGCTGTTCAGGTTCAGCCCAATGAAGGAGTCAAACTTTATTTCTTACACTCAGCCTTTTTCATGTCATCAGACAGGGAATTCAGATTTTGTAGATATGCCTTTTGATCACAAAGCCCATTTTATATACGTTCCTTGGTAGCAGTTTGAATCAGTATAACCCAGTATTAAAATTATTTTCATGAACTTGCTGTTATTTCTAAACGTATGTAAATGTAATATACTGAAAATAATAAAAAGGTTAAAAGTCTTCCCTTTCAATAAGTTTCTCCTGTGTAGTAAAAAAAATAAAACATTACTGTGTTAAAGAAACTCTACATTTTGTGTTTGTATGTTCTCTTGACAATTATATCAGTGAATTTTGATATAGACATTAAAATGAACATAATGGCAACATATTAAGCTGCTGTTGTAAGATGACAAAAACAGGACGAGCGGGATCTTCCAATATGAATCAGGTAAGTGACGGAAGTGCATGCTTTCGCTTCTCTCGTTCCCTCAAAAGATAGTTTACCTTTGAGAGAAACGCCTGTGAAAAACCATCTACAATTGATTCAATGTTTTGATCAGTCTTTTGTTCTCAGTTGAAAACGGCATGTAATGTAACTTGGATATACATCCAAAACATCCATATTTAATCTAATTACACAAGTTTAAGAGACAAATGAGACCGAACATATCAAGATGTGGTTAAAAGTCTTTTTATTGGTTACAATATCAGTGTATGGCAGCATTATCACCAGGTTACTTTACAAATACGAAAAAGTTGAGAAACAATGTTATTAAAAATGATTATTTGAAAATATGGCACTGTGAAAGCACACAAGGCACCACACTCCTGGTTTTATTGGCCCAAAAGAAAAAATTATGAAGTTTTCAAATCGAGCCAAATGTATATTATGAATACTTAACACCGGGGTGCTAACATGGACTGTAATACGAAAATGTTCGTTTGTTGCAAGTTTGAGTGGTTTGGAAATAACTGGTAAAAACAAAAAAACCCTAAACGATTTTGGAAACGTCATCCATGGTTTTCATTAAAGCTCTGAAAGACTACATCAGCCACTCTTATAGCAGCTATATGTTAAAAATGCAGATTTCAGCTCATCCAGAAACAACCACTCAAATCTTCAACATGATCATAAAACAACCACAAAAAGAATTACTGATTGGCAACCTCTACAGTACCAACAATAGAAATCTGACGAGTCTAAACAATACTAAACA